>NC_072493.1:8267941-8575588 GCF_027574615.1 Eptesicus fuscus
CCTCCCCGCGGGCACTCACGCCTATCCGGGTCAGGGTCCATCCATCCTGCCTTCCTTTCTGGCCTCTCCTCTCAGGGCCCGGCCCTCCCTGCTCTCCCCGCCACTGTGCTTGGCCTGTGGGCATATGTCTTTGATGCAGTCTCTTCTCTCCCGGAACCCCCTTAGCTGGCTCGGGAAGACCGAACATGTGAAGAGAGGCTTGAACTCTCCTCCGAACACCACAGAAATGAAATGAAAGCGGCAACCTTCCAAGAGCTGTAATTGCAGAGACTCATCTCGGGAGCTGGGCTGGAGACAGAGCTCAGTGGGCAGTGGCTCTATCACACCAGGCCCCGAGCCCCAGCCTGGGGGGAGTGTGACCTTGGGCTGCGGGGGTGGGGCTGGGAGAGAAAGTGGTGGGGTTGCTATTTCAGGCATGGCGGGCAGGAGCAGGAGCAGGAGCAGAGGGACTGGAGGGGCGGAGAAATGAAGCAGCAGCCTCGGCTCCTGGCCCCTCCCTCAGGGTACCTCAGGCAGTAGGATCACACGTCTTCCTGTGGAGGGTCAAGGGACCGGGAAATCCTCACAGATGGGGTGCACAGCTGAAGATCTGAGAAACCAATTACCCTGCTACTGGGGGGCCGGGAGACGGCTGGAGGAACTGGACTGGGGGCGGCCGCTCAGGCTTCAAGTGCAGGAAGGAAGTGAGGTAACTCCAGGAACTGCCAACTGTCGGGCCAGGGGCAGACGGAGGTGGGCGCCGGGGGTGGGGGTGCAGGGGGGGGGAAGGGGGCGGGTCTCCTCCAGGAAAGGGGCTGAGGTCTGTCAGGAACGAGGGCTCAGCACACAGGAGGAAGCAGAGGCTGACTTCCCCGGAGCGATGAACTGATAAGGCATCAGCTGGATTCACGGCACCGGGGATGAGCTGGCTAAACGCAGCGCCCTAGAAAGCCACACAAGTCAGGACGGGGATGTCTGGGGGTTGAGGAGGTTTTAAACGTAGCCCAGGTTATCTGCTCACACTGATGGTTCCAGCAGCACTGAAACTTCTGGAACGACGCAGCAGCCAGACCCCTGTCCAGCAAGCTTCCCAAGCCACTCCTTCACCAGCCTTTGGTGTTTTAGGCTAAGAGTGGGGAGGAGCCGAAGGCGCAGCAGGCACAGCAAATAAATGAGACCCCCCCGCCCCCCACCCTGGGAGCCCTGGGCCCCCTCCCTCTGTCCCTAGAAGTGCTGGGAGGACAGCAGCACTGGGAGCCCCCCAGCCCAGGTGAGGCCTTGCACAGACGCCCAGCCAGGTCCCTCTTGGCTGGGGAGGTGGGAGCTCAGTGCAAGGTGGCCCATGTGAGCAGCTCCTCCCAACGGCGCGGCCGCGGCAGGTGGAGTTGGTTTTTGAACCTGTTCAGGCCCGTCAGTGGGTCACTGGGTTCCTCAGGGCTGCTCGCGAGGCGTTCAGGGACCTGGCCCCAGTGCCCTGGGGCGCTGGGCCTGGCCTATGGGCTTCTGAGCAGACTGCTCACCCGTCAGAAACACCTGTTCTCCCCACCCCACCCCATCCCAGCTAGTTCCTACTCATCTTTCAGGCTCGGCTTAAACAGCCTCTTTCCAGAGCTTTGCTGGACCTCTTCACCGGGGCTGGGCCCTCCCCCATCCCATCTGCTCCCCAGAGCAGCATCACGCTTCCGTATCCCTGCCTGTGACTGTCCCTGGGAGGGCAGGGACCAGCTCTGCCCACTGCGGTGTCCCTGCCGGTGGGCACAGGACAGGTCTGCTCAAGGACAAATGGCACTTCCTGGCCCTCCCCACGCCAGCACAGCAGCCGCCCCTTCCTGACTCCTAGCCACCCTCACAGGGGAGGGGCCGAGCCCTGCTCCCGGCAGTTCCTCCTGGGAGACACTGACTCTCTGGCCTGACAGCTGTGGCCTCATTTCCAGGCCTATACCCAGGCTCCTTATTTTTACCCACTGGTATTTTTCATCCCTGATGCCTGGCGGGGTTGGGGGGAGGGGTGTGGACAGTGGAGATGAGCGCCATGGGGCTGGAGGAGTTAGGTGGCCGGGAAGGGAATGTGCCAAGAGGGAGGGGATGGGGGTGAGGAGGCCCAAATTAGTAAAAAATACGAATTTTAAAAGGAAGAAAAAACACAAACCCCACCCCCTTGATTTGCCTCAGTAAGCATTTTCAGCAAGGTCACAAATGCACTGGCTCTATAGATTTTTCTGGCTCCGAACCACATTTCGGGCAGCCTTTAAAAGCCAATTCTTGGCGTGGCTTCGGCTGAGCCTGAGGAGAGGGAAACTAGGGCACGTCTCTGCTCCGAGAAACACGGGATCTGGGTCACCGCTGAGGCCGTGGGCACCCACCTTCCCCAGGCTGAGCCTGACAGCCCCCCTCCCCCCCCCCCCCCCATTTCCTCCGGAGCACAAATCACAGCACTGGGACGCACATTTCTTACTCACTGGTCACCTGCCTGCCTGTGTCCCTAGATTGCCACCTTGGTAAAGGCAGGAACTGGCTTTCGGTCCTGTGTGCGCCCAGAGCTGGAGTGGGGCCTGGCTCGCCGCCCGCTCCAGGAAGAGTCACAGAAGGACCCTGCGGGGACCCACTCTTTCCTCCGGAGTGCTCCCGTCACACCGAGTGCTGTCTGCGGACGCGGCCACCGCGCCTGGGTCTGCCTGGCACACGGGCGGCGCGTGGTAAACAGTCCTGAGAAATCAGCCGCGGTGTCCTCCTTGTGGGACAGAACTCAGCTGACTCTAAGGTCCCTCTGCCCCCTCGGAACTGAGCCCAAAATCCAGACCGAGACTCTCCTGGTCTCCAATCACTGCCCGGGCTCTGAGCAGCCGTGTCTAACCCGCAGCTCCACACCTGACCACACAGCAGGCAACTCTAGTCTCTGGCATCTGGCAAGGTGCCATGTAGCCATGTTCCCATAAGGAAGGGATGCCCCCATGTCCCACCCTCACGGCCGTCTCTGGGAAGGACTAGGCTCACTCACACCGCCCCCTGCCCCCCGCCTTCACGGAGGGATGGAGGATTTGGCTGCTGGAGAGTGGTGTGGCCACCGCCACAGTGGGCCCTTGAACCGAGACCATTAAGTGGACACTGGCTCGGTCTTTCTCCCCAACGTTCATGGCCTGGGGTTCTGGCTCCGGACCGTGTTTTCCCATGAACAACTGCTCCTCCTGCTGTATCTGAGGGTGGGCACGTGACCTGTCCTGGACCATCAGGGCACGGTGCTCTCCGGCCACAGCGACGGGTCCACTGGACCCCAGCCGGGTCTGCTGCTGAGGCTGGGGTGCTGCACGACAGGAGTGGGCGTGAGCTGCTGGTGTCCCTCATGCCACTGGGTGGGTGGACGGCCTGCCCAGGATGGGGTGCAGAGGAGGAAGAGCCAGCTGTGGAGGTGAGGGGGGAGACCGGGTCCTGAGGGCTCTCGTTGCACACTTTTAGTTTTTAATGAGCCGTCCTTGCCCCTGATTGAACACTACCTTTATTTTTTTCAACATAAGGGTGGGTGAGAAGTGTTTTTTGGTCACATGCCATCAAGTCCTGACTGGGCAGCTCTGAGCAGGGCTGGGGGGAGGGGTAGAGGACGGGAAGACACCTGGGGTCAAGTCTTAGCTTGCTCAGCGGCTCCCTTTCTTACCAATCTCTAGAAAACAAGAGAAAGTGCAGTCAAGCCCGAACATCGGCTTCTCAGGAGCCGAGCCTGAGGCTGCCTCAGAGGGAGCGAGGGCTGGAAAGGGGAGAAGGGGGCCAGGCCCAGCTGAGACCACTGACCCACCCGTCCCCGGGGCCTCCCCTCTCTGGACACTGGGGAGAGGGTGGATGCTACTCATCACAATGGCATCACAGCCGCCACTGGTACTCATGCAGTTACCAGGCCCAGGCCCTGCCAAGCACACGTCTGCAAGTCACTTAACCTCCTGGGGATGAGCAGATCGTGACGGTCAGATGCTGTGGCCCACGGCTCAGCATCTCTTCCCCTTTCTCCTGAGACAGCGGCCCTTTGCTCAGAGCGCTGCTGCTCCCCACTCCACGTGGGCTTCACTTGGGGCTGCTGCGACTCTGTGTGAGCCAATCAGAGCTTCCCCCAGAGCATCACCTGCAGAGACGTGATGGCCATGTGACGCGGTGGCCATGTCTCTGCCACTTGAAGAAACCAAAACAACAAGGCTGACCTCAAACAAGGGTCAAGAAGAGTGATGGCGCCACAGAGAAACCCCGAGTTCCTGGGTCTTGCTGCCCTTGGCCTTGGTTTGGCTCCATAGGCCAGTGAAAGCCCTTGTTCATTTTGGTGACTTTGACTTGGGTTCCTGCCTCCTGCCACATAAGAGTGCTGACTAACATAGTTAGATTACTGGTTCCCGGCTCCAGCGCCCCTGGGATTCAGTCGCTGGGGTGGAGGGTGGCTAGGAGTCTTTGTTTTGACTGAACTAGGTGACCTCCTAGACCCTATCCAGAGCTGAGAGTAATGATACTGGGTTTAGGTGGATTATACTCAGTGTCAGCTCACGGGATGCTTAACAAATACCAACCAGAATCAGGCAGGTTTATGGTTAGCTCTCATGAGCTCCTTCTAATCCCTGGAAAAGCACCACAAAACAAAAAATGCTAGCTGTACGGAAAAACTGGTCACCTGGGCTCCGTTAAAAATAAAGAACTCCTAGTCATCAAAATGCACCATGTAGGCACTCAAGAGTAGGAGGAGATAATTACAGTATATGCATCTGAGAGAGACTCAAATCCAGAATACAGAAAGAACCTCCACAAATCGGTGAGAAAAACCATGCAAGCCCAGCGGGAAATGACCGGAACAGGCTTATCACAAAAGAGGATATCCCAAAGGCCCACCAGCAACGAGAAGTTCTCTAGCTTCCTTGGTCTTCGGGGAAACACAAATTTAAACCACCAGGTGATACCGGCACCTAACAGAATGGCCAAAGTCAAAGCCTGATGCCGCCGAGGGTTGGTGAGGATGTGAGCAACTGGACTCACACACTCCGATGGGAGTGGAAATTGGTGCAGCAACGAAAGCTAAACATATGCATGGGCTCTGCTCCAGCAATTCCTAGGTCTACATCTAAGGGAAATGTATGTATATGTTCACCAAAGACATTCATAATAGTGCCCAACTGAAAACAACCCAAATGCCCATTAGTGGCAGAATGGGTACATGAGTCATGATGTTTTCGTAAGTGGAATACTCTACAGAAATGTGAACTACTGTCACATGTAACACAAATGAGTCTCGCAAACACGGGGGGGGGGGGGGTGGGGGGGGGGGGGGTCAAAGAAGCCAGACTTTGTAAGAGGGTACAAACTGTATGATTCCGTTTACATAAAGTTCAAAACCAGGTAAAATGAACCTAGCAGTCAGGACAGTGGTTCCTTTGGGGAGGAGGGCAGGGCAGTGACTGGGAGGGGACATGGAAGGGACCCTCTGCGTGCTCCACTTCTTTTGTTCTTGTTGTTGTTAATCCTCACCCACGGATATTTCCCCCATTGATTGTTAGAGAGAGTGGAAGGGAGGTAGGAAGGCGGAGAGGGAGAGGGGGAGGAGGAGGGGAAGGGAGAGAAACGTCAGTGAGAGAGACACATCGAGTGGTTGCCTCCCGCACATGCCCTAATGGGGCGGAGACGAATCTGCAGCCCAGGTACAGGCCCTTGACTAGGAATAGAACCAGCGACCGTTTGGTGCTTGGGCCATGCTCTAACCACTGAGTGACTTCTTGATCTGAGTGCTCCTTACATGGACGTAGCCAATTAGCAAAAACTAAGCAGCCACTAAATGGCTACTGAGCTGCAGTGCATGTACTGACTGGTTTGTACACTTTTAAATAGTACGCTTTTTAGTGAAAATTTACATCACCAAAGCATCACAGGCATTGAGGCAGGGAGGGAAGCAAGGCTGCCACCTGGCCCTGATCAGGAAAAGGAAAGAAGGCAGGTCTGGGGCACTGAAGCAAAAAGTGTTCCATGGTTAAGAAAGAGAGGGCTTTACCAGAGAGATGGCAAAACTGAGCAGAGAACAAGCCTAAACGTCTGAGGACACAGCAGAGCTTCTGAGACTGTTTTCTGAAGCGACACGAAGGGCTGCAAGGGGAAGGGCCGGATATGCAGGCAGCAGGGTGGGGCAGAGCAGCGGGCCCATCCAGGGCCACTGGTTTACCGATGACAAGGCTGAGGGTGTAATGGAGACACGATAAGGCTAAAGAAGACACTCTCTGGGGGAGCAATAAGGAGGCTCAGAGGGCCCTAAGCTCGGGGAAACTGGTTATGTGTGATGGCTGCAGCTGGGACATGAGACTGCACACATGCTGGGGGCGGGGCATGGGCGCCCTTTCTGAAGAAGCGGAGAAAGAGATGTAAAACTTAGAGCTCAGGAAAGCAGCTTCCGAAAGGAAAGGCTGGGAGGTGAGGCCCGGTGGAGGACTAGGGGAAACGAGAGACTGGAGTGCACAGGAAGTCCATCTCAGCTCAGCTTCAGAGACGGGCCAACATGGGTTGCTGTGAGCGACTGATAAACCAGAGGGAGAAACAAATAATCTGGGAGGAAGGAGGGGGTGAGACACGTCCTCTTGAGCAAGAGTCAAATAGGAGATTTAGACCAAGAAAGGCATTCACTGTCCAAGTGCCAGGCAGTTCCAACGAGATTGAGTCATCTAATTTCAGACCGGAAGTAGGCCAGGCTAATGGACCACAGGAGCCTGGAGGGCCGGGGCCTAGAAGGAAGATGGGGAAGGACACAGATTTACTCAGCCTTTCACTTCTGCCTGAGAGGTGGCAGCCAGCAGGATGAGCCCAGGTGGAGGAGGTGGAGGAGGAGGTGGCGGAAGAGGAGGAGATGGAGGAAGAGGAGAAGATGGAGGAGGAGAAGGAAGAGGAGGAGATGGAGGAAGAGGAGAAGATGGAGGAGGAGAAGGAAGAGGAGGAGATGGAGGAAGAGGAGAAGATGGAGGAGGAGAAGGAAGAGGAGGAGATGGAGGAAGAGGAGAAGATGGAGGAGGAGAAGGAAGAGGAGGAGATGGAGGAAGAGGAGAAGATGAAAGAGGAGAAGGAAGAGGAGGAGGAAGAGAAAGAGGAGAAGATGAAAGAGGAGAAGGAAGAGGAGGAGGAAGAGAAAGAGGAGGAGGAGGAGGAGGGGGAGGAGAGGGAGGAAGAGGAGAAAATGGAGGAGGAGGAGGTCACACCAGCACGGGTGTGTGGGGATTTCCTGCGGTGAACGATGCTGGGTGAAATGGAGATGCCATGAGAGAGCCCAGCTTCTTCCCAATGAGGGTGGAGAAAAACCAAGTCCAGACTGGAAACTGGGCAGTTTTCCCAAATGGTTTCCACCACCACAGTCTGGAAGACAAGCAGGATCCCGACTCTGGGTCTCTGGATGGTGACACAGCTCCCCCTTGGCGTGAGGGAGTGGGCGCAGATGCTCTGGCACCGCAGGGGAATTAAACCAAGCTCTCCTGGAGCTGAAGCTGCAAACCTCTAAAGGAAGTTCCATCATCCACTTCAGATCCCGAGGGACTTCCAGTGGTGAGGGTGCCCCAGGCCAGGGTCCTCCCAGGCGCAACCATTTGTGCTGAGCTGGGAACTCTCCTGTGTGGAAGGGGCAGCTGGGCCGGACGCCCTTCACAAACTGCACGTGACAGAACCCATGTGGGTTTTTCTGAAGGCAGAGCGCACGCGCCTGTGTGTGTGTGTGTGTGTGTGTGTGTGTGTGTGTGTGTGTGTGATCTTTGGGGCCACCTGCTTAAAGAAGCCACTTGTGGGAGAACACAGGGCCCTCAGGCCGCCTGAGGACACCTAAGCTGAGGTGGTCCAGGATGAGAGCATCTACAGTGAATGAACAGGAGACTGTAACTGCTGCTGCGGAGTTTAAAGCGCGTAGAAAACTAAGGACCCCCCTGTGCCTGTCCTGGCTCAGATGCAGCCCAACCCCAAAGAGGCAGGAGGATGGAAATGACTTCTAGGGGCTGATTCCAAACCTACCAGCTGTAACGATGCGACAATACAACACTCATCAGCTACTGCTAAGTAACCAAGCTAACTTACCAAGGTCAAAACGGTTCGATTCCTGGCATCCTTAGATAAAATAAAGACAAATCCAGAGGACTGTAGAGTCTACCCAGAAACTTGATCCCTCAAACTTCAGAAAGAAATTAATTATCAAGTTCTTAGCCCCTGGCAACAGTTCCTGACAATCACGCCCCAGGTCCTGCTGGCTGCCTGAGCCGTGGGCTGGGGAGCTGAAGCTTTTGTTGTTGTTGTTGTTAATCTTCACCTGAGGAGATTTTCCCATTGACTTTTGGAGAGAGTGGAAGGGAGGGGGAGAGACAGAGAAGAGAGAAACATCGATGTGAGAGAGACACATCGATTGGTTGCCTCCCGCATACACCCTGATCAGGGCTGGGATGGAGCCTGCAACCAAGGTACATGTCCTTGACTGGAACTGAATCCTTGGCCCTTCAGTCCGAAGGCCAATGATCAACCTCTGAGCAAGCTGATACTTTTTTTTTTTTTTAAAATATATTTTATTGATTTTTTACAGAGAGGAAGGGAGAGAGACAGAGAGTCAGAAACATCGAAGAGAGAGAAACATCGATCAGCTGCCTCCTGCACAACCCCCACTGGGGATGTGCCCGCAACCAAGGTACATGCCCTTGACCGGCATTGAACCTGGGATCCTTCAGTCCACAGGCTGACGCTCTATCCACTGGGCCAAACCGGTTTCGGCAAGCTGATACCTTTTAATCCAAGGGCCCAGCAGGTCCCAGCACCCATGTGATGAGGAGTCCAAAAGGCATGCCTGGCGGTGGGCATGGAATGGTTCCTGACAGGATGCTGAGGCGAAGGGCTAACTCTTTGTGGGAGGAGGGCCGCTTGGGTCACATGCCTCCCCCAGCCAAGTTCACCTGTGACCTCTCACCTCCCACAAGCCCAGCTCAGAGCGAGTGGGCTCTTTGTCTCCTTCCACCTCCCCCATCACGGATCCAGGAGGACCCTTGAAACGTGGGGGCACTTCCCTGTAAAGCTCCCAGACTCCCAGAGCACAGTGTGCAGGGCTCCCTCTGACTAGCACTCCCCCCATCCTGGTTTTACAAGGCTCAACACATGCTTCCATTCCAGAAGGAAACATCGCTTCCACAGGGAGGGCCAGCGTGCAGGACAGTGGCTCTACAGGGACAGTGGGGGGCTGCTTGGAGGAGGCAGAGCAAAGTCACTGGCTTGTCCCTAGCCCTCCCTGTCACCCCTGGGTCACAGGTGTGAGGTGCTGGGAGCTGGCTCTTCGCCCCGGATTGGGGACAGTGGAAACAGAGTGGGGAGGGCTCCCTGGATTCTGCCCTTCAAAGGAGGCAAGTCCCTTTCTCTGGTGTGTCAGATCGTGCCTGCCATTCATTCCCTCAGCGCTGTCCCCAGTTAGGTCAGAGCCAAGAGCTGGTTGTACAAGGCAGCTTCTGCGCCTGAGCCGGTTTGGCGCAGAGGATAGAGTGTCAACCTGCGGACTGAAGGGTCCCGGGTTCGATTCAGGTCAAGGGCACGTACCTGGTCAGGGCTCATGCACAAGGCAACCAATCCATGTGTTTCACATCATTATTTCTCTCTGTCTTTCCCTCTCTCTACTCTCTCTAAAAATCAGTGGAAAAATATCCTTGGGTGAGGATTAAAAAAACACACACCAAACAGAGTAGCTTTTGCCACACACTCCCTTGGATTTCCTGCATCTCAACGAAAGCACCCCAGCCCTGGCCCCAGGGGAGGGGAATGACTGTGGAAAGCTCTGAAGAGTCACACAAGGAGCCGGCTGACTGGCTTCCCACCAGCAAGACCTGCGAGAAGCTCCTGAGAGGGACGCAGGCCACTCCTTGGGGGAACTCTCCAGACTGCAATGACCGCCTCCTCCCCGCAGCTGGGGGCCAACAACACAACCGAACGGATCACAGATGCAGCCCACCTCTTCCTGGGCAGGTGGGCCACGGCCTCTGCCAGCAGACAGACTTGGGTTGGCGCGTGTCTGTCACAGCAACTTATTTCAGTTCTTTGTTATAAGGGGAAGCGGTCCAAGTGGGACCTCTTAGAAGCCCTCTGCTGCAGGCCAGGGCCGGAGGCAAAGCATGCTTTTCTGATGCCACTTTACTCTGACTCATCCCCTATTAGCATCGGCAGAGGCTTTCGGGGCCTGGCCAATGGCCCTGGGGCAGCTAAGGTGGCACCTATAAAGGCAGACGGAGTAAAGGTGCAGACAGAGGCTACAGAGAGCGAGGAGAGTCGGGCAGATCAGCGGGTGTGGGCTGCCCCGGCCACAGTGGCCCTTTGGCCCCAGCCAAGGGCTTGTCTCCCAGGCGGAACGCACAAGGATAGCAAAGTGGAATTTCCCAATCACAGCATGAAAGAGCTTCTTCTCTCGAGGCCCTCCCCCAGCCCCTGCAATTAAAAACAAGTCCAGTTTCCAGTGGCTTCCTAGGCCTTGGCTCCCCTGCCCCACCACCCACCTCAGCGGCCAATCAATTCCCTACTCCACGGCCGGCCACACAGGGCTCTTATGTAAACCCTGGGGAGGGAGTGGGGGGCCTGGGTCTCACGGAAGGAGCCTCGTGACTGCCCCCACCTCACTTGGGCCCTCAGCCCGTGCTCTCTAAACACCCGCCCCTCTCAGAGGCACCGCTTTCCCTGGGGAGGGTGCTTGGGACCTCACCCACCACCAACTGGGCTGGTTGGGGTTGGAGCCTTCGAGTTCACAGCACAGTCGCTGGTTAAAAAGAAAGCATTCTCCGGCCAGTCCCCTTGCCAGGCGGCAGGGAGGAAGAGGAGGGGAAGAGGCTCAGCTGATTAAGGCAGGGGACGGCTGGCCAGAGGGCCGTCTTGGCCGGCAGAGTGGGGCGTCCTCACCCCGCTCCCTTCCCAGCACACAGCAGGCCTTGTAAGGACCCCAGCTGCTAGATTACGCTGGAGTTCATATCACAGTTTATCAAAGAGGCTGCGTTTTCTCCCTCCTCGCCTTTTCTACTCAGTATAAGTGACCAGTTCATGGGAAAACAAGGCCGGCGCTTGTCCTGCCTGCACTGGCGTGGAGGGTGGGAAGAGGCTGGAAGAGGGAAATAAATGTACACGAACACCCACCCCGGGCAGAGTTGTTTTAATGGGGCTGGGCCGCGGATGGGTGCCCTGGGTGCTGGGGCAGCAGGCCCGGTGCGCCGGAGCCAGCTGTTGGCACAGAAGGTTCAATTATTTCACCCTCTCAAGTCCGGTTTCCCCGCCCCACAGCCCACCGTGGGAGGCCAAGGCCACATCGCCAGGCGGAACAACAGCTCCCCTTTAAATCGAGCTGTGCTGAGGGCTGTGACACGCACGGTCTTATGTAACCCTCTCCGCAAACAACAGGCAGCACCATTGTCTTCGTCTCACAGGCAAAGCAAACCAGCCCTGGAAACGGGTCACGCAGTTAAAAACTGGAGGGCCCGGGATTCGAACCCAAGTCAGTGTCACTCCAGAAGCTCCCTCCTAATCCTGGGCCGCACGCCTGTGGAGGGTGTGGGTGGAGTGTGGGCAGGGCTGGGGCTGCCCGGCACCAGCCCCCTCTCAGCACCCCCTAACCCTGTCCTGTCTTCCCTCCATACGTGGACTTGCGAGCAGTTCCCACAAAGTCGGGCTGAGATGAGGTTTTGGAGCCACTGGCTTCCCCAAACTCAACAGGCGTGTACACTGTTATGTCCACCAGAAACAAGGCCATTTGGGTCCAGAGAGGATGTCCAACCCACCCAGGGGCCTGGCTGGAGTTTGGGCCCCATTCCCAGACCCCTCGGAGGTGCAGCCTGGGAAAGCTGTGGGGGAGAGGAAACGCTCTGGGCCCCGAGGGAAGTCAGGCATCTTCCTCAGCGCCAGGACCCCCCACCAGATGTCTGCCTCCAGATGCCTTTGTCCTAGACGTGCGGCCGCTCCTGGACCTGGAGCTGACACTGCCACAGAGGTGGTTTGCCAGAAGAACCTTTCCTTTCCCCCCAACGATTGGTCTTGGCGGTTGAGAGGAACAACTTATAGTTTCATTCACTGTTTCTTATCAGGCCCGAGGCTTCATCTCAGCAGCCAGCATGTACCATTATTACGCTCCTCCTTAGAGCCCTCAGCAGAACATAAGGAAATGGGACGAGAAGCCTGCAGGCAGGCTGCCACTCCCGAGGGCTCATCCCAGCAATCTCTGCCGAAGAGGAAAGCACACCTTCAAGGCCGCCTCCAAATCTGATGCTGTGCGGTGTGCGCCCTGACAGCCAGCCTGGGTGGCCTGGGCTGTGACCTGGGCTGGCCGGCTGCGACCTGGCACGCTGGCTTAACAGGCAGCAGGTTCACAGAACTGACGTGGCCCAGAAGGGCCAGGTGGCTGTCGGCCTTAACACGGACTGACAGGTGCTGCTGCTGCTTAGAGTAATAGCAGGCTGGACAACTGAAGCAAAGGACTAAGAGGGACAACATGTGTGAGGGGCCCAGCCCTGGTTCTCGGTGCGAGTGCCAAGGGCTAGGAGGCCCCTGGGGCTGTGTAGGGGTGGGGTGGGGGGGCGGGAGGGAGGGGGGTGGGAGGCCAGGCTCTCGCCCAGGAGGCCCCAGCATGGTCCCTGAGGGGTGTGAGCCCCAGAACGGTGAAAGATCACCATGCTGGCTATACCGAGTGCCCTGGACCAGGAGGGAGGAGCCCCTCTGAGAAGCTGGACCCCAACTGGTCCTCAGGCTGTCCAGACTCCTCAGGGTATGGGACTCGGCCCGCTCACAGAAGGGGCAAAGTGGCAGCTGCGGAGTTAGCAGAGTGCAGGGGTCTGCAGCCCAGCTCCGACCAAGCCGGAAGGGTACATGGCTTCCTCTCATTTCCCTTCTGCAAAATGAGGATTCTCACCAGCCCCGGATGCCTGGGAGACACTGCAAAGCGAGCGAAACCTCACTGTCGTAAATGGGAAGGTGGGCGGAGGCAGGGCCCCAGCCGCACTGCAGCTTGGTGCAGTCTGGGGGTGCTGCTCACTCCCCTGAGTTCCCGCTGCCCAGCCCCTGATGGGGCCTGTGAGGCGGAGAGGCTGGGAGAACCCATGACAGCCCGTTCTCCAGGGGGGAGAGTGGCTGTGAATGCCTTTCCAAAGGCCTGTCTCCACTGGTTCCCGAGAGTCTTCCCGGCAAGGAGGGCTCGTCAGAGGGTGGCACCTCTGCCATCTGGAAAACCACACACAGCGAACTGTCACTCATGTGGGGACAGGCCGTCATTTTCCTGGTGGGCGTCTCCTGTACCACATCTAACCTCTACTTCAATCCCCGACTGACTGCCCAGCTCGAAAAACCGTGGAAATCTTCCTCCCTTGGCCAATGAGGACAAGGATCCATTTCTGTCCCTCTTATCCTTGGTTCTCATTCAGGGCAATTTTGCTCCCAGGAGACACTGGAAATGTTTGAAGCCATTTTTGTTTGTCCCAACTGGGTGGGCGCGGTGCTGCTGGCAGCTGGTGGGTGGAGACCAGGGATGCTGCTCCTCATCCTACACGGCACAGTCCCCGCCACAAAGAAGCACCGACCCCAAATGCCAATAGTGCGGTGACACCCTCCCACCCCCACAGCCACCTGTGGGGAGGGCAGGGACTCTGTGGCCCTGCTATTTGTCCTCTGGCGAGGCAGGCCTGTCCCCCCTTCGCCTCAATCCTTTGCCTGTTCTCCAGGTCGCTCACCGCCAAGCTCAGCCCTCGAGCGAGGGCCTGGTGCTCCCTCCCCCTGCCTCCCAGGAGACTCTTTGCAGCCTCATCTCCCCGCAATTGCCTCCTGCCATCCCAATTGCCTCCTGCCATCCCCGGTTCCTCTGCTTCTTTCTACCTCCCGGGCCCTTCTTCTCAGCCTCCTTCCTGCTTCTCCTTTCCCCAACTGGAACAGCGGAGCTCCTCAGGCTCAGCCCAGCCCCTGCCCGCCCCTCTCTGCCTCTTACAGCTGACTGTTCTCACTTCCGAAGAATGGAAACCCCACAAGCACACGAGGACAGAATGGTACCTCACACAGAACCAGTATTCAGTCAAATCTGTTGAATAAATGAATGAGTGAATGAATGGATGCCCATGCCATCAATACCCAGATTTGTATCTCAGGCCTAGGCCCCTGTTTTGAGAGACAGGTACAGAAACTGCTTCTTCAACCTTTCCTTTGATGTTCCCAAAGCAATTTACATTCAAATACAGGCCCCTCCTCCCTCCCTGCTCCTCCCCCAGGGCTCCCATCCCAGGGACTGCCACCCCATCCACCTGCCATCACACCAGGGTCCTGGGTGTCACTCCTCCCTTCCCCTCCCCTCATTCCCTCCTGCAGTCAATCACCAAATCTTGTACTTTCGAATCCCGTATCCCATTGCTTCTTCCCCTCCACCAGCAACTGCCACCATCTCTCACCTGGACAGCAGCCTCCCACACATTCATCCTGCCCCTCCCACCATCCTCCCCCAGCAGCACAGTCAGCTTTTAAACCAGAAATCGGGTCAGACCATTTCCCTGCTCAAGCCCTTTCAGTGGCTCCCCGTGACCTCTGGGTAAGGCCCCCAATCCTTAGTATGGCTCATAAGGCTGAGCTCCTCTGGCCCTTGCCTCTGGTTTACGGCAAAATGAACGCTCCATGCTTCTCCCTGCCTTGAAGGCTCTGTACAGGCCAGACGCTCCTTCAACTCCCAGTCCTCCCGATGGCTTCAGAAGCCTCCCTGACTCCTGGGGCCACATTAGTCTATCTGTCCCCTAAGCACCCTGGATGGCTTTAACACCCTCATCACCCCAGAGGTTCTGATTTCACTGATCGGGGGAGGGCCAGCCATCGACTTCTGTTTTAAGCCTCCTGGGTGACCTAACACAGCCAGAGCTAGAGCTACTGTCGCTCAGACTATTCTGGAGAAGTCTCCCCCTGGAAGATCTAGATTTTGTTGGTCTGAAGGTCACTCTTCTGGTAACCCTGCTCCTTGGAGCTGAGTAGGTGGCAAATGGCCAGACCTGGCCACGCTACTGGTGATGACAGTTCGAGAGGCGTTGAGCGATTGGGGCTGGGGTCCAGGCACCATCCAGGTCTAGGCTCGAGTATCTGGCTCCACTGCTGCCAGCAACCCTGGGCCCCCGTGTTGGCAGTGGGTCACCTGGCACAGCCTGGTTCATGCCCATCTGGCTTACCTACTCCCTCACTCCTAAGACTCCCACTAGGGCATTTAATGAGACGATATTCAACCTCAAAGGGACACATTGTCTCACAAGTGAAAAACGAATTCATTTGTTTGAAAATGGTGACACTGACCTGCCTCAAGTCAGTACCACCAGTGTGAAGTGGGGGACCTTCTTTGTTTCTCTGAAGAACCAACACAAAGGTCAGGAAAAGGAGACAGGTGACACGAAAGAGGAAGTGGTGGATGGGACACCTCACAGGGTGAGGAGGAGAGTATGTGACGCTGACCTGATGATGAAGGCGCCTCGGACCTCCAGGAGCTTCCGTTCACTGCTGAACCTCTTGAGAAGGTTGATCATGAACTTGTAGAAGTAGGAGTTCATGGTGGGAGTGGAAGGAGAACATTCTAAGCCTTTGGTACCTGTAGAGAAAGGGATGGAGCTGGGATTTATTCTGTGTCCACAGGATGATGGGCAGCCCACCCCCAGAATATAAATAGTTGTAAATGCCAAAAAGATGGTGGTGGTCTGTGTGGAACAACACGAGGGAAAATCTTCAATCAAGGGCCACATGTGACAGCAATAAAACAAGGGCCACCCAGGTATGTCCAAGCAACTCTGCTTACTGCACACACACCCACTGACTTGTCCATCCCCAGTCAACCCCGGCCACTTAGTGAACACCGCCTATCTGTAAGACCCTCTGCTAGGTGCTACGTAATTTTTAAAAAATAAACCGCTACTCATTATCTCAATTAATAAAATATGGCCTTTATTTTGGCCAACTGACAAATGACAAGTCAAAGAGAAAAAAGGGGGAAAGACAGACCCACAATCTCAATGGTTAACAAAACTGACACACCTGGAGAGGCAAAGCCACACTCCTTTCCCAGCGCCACCAGGTTAAAGACGGCACATGCTATGAAATGTGACTGGTTTCACTCTGCACCCAATGTTTCTTTTAATATATTTTTATTGGTTTTAGAGAGAGAGGAAGGGAGAGGCAGAGATAAGAACATTGATGTGAGAGAGAAAAACATCGACTGGCTGCCTCTTGCAGGTCCCCTATTGGGGATCAAGCCTACAATCCAGGCATGTGCTCCGACCAGGGCATGTGCTCTGACCAGGGATCAAACCGGTGACCTTTCGGTGCACAGGACAACGCCCAATCAACTGAGCCACATGGGCCAGGGATGCACCCAATGTTTTGAAATCAGACATTCTTCCTCATCTTCAGGCAAAGATGCTCTTTTAGAGTCGTGCTCTGAAGACTTTCAAAGCCCGCAGTTGGCCTTAGAACCAACCAGAAGCACACTGGAGGTCTCCCTCTGATGTGTCCTAGCTGAGAACACACTGAGGGCCACCCCTCCCCACGTCGCCCTGCATCCAGCATCCAGCACCAAGGAAGGGAGAGGAGGGGACAAGGGCAGGGCTGACGGAATGCATGAATGATCCCCCAGACAGTGTATTCACACCCCCCAATACACTCCTTGGATTCCCCCCCTTCCTTTCTAACACACACTGACTCCAACAAGCACTGCTGGAAAGAGGTGTTAGCGATGGTAGGAATCCTCTCTCCGTCTGCCCAAGACATGAACAGGGCATCACAGAGAGAACAGTTCAAGTGAGATAGAATTCACACACCATCAAGTCCTAAAGTGCACAACTCAGTGGTGTGCAGTGTATTCACAAAGATGTGCATCTATCAGCACTAATTCCAGAACATTTTTGTCAGCCCCCAAAGAAACTCTGTACCCATTAGTTGCCATTCTCCATTTCCCCCTCGTTTTTATGTCTGAATAACATTCCACTGTATGGATAAACCATACTTTATCCATTCAGCAGTTGGTAGACCATTTGGTTGTTTCTACTTTTGGGCTATTAAGAATGATGCTGCTATCCATATGCATATATAAGGTTTTGTGTGAACATGTTTTCCTTTTTCTTGGTTACTAGTATATGCCCAGGAGAGGAATTTCTGGATCATATAGTCACCCTCTATGTGTAAACTTTTGAGGAACTGCTAGACTTTTCCACAGTGGCTGCACCATTTTACATTCCCATCGGCCATGTATGAGAGTTCCAATTTCTCCACATTCTCGCCAGTACTTGTTATTATCTATTTTTGATTATAGCCCTCCTAGTGGATGGGAAGTGGTATCTCATTGTGGGTTTGATTTGCATTTCTCTAATGATTAATGATGTTGACCATCTTTTCTCGTGCTTATTGGCTATTTGTATATCTTCTTTGGAGAAATGTCTATTCAAACCCTGTGTCTACTTTTTTTTTTTTTATCCTCACCTGAGATTTTTTCCCATTAATTTTTTTTAATTTTTTTTTTTTAGAGAAAGTGTGGAGGGGGAGGGGGAAAGGGAGAGACAGAGAGAGAGAGAGAGAGAGAGAGAGAGAGAGAGAGAGGTGAGAGAGACACGTTGATTAGTTATCTCCCACACGTGCCCTGACCAGGGGCCAGAGATTGAGCCTGCAGCTGATGTATGTGCCCTTGACCAGGAATCAAACCCAAGACCCTCCAATCTGAGGGCCGACGCTCTAACTACTGAGCAACTGGCCCATTTTAAAATTGGTTGACTTATCTTTTCATTGTTGTTGTAAGAGTTATCTGTATATCAGATACAAGTCTTTTATCAGATATATGATTTGCAAATGCTTTTTCCAATTCTGTGGGATGTCTTTTCACTTTCTTGATGATGTCCTTTCAAGCACAATTTTTGAAACTTTGATGAATTTTAACTTATCTATTTCTTTTTTTGGTTGTTTGTGCTTTTGGTGTTGTATCTAAGAAACTGCTATCTAATCCAAGGTCAGAGAGATTTATGATACGGTTTCTTGTAAAAAAATTTTTTTAAGCTTTTATATTTAGGTCTCTGGCCCATTTAAATTTTTTTTATATTGTGTGAAGGAGTCCAAGTTAATATCTTTTTGCATGTGGATGGATATCCAGTTGTCCCATATTTAAAAAGTTTGTGTAGATGCTTTATTTATTTTTTGTATTTTAATTTTTCAGCTTTATCGAGATGAAATTGACATATAACACTGTGTAAGTTTACTGTGTAGCTGTTGATTTGATACACTTATATATTGCAAAATGCTTACAACCATAGCATTAGCTAACACTCCCACCACTTCATATAATTACCATTCTTTTTTGTGGTGAGAACATTTAAGATCTACTCTTAGCAACTTTCAAGTATATAACACAGTATTATTAACTATAATCACCACACTACGTTAGGTACTCAGAACTTGTTCAGCTTCAACTGGAGTCTGGCACTTAGGGAGGACGCGGGAGGAGGCCGAGGGCTGACGGAGGATCTGGGCCATCACTTTCCAGGCTGGCCTCTCTCTGGCCATCATGACTTCCTCCCCAGACCAGGGAGAGGATGGCCACACACCAGCGTGAAACAGGCACGATGTGGGGACTGGGAATGGAGCCTGGCTGTGCGAGGGGAGACAGCTCCCAGGAGGATCAGCCCAAAGCACAAGCAGGAACCACCCAGAGCACTGGAAGTGAGCCCACTGAGGGGCTCCCAGGGGTGACTTCACTAGGTGCCATGGCCAGGCCGCAGCAGTCCAACCTTCTCCCTGAGCTATCTTTTTGCTGAGCTCAGACTTCCCTTACATCTTCCCCCGGTGCTTCTGGGCAAGTGGTGGGAACTGGAAATGCAGCCTGTGAATTACTGTGGAAGGATTTCTTATCAGGAGCCACACCTTCAAACTACTGTCCTCTCTCCTCAGAACCACCTAGACAGCTCTGATGCCCTGTGTAGGGCCGCGTGAGAAGCCCAGTTCAAGCGTGGGCCTCACTGGACTTGTTTGCAGTGTGTTGTTCTGGGTTCCTGCCCGGAACAGCCTGGCCCGGGAGATCCTGGGTGACTCTGGAATGGCAAACAGTCTCTGCTCCCTGGCTCAGCGGGGCTGTTTGCAGAATCAAGTGTCACATTCTTACAGATCGTGTTACCCCAGGCCCAGCTGGAGTTGATCTCTGAGGAGGTGGCTGCAGGTACAGCTGTTGAGGCAGCCCAGCTGCCTCTCGGCCCCTCCTCATTCCCCACACTCAGGCTATGAATTGGGCTGCCCATGGTGGCCTGGCTTGGAGGCTAGGCCACCCCCTCGCTCACTGGAGGTGGGTGTGGACAAGCTCACTGCGTGCTTGTTTGTGATGTCCCTGTCTCCTTCTTGCTTCTGTATGTGCACTCCCATCCCACCCCATTTCTAGGCCTAGTGCCATTTAGGCTCCCAAGCATTCCAAAGGACAAAGGGACCAACACAGACAAAAACGATAAAGAAATCCTCCCCAACTGGGGCCACAGTCTCCACTCCCCGGGGGCAGGGTGTCTTGGGTAGGCACTGGGGAGAGGTGCTGGCTGTTCTGGCCTGCAAGGGGCAGTGGGAAGCATTGAGCATGGCATTTAAGTGCTCAGCTTGGGAGTCCATCAGACCTGAGTTCAGGTCAGATGTTCACTCTTCCACTAACTGGCTGTGCAATCATGGCCAAGTCTAAGTCTCAGTTTCCTTATCTGTAGAGTGGGGGCAACAAGAACCCCTATTTAATGAGACAAAATATGTAATGTACTGGGCCTGGAGCCTGCCACATGGTCCAATAAATAGGGGCAGCTATTAGCAGACATGCCATCACCCAGATACTGAACATTCTTCCCGCTGAGTCTCAGCGAATGGCTGAGGGCTGGAGGAGAGGCCAGACTGTCTCTGAGCGGGGAGACTTCAGAACTGGGAGGCAGGGAGGCTGCAAGGAGGAGAGGGGCTCACCTGTAACCCTAACCAACCCCACATTCAGGGAGGGAGACCTGCTACCTCGCGGCTGACAGGCTGACCACAGATGGCAGGAGAGAAAGCATGGGCTGCTCTGGACACATTCCCAGGCCTCCTAGCCACAGCTCCCCAAGGGCCACATCAGCAACTCCCCAAGTCCAGGCTGCGAGATGGTCCTGGGGCTGCGGCCCTTAGCGGGAGGTGGGGGGCAGAGCCCTATCACCAAGAAGCCGGCAGGGACTCGCCTTCTCACAGGGCAGTGGTTGCTGGGACAGCCTGTGGGGCTCAGCCTCCCACCACTTAAGACTACAAAGCGCAGGGCTGCCACCTTCCCTGAGACTTGGCTGGCGGGAGGCCAGAGTGTGGGGGAGCTTCGGGGGAGCTGTCTGGGCCTGGCCTGCTTGGGCCTCCAGCTTCGGGGTGGAGCCTTTTGCCCTTCAGGCTTCCACATGCCAGAGGGACTCTGGTCAGGGCCACTGCCCTCGAGGGCAGAAGCCTTTACAGGAGAGAGCAGGAGCCCGTAAAGCTCAGCGAGATCCCATCCCAACTGCAGACATGTGTGGGCAGGCAGTCCTCGGGCGGGGGTGGGGGGTGGGGAACACTTTCTGGGTGGGCTGGTCAAGGCTGGGCCCGTCTGGGTGCTCACCACGGGCGGGGTGTGGGCCTCATCTCCCAGCCTCGGCCTCCCACCGGCCCACTGGCCACTTTTCCGACCTCCCTGGCCCTCAGGCCCTGTTGGCTGGAGGTGGAACGAAGAGCTTCTCAGGCAGGGCTGCAGGCACAGGAGGAGGAGATGGAGTAGAACAGTGGTCGGCAAACTGCGGCTCGCGAGCCACATGCAGCTCACGAGCCGCGGTTTGCGGCTCTGTTGACTAATGAGTTTGCCGACCACTGGGGTAGAAGAAACAGACCCACTCCAGGCTCCCACAGGGCATGGCAGGCCTCTCTCCACCGAACTCATGCCTGCCTGCTGCAGCCCGTGGGAGCTCACAGCGCCTCCCTCCACGGCCACTTCGCCCACTTCTGGCTCTTGCTCTCGGCACACTTTCCTGCGCTGAGGCTCTGCTGAGGACGAAGAGGCTTTTACTCAGGTGGCATGGACGGCGCAGTCTTCCAGGCCCAGAGATGAGGAGCAGCTGTCTGGCTGGGGCGCAGGAAGAGGGGAAAGAGAACAACCTGCCCATGGGTCTTAGGAGTGAGGTGCCCTTTGGGGGGCTGAGGAGTTTCATTCCCTGATCCTGCTGAGGACCAGTCCTGCAGCCAAATGTCGCTCGCCTCGCCTTTCTGGTTTGGAGAAGCAGGCTCTGGCAGGAAGCGCACGTGACGGCCGCTGGCTCAGGGGCAGACAGATGCTGTCGGGAGCGCTCGGTACACAAAACCAGGCCGGTGGGGTGGGCGGCCAGGGAGCCAGCCCCGCAGATGTTGCTAAGTGAAACCTGATGTGGCGACATGAGAATCTGCAGAACGGCTCACAAACAACCTTTCCTGGGATGTTTTGGATTGAGTTTTGTGGCTATGACGTGAAGGAGCCTCACATGTCAGGATAAAAATAGCTCTGGCCTCAATACACAACGTGAGTTACAGTTCAACAAAACCAGATGGGAAAACATTAGCCGCCCAGCCCAGGCCCAGCAGGGTCCTGCCTCACTCCCACCCTCCCGTCTCTCTCCCCCTGGCCCCTCCAGTGGGAATGGATCCCCTGCCCTGGAGAGTGCGGGGAAGGGCCAGGGGACCCAGAGGAGACCCAGGTCCTGTCGCTAACTGGCAGGGCAGTCTCAGGAAGTGACACCTTCTCCAGGGTGGCGGTTCCTGTCTGTGAGCCTCACAGGGAGAAGGAGCTTAACGGTTCCTGGCACAGGAAGTGCTCAGAGGAGGGGGCTGTGGGATTGGGAGGCTAGTTTGGAATCAAGGGGGTCAAGTGGGGAGGGGCTAGCTTCCCTGGGAGAGAGGGAGGCCAAGGGCTCTTGTGAAACAGGGTCTCGGGGGTTGTGGAGCCTGCGGAATCTGGGGGCGAGCCCGGCTGAGGTCAGGGAGCCTTCTGCCCTGGGCAGCCACCCAAATCCAGGAGGTTTCCAGCTGCCTGGTTCAGAGCGAGAGATAAGCTAATGGGCCCCGGCGGGGTCCGAGAGGAACCAGAAGCCCATATGGCAGTGGAGAGGGCTGCACCAGGGAGAGCTGCAGGGCTGTCGAGCAAGCAGCTGGGGCCACGGGCAGTGCTGGAGGCAGGGAAGGGGGAAGGGCCCTCAGACCGTCAATGGCCATGGGCCTGGGCAGGAGGGGGCCGGGCTCTCCATCTGGTGGCCAGTGAAGGCCTGGGCAGTGGTGCTAGGTGAGCCTCAGACCCAGCTCTGGTGCCCCCATTCTAGTGGCTCTGAAGGACGCCACTGATGAATGCGGGGTTCAGAGGTGAGCACCACAGACCCTGCGGGCTGAGCTGGCGCTTCTCTAACTGTGGGGAGCACACAAGGCACCTGTGATCCTGACAAAATGCGACTCTGAGTCTAGGGTGGGCCCAAGTGCCTCCATTTCTGATGACCTTCCAGGCGACGCTGAGGCTGCATAGCCTGCACCTTGGGAAACCAGGGTCTAAGAGGTCACGGCCAGGAGGGAAACAGATGTGACCCCAGCACCCATGCACACAGTGACGGGTGGGAGGGCAGAGGCGGGAGGAGCCTGGCCCTGGTTCTCCTGAAAGCCCCACAGAGGAGACACCTGAGCTCCCATAACCAGGACCGAAGCAGAGGCAGCACTCACACGTGTCTTAGCGCCTTCCACGCAAGAGCTCATAGAGCCCCCAAGCACCCATCGCCCAACTAACGGAGGGAGGGGTGACACCGAGGCAGGACACTTGCCCCAGGTCGCAGGGCAGGGGGGCACAGATGGACTGTGAACCTAGATCTTCCCAACCCCGGCGCCTGAACACAGCGTGTGGGAAGAAGGGCTGGTAAGGCTCAAAGAGCAAGGCTCTTGGGGGCTGGGACCCCGTCTGGTGTGGCTGCAGGAGATGGAGGAAGAAGTGCAAGAGGTCACCTGAGGCCGGAATGGAATCCCTGAAGTCACTGCGAAGAGGGCCACCCTCAAGAACTGTCAGATTGGGGACACGACCCCGTACCCACAGGAGACTGCCGGCCTGGCTACCATTGCTCTGCTCCCCTCTCGGGCGGTGGAAGAGACCAGTGCTGGGCAAGGCTGGAGTTCACGGGGGCTCCTGAGTGTGGGGGGAAGAGAGCAGCTCAGGCGAGGCCCTGGGTCGGCACCCCTGCCTACTGCAGTGACAGCAGCGGTGGTCTCTCAGCGGGGGCTGAGCTAGCTCACGGTGAGGTGCTGAGCACGTGGGGAGCGCGCAGAGCAGCCTGGTCCTCACGAGAGCTCCACACATCACAGTCACAGTTGTTACTGGGAAAAACGCCCAGGGATTGCTTTCTAGGTTTTTTCTAGAACTTCTTTCTGCTTTTGGCCACACCAGCCTGGGCTTATAAGGAACAAAACTGAATCAGAACATTCCATTTTTGTCCATGTTCTTAGAGCTGGGGTCATACTCCACCTTGGACCAGAGAGCCCTGATGTAAGCAGTTTTATCCCACCAAGAATGGGCCCGTGGCCAGAGGGAAGGACAGGGAAAACTGGGTTTTAGGGGTAAACATCAGTCCTGAGTTGACCTCTGGCCCTGGATTGCCACACTGCTGCTGTGCTTGGCAGGCGGCTCCCGCTCCGCAGCTGGGATGTCCAAGCCCCAAGCCGGCCAGGCATGTCTCTAACAGGGCCAAGCATGTCTCTAACAGGAGAACGGTCCCAGAGCCGCCTGCTCCTGCCGCGCCTTCTGTGCAGGCCCAGGGTCAGGCCCTGGGTTGGATGAGGTGGGCTCAGCATCTCCTCTTCCCAGAGCCTGGCACAGCCTCGGCTGTCGTCCCCCCGAGTAGAGATAGGCAGAGAAGGCACAGAAGTTGCCAAGTCACAGGAGACCAAGGTTGTTTGTTTCATTTCACCAAATCAGTCCTGGGGAGACAGGGAAAGTGTCCCTCCACTGGCTCCCTCCTGGCTGCACCAGAGGCGGCCTCTTCCCAGCCGGGGCCTCTGCAAAGGTCAGGAATGAAGGGGGCGTGCGAGAAGCGACACCACGGCCTCAGCCCACACAGCTCTGCACGGGAGGGGGATGTTTACACTGGGACGGGCGAGAGGAAAATCCCGTGTGGGCAGCTCTGCCTTGCGGCCCCGGGGACCGCTGCTGCACATTCAGGCCAACACAGCACCGCCCAGGCGTGCGATGGGCCCCGCTCCCCCCGCACTGCACTCAATCCGCACCATTTGAGTTTCTGGACCCAACACACAGGCAGGCCATTCGATTCCCCAGGAACACCACTGATTTCATCTTTGCTAGGTTTCCTGCCTCCTTGGCTTTCCAGAAAGTTCCTTTATGGGGGTGGGAGGATCTACCCTAAAGGGACGTAGCACTGCAGTCTGCGAGTTCTCAGAGCTGTGCCCTGGAGAGCCAGAGGAAAGCAGAATCCAAACAGGAGAGGGTCTGGCCTTGTGGCCACTGTCCACGTGCACAGCCAGATGGAAACAGAATGCCCCCCTTGCTGCGTGCCTTAAAAGCAACATGACAAAGAGCAGCCTGCGGAGGGGCGAGCGCTTTCGGACCTACCAGCTGCCCTCAACAACGAGGGCCTGCTGCGTGCCCTCCCTAAGGCGGCGGCGGCCCAGCTCTGGCTTCCCATGCTCTTCTATTACTGCTATGAACTTGACCTTTTAAAATCACGGACCCATTTGAAAAATCTCGTGCCAGCTGTGGACGCACATGCAGGGGTGGTCCCCACTCCTTGAAGTGCAGAGTCTCAGGCTGAGAGCGTGTGGCCCTCGGTGCTGTGACTCCACGCAGCAAGAAGCACTGTTGGCTGCAGCACTTCCTTGGTGTTCTTCCCAGGATGGACTTTCCTTCCGTCCGCACACTTGGTTTGTCTATGCATCCGGTGAGCCCCTGGCTGATGTGAGCGGTCCTACAGCCTTGATGAGACTACTGCCTGAGACTCGTCGGTGGCCCACCCATCTTGGTGGGGACAGGAGCTGGGGTTGAGTGCTTTGCCATCCAAGTACCCCCAGCCCTTGTTCCCCAGCGGCTGAAAGGGCTTGCTCCCACAGGGCCTCTCTTGGGGTTCCCTGGGTCAGGCCCTAGGGCTCCAGAGTGACCTGGGCCACTCACAGCTATTTTTCTGGCCCATCCCTCCACCAGCAAGTAAGCATTTCAGTCATGAGGAGCCCGGTGAGCATGCCCTGGGGTGCAGGCTGGCCTGCAGGGCTCCGGGGGCACTTCTCTGTGCCAGGGAGGAAGAGAAAAGCCACCCTGTAGAGGGAGCACAGTCGTGGGAGGTCAAGGTGTCCTCCCTGCCCGGGGCTGTGCTGCCTCAGCTTTTCCCACCAGGAGAGCGGATGCTCCGACAAGGGGATGGGGCTGGCCTGGGCCCTGCGGCGCTTTCTCCTGGTAGTTAGGTATCACTGCCAGCCTGTCCCCACTCTCCAGGCCCGCCCTCTCCAAGGAGGAGCCTGCTGTTCCTCCCCTCTCATGGAGGCCCTACCCCCACACTCAACCTGTGGCATTCCTGCCAGCGGTCCTGGGGACTTCAGGTTGACCCTCAAGTCCTGACTTGGGGACACGGGATGAAGAGCGGAGTCCTAGGCTGTGGGACAGAGGGTGGGAACCTCAGCACGGGTCCCGAGTCAGGATGTGGGCGCCTCCCTGACTATGGCCTCTGACTGCCCAGAGGAAACCAGCTCGTTGGCAAGGAAACCCCTGCATCCTGGGGAAACAAGAAGGAAGCTGGCCTACTGCTCGCCCCTCGCTCCTTCCTTACTTTACAGGAACAGCTGGGACTTGGGACCAGCTGCAGGCAGAGCGTGTGCAGCGGTGGCAGCCTAGAGCCTGGCGTCCTAGGGACACCCTGCTGCAAGGGCAGGGTGGGGCTTGATGCCAAGTGTCACTGGGAGACGCCTTTCTTTCTTTCTTTTTTTTACAGAGAGGAAGAGAGAGGGATAGAGAGTTATGAGAAACATCGATCAGCTGCCTCTTGCACACCCCGCACTGGGGACGTGCCCGCAACCAAGGTACATGCCCTTGACCAGAATCGAACCTGGGATCCTTGAGTCCGCAGGCCGACGCTCTATCCACTGAGCCAAACCGGTTTCGGCTGGGAGACGCCTTTCATGCGCGGTCTCTGTGACGGCCTCGCAGCCCGGCGCAGGCAGGCCTGCGGTGCTCCGGTGTCCTCGGGCCCAGCCTGGTGGGGCTGCAGGAGGGGAGCAGCCGCTGATGGGCCCCAAATGTATTTGACGGTTGGTTTCTGCACCAGAGGAGGGGCTGTCTAGGACCTGGTGCCGGGTGTCAAGAGCCGCTCGGGGGACAGAGACCCCCAGGCAAACAGCCAAGGCCCGCTGGGTGCTTTCCCACGGACTCGCACCCCTGGGCATGCGCCAGGACGGTGTCGTTGGAGGGAACTGGTGTCTGCCTGGGAGGGAGGTGCTGGGAGTAGCCCTGGCCTGGGAGAAGGGCCACCTGATGTCTGGAAGGAGCTCCAAGGGGGAGCACCGGGAACGCCACGCCACCTTCATGGCCAAGCACTCCCGGAAACATGCTGCTTGAATTATACTGTCTCTTGCCTGGGCTGCCTGCCATGTTGAGAGCTATTTTTAGCCTCTCGGTGAGGAAGGAAATGGCTGCCTAGTCTCCCACCTGTGAGCCCCGACTCCAAAGCCCCTTGATTCCTGACCAGGGAGACGCCGCCCCAGGGAGAGGCCATCGGCTGACTCAGATGGTTTTACATTAAGCCAGTGGCTCAACGAATGAAAGGTGCAGGAAGGTGAGGAAAAGGGACTAAGTGTCTCCTACAGGGGCTGGAGTGTGAGCCAGGAGGCGGCAGCATGGCAAGGTCCACCTGCCTCCTGGACAATGACCGTCACTGACCCTCACACCCTGGCAGAACTCCAAGGCTCGAGAGGGACAGCCCCGAGGATGGCCCAGTCCAGGAAGAGACCGAGCACCAGTGTTCCCAGGGTCCCCGAGGCTGGAAGCATCAGGGGAATACTTACTGGGAGTGGTCAGCAGGCCGGCCCTGCCAGGGGTGGGCACCTGAAGCTCGGAGTGGCTGGCCCGGAGGTCAGGGCCATCGAGGGGGCCTGAGTCCTCTGTCTGGCCTGCAGGGGAGGAAGCGATTTCTGCCAACACCTCCAGATCCTTCAGGATAACCTGGGGAGAAAAGCAGAGGATGAGGGACAAGGACCTCCACAGGCAGCTGTGGCTGGAGACAGAGCCTCCTCCAGGAGGTAGGGAGGGGTCTGCAGAGGGCAACAGGCTGGTGAGAGTGGCCAAGACTACGGCTATCACGGTGCCCAAAACGTTCTACGAAGGACTGAACTGAAGAGAACACAGGCAGTGGACAGGAGCGACTGCAGGAAGGAAGCTGGAATCTGAGGCCTGGAAGCCAGCTTTCCCAGGACCACTCCTCTCTGGTCCCTGGCGTGGGGACGAGAGGAGACGCCAGGGGATGCGGGACTCAGGCACCAGGGCAGCCTGTGCAATACACATCTCAGGGCTCCTGGGTAGCCTGTGCCTGACGACCCAGCAGTGCCCTCACGGCCACAGTCCTGGGTGTGGCAGCCATGGCCCAGCCCAGCATCAGGTCACAGGACAAGTCCTTCTGCAGAGGAGACACCAGGCCATGGCAGATCCCAGAGGACCCTCCACATGTGGGGTGTGACTCGGGGCTCCAGGACGGAAGCCTTCCTAACTTGTTCGGTTCTCGCTGCCTCTGCAGCGCTCATACACAGAAGCTAGTGGAGCGCGGCCCCGAACCTGACCCCTGCCTGCCAAGCTCTTCCAAGGAAGACGCAGAGGTGAGCATAGAGAACAGTCCCCAGTGTGCGCTCAAGTCAGGGCTGTGTCACATGGTCCCCCAGGGCTGCCCTCCAATCCAGAGACCTCTGGACCAGTGGAAACGACAGAAAGCTCTGTGTGGGCCCGGGTACCATGGGAGGCCAGGCCAGCCCGTGGAATGTGGTGATTACAGTCAAGGTCAAGCTGCTCTCTGTGGGATGATGAAAATGTTCACGAGTTAGACTGTGGTGCTGGTTATACAACCTTATCAATATACTAAATAAAACCACTGAAACGTGTATTTTAAAAGGGAGAATTTTATCTCAAAAGAAAAAAAAAAAAAGCCACTAACCTCTCCAAAGTTTGAAAGCAGTTCCTGTCTCACGGCAACTAATGTGCCAGCACCCCATCCTTCCCTGCCCCTGCTGTCACTTCTCCTGGGGTCCCCTCTGCAGCCCAGCCGTGCAGCTGAGCCCCGTACCTGCTGGTCCATCCTGGCCCCTAGTGTTCTCCCAGCAGCCTGGTGTGCTCGGCACAAAATCTCCGAGAGACAGTAACTTCACTCCCTGCCCTGCGGCACGCCAGCCTCACCAGGTGGGCCATGGCATCCCAGCCGTCCCTCCCGGGTGCTGTGCTGGGTGTTGGGGCTGCAGGTGAGTCAGACCCGCCCCACCCAGGGCCTGCAGGCAGCCTGTACCCCTGCCCTTCTGCACATTTGGAAGTCTGACTGTTGGGCCTGCAGAGAACGCATCTGGCTGAGAAGTGTGGCTGCGAAGCAGTCCAGACGGATGGCAGGAGCAAGGGCTGCCTGCCTGGTGCCCAGGCCCAGAGCCCGGGTAGGATTAGGTCCAGAAGCAGCAAAGCCCAGGCCTCTGCTGCCCTCGAGGGAGGCCCCCAGAGGGCTTTCTGCTCCAACAGTGGCAGGAAGGACACAGAGGGTGAGATGTGGGAACGGACAGCAGAGCAGTGAGCGCGACGCTGAGCGACGGAGCAGCCGGAGCCCCACCTCGCAGGACGTGCACTCGGATGCTCGACTGTGCAAGCAAGTGGCTGTGAAAACGTCAGGGAGGCGAAAGCAGACCGGGGAGTCCAGGTGGGGGAGTGACTTGTCCAAAATCAAACAGTGAGGCAAGAAGCAGGCCAACTGTGCCTCAAAGAGTGAAACACGGTTACTCGCAACAGGGCTGAAAACATGTCCACACACAAGCTTCCGCGGGAACGCTCACGGAGCAGCACACATCACAGCCGGGAAGCGGAAACAACCCAAGCGTCCACTGGCTGATACCCCGATATCCACGCCAGGGAATGCGATCTGGCGATATTAAGGAATGAAGTTCTGATACACCCCCAACACGGATGAACCTCAAAAACTTTGCTGAGTGAGAGAAGCCAGATGTGCAGGTCACATCCTGTACGATGATTCCATTTATGCGAAATGTCCAGAACAGGCGAATCCACAGAGACAGAAAGGAGATTAGAGGTTGCCAGAGGCAGGAGGAGGGAGACACAGGGAGTGACTGCTAATGAGTTCCTTTTTGGGGTGATGAACATGTTCTAGAATTAGATAGTGGTGATGGTTGCACAACCTCGTTGGCAAAGTATACTCATGCAGTATACAACACTGGGTTGCATACTTTAAAAGGGTGATTTTATGGTATGTGGATTCTATCTCAAAAAACACCCCAAGTCAAAATCCCAAACAGACACCCTGCTTCCCAATCCAGTGGTACTTGTTGAGCAATCTGCTCTTGCTGAGCCCATGGCCTGAGGGGGGAACCCTCACTGACCCCCATGATCTCACACGGGGTTCAGACTCACAGGAGGGCCTGTGTCTTTACATCTCCTGGCACCTGCCAGCCCCACTGCACCCCTCCTGCCGCTCACTCCTCGGAGCCACAGGCCCCGCCTCTCAGGCCTGCGGGGCAGGTGCACAGGGGCACTAGCCTCCAGGCAGCAAACCCGGGCCGCCAAATGCAGCAAGTGAGCAAGTCCTGGCGTAGGGACGGGGCTGGGACAGCGGTGCACACATGAGGGCTGCAGACCTCACTTCCCCCAGAGGATCTGCATTGCGTGTCTCTGCACCACCTCCTCCGGCCCACTGGGGAGTGCAGCCAGCAACGCTGCATATTTCACACTGCGAATTCTCTTATTTTAGGAAGTTTAACACCAAATGGCAAATGAATGCAAATTACACTTCAATTGCACAATTAAAGCCGGAAACGTTACCTACTGGTTCCTGCAGCAATCCCAGCCACTCCCTTGTGCTTACATATCAAAAAATTTATCTCTGGTCCCCAGACAGCCCAGCTTGGGGACACACCACGTGTAGTGGTGTGTCATACACACACACACACACACACACACACACACACACACACACTGCCCTTTCAGTCCCCCAGCCTCCTATAGGCAAGGAGGGGAAGGAGCTGTCAAAATGGAGGGCAAGGAATGCCTTGAGGAGGGGAGCTGGGGTGCCACTCTGGGGCTGCCCGGTGGCTCTCTGACAGCCAGGATCACTGGCCCTCCCCCAGCTGACCAGCAAACCCCACTCAGCCCAGGGGCTGAACTTGATGCTTCAGATCCACACTTCTGAGGCCGAGGCCAAGGCTCTGCCTCAGCAGCCAGGAGGCCCCTAGGGCGGGAAGGCCTTGGGAGGCGATGCCAACAGGGGCCCTGGGACTGGGCAACAGAGGGACAGCCCTCCAGCTGGATGTGGCTGTGAGTCTGTGTGTCCAGCCGGGGATCTGGTGCTTCACCCGCTGTGGACCCCACAGGAAGCTCTAGGACAAGGACAGGGTGACCTCAGCAGCCATGCTTACGAGGCACCTGCTTAAGACCTGGGCGAAAGGCCCTGGGCTACAGACGGCTGCTTGGCCTCTAGAAACCAAGCTGGCCCTCCTTCCCGAGCAGTGGCTGGGCCCATGCCTGCCTGGCCTGTAATCCTGGCTCTGAGAACGGGAAAGGCTCAAGCAGGAGGAAGCCACGCCAATTAGTATGCGCTACACAGCTTTTTACAAAATGAATATAAAACACTTGTGCTTTCTTTTTGTGTGAAAGAAAGAAGTGGGGGGGGGGGAGGGAAGGGGAGGGAGGGAGGTTACAAGAAAGCAATATTCTGCAGGAACAGGAGTGCCTGCCATTACCATGGCAACAGGCGGGGGCTGGGGGCTGGGGAAGGCACATCAGCTGGTCCCTCATCCTGGAGTGGAGTGAAAGGGTCAGTGGCAACTGGGTGTGCAAAACATCTGACAAAGCAACTCTGAGGGGAAGGCCGCAGAGGAGGTGGTGAGGGGTTCATACCCGCTAGGGCTTGGGGAGCAAACACGAGGGAGCCAGGGCATTCCTGAGAAAGCCCTTCCTTGTAGGAGGTGACCTGACACCAGCAAAGGGCACCTTTCCGTGAGAGAGGGGTCATCCGGATGGGGCCACTGCAGGCTGCCACCTGCTGCGTCCAGCACGCCAGGGACAGTCTCTCTGGGATGGTGGCTGTTTCCTTTCCTTCTCTTAATGGTCCGCCCAGGCACTCCCTGTCCCAGCACCTCGTCCACAGACCAGCCCTGGAAAACCTCTCGTGGTAGGAGGTCCCTTCTCTGCCCCCTAGGTGCTGCCTGCTCCTGCACCATGTAGGAACGGCTGGGGACCCAGAGCTGTGCACAGCCAGGCCCTTAGGCTGGGAGGCCCATCCTCGCCTCCCACGCGGTCTCCTGACCAGGAGGTCCCAGGTGGAGGCATCAGCAGCTGTTGGATACGTACTTGCTGACCTGCAGTGCCAGGCAGGAGATGGAAGATGTTCTGCCACGGGGATGGTCGGAGAGGCCGCCCACTTCACGCTACTCACTATCTCTAAGAAACTTTGGCCCAAAGTGTGGCTGTGCCACTGGTCAGCCGCTTGTGCCCCGGATGTCCCTGGCTCAGCCTCCCAGCTGTGAGGAGCGAAGGAAATCCCCAAGCCGGGCCCTCTCCAGTCCCGGCCAGGAGGATGCTGCAACAGTGCTTCCAAGGGACACGCTAGGTGCTGGCAGGAGAGTGAATTCAGGCTGAATTGATGCTTCTTCCCAGAGCAGTGGGAGCAGAGCCTGAGATCTGGGTCAGGCCGGGCCGCTCCTGAATCTTGGAAGCCGAGCCGAGAGTAAGGGCAGAGGCACGGAAGCTGTGGGGCCTCTAACTCCTTCCTCCCTCTCTCTTCTTTTCCATTTTTAATAAACTGAAATCCTTCCCTAGTTCTGTGCCATATATGCAAAAATATGCAAAAGGCCTGCACCTAAATCTTACTGGTAAGTTCTACTAACAGTAGGTAACAGTGTGGGTTCTGGCAGCTTAAAACATTCCAGCCGCCATCCCTGAGGGTAGAGAAGAGAAAGGCCGGCCTGGGGCAGGACAACTTGGAGCTGGTCTCCTGACCCCCCCCCCCCAACGCCCCTTCCCTCCCACCCCCAGGGTCTCCTTCCTGCTGATGCCAATCATTGCTCCCAGGGTTATGGTTCTCCCCAGGAGCCAGGCAGGGATGGGGAAGGGCCTGCTGTGCCGAGGGCAGCACTGGAGCAGCGCAGGCACCGTTTCGGCTCGGTTACCAGGCGATGAGCCGAGGGGCCAGCTGTTTCCAGGGCACCGGTCCATGGCAACCAGGAGAACAGCAAAGCTCCCTGGTGTCCTGCCTGCCTCCAGGTCTCTGCTGAACCCCGTGCACTTGCTACACTGAGCCCCGGCCGGCCAAGGAGGCAGGCTCTTCCTGGCCCAGCTTCTTGTCTGCTCGGCAAGGCCAGGTCCCGCAGGAGGGCACAGGGGAGCGGGGCAGGCCGAGTGGGATCAGCTCTCCACCCTCCCCACCTCCCAGTTGTTCACTTTCTCATAAATGTCTCTGAGTGCCTGCTAGGTGCTGGACACGGCCTGTCCCCAGAGTGAGATGAGGGCTAAGAGAATGCACAGGGGACTTCGGACACATGCGCAGGAAGAGAGGGTGTGTGTGCATGACAAACATGGTTTCATGGAGCATCTGAGCTGAGCTCTTGACCACGTTACTTCACTTCTCTGAGCCCCGGTTTCCTCTTGGGTAAAGCGGGGAACAGAACAGAGATGAACCAGGACCACGCACACTCAGTGCAGCCCAGCACAGGGGCTGGTGTGGAGGAAGCGAGCGTTGGGGGCGGCTCTTCCTGTGAGCAGTGGGGAGACGACCTCATCTCAGCCTCTCTGGGCTCGTGAGCTGCCAGCAGGATGCTGTCAGGGAAATTCAGCTGACTCAGCTGTGGCCATCTCCAGAGGGGGAAAAAACAACTGACTTACATCTTGGGAGAAATTTTGGTTTCTGAAGATGCCACGAACACTGAGTAGGGCACAGGGTGAAAACGGGGTCCTGGCCTGGCCGCTCTGAGGCCTGTGGAGGGAGGGCATCAGGGCTGAGAGCAGGGGCAGGGCCCGCAGTGCCCCAGCAGGATCCTAACGCTGGTCCCTCCCGGCGGTTCCCCACTGGAGATGTGCAGGAGAACCACCGGGGCTGTGGAAAGGGCCCGCGCCCAGGCAGCAGGCCACCTGAGGGAAGTCAGGAGGTCTGGGCTGAGGCCCGAGCAGCTGGATTTTCAAAAGCTCCAGGGATTCTGCTGGCAGCCCTGGTTGGGTGGCTCTGCTGTGGGGCTTCTGCCCAGCTCCCCTTCGTGGACTCGCTCTCGTGCCAATGGGGAAGAACTCAGTGCCACCTCTGTCATCAGGAGCCAGGGGGCCAGGCAGCAGGCGCCCCCAGCACAACCCACTCCAGCCAGTTGCTGTGCTGGCTCTGGGTCCTTACTTGCTCATCACTGGAAGGGATCCCGACAGAATAAACACTAAAACACACCCGGCACACACACCTGCCATCCCGGAGTGAACGCTGCCAGGCCAGCTGCAATGATGGGGGTCCTCCCTTTCCTCGAGGGTGGCTGAGGTGGGGCACCGAAAACGCAACGTGCAGACACACGGAGCAGAGTCCCTCTCGCCAGGCCTGATTCTGGGACAGTTACCCTGCTGGTCTCCCCGCCCTGCCAAAGGCTCTTAGTCCTCCTAGGACCCCTAGCGGTGACTGCCAGTGCCTCTCTGCTGGCTGTGGGGGCCTGGTGTCTCTGGGGCCTGTGACTGGGGTCCCATTCTCTGCCTTGCCACAGGTCAGCCACAGGGAGAACTGAGTGACAAGAGCTCGGTGTCTCTGGCAGGACCGCGGGGGGTGCAGCAGGAACGGGTCCAGGCCTCTCTTGTTTGGGATGATCCTGTGGGGCCCAGCTTGATCCCCACCTTGGGGGCGGGGGGTGCCGCTGGCAAGAGGAACCAAGTTCTGGGCTCTGACATCTACCCCTCGGCTCTCTGGGCTGGCACCTGACCCAGTCATGCCATCTGACGGGAAAGAAATCTTCGGAACTGAGGGGTTGTTTTGGTTTGTTCTGGAGAGTGGATGGAATGGAAATGGGAGTGGAATAAAAACCAAGGCAAGGATATGAGAAGGAAAAACAAGCCCCATTCTTCCGGAAGACTGTCCACTTTTGAGCAGGCCGCATTAGTATTCCGGGGAGCGGGGTCAGGACCACACAGAGTTGGAGCTGGATGGGACTGACACAATCCAGTCCAACCAAATTTTAGGGAAGAAAACTGAGGTGAGGAGACGCCGTGGACTTGCTGGTCCCACAGAGCGGGCAGCGTGGACCAGAGGCCCGCCCTCCTGCTCCCCACCGGCCGCTTCCCACACCGCCCCTCTGCGTCCCGGCCACTGGCCCACTCCTGGATGGGACTGGTGGGAGCTGGGGGCCCTGGGTCAGCACACAGCCCAGGGCAGCCTCCCGGCAGGTCACAGTCAACTGCTCAGGGAGAAGGTGCGACCAGACTGTCGCTCTGTCAAGGACAAAACGCTGACCGGCACAGTGGGAGGCGCGGCCTGGATAAAGCGGTACCCCCACCCGCTGGGCCGTGGCTCTGCAGTGAGGGCACACCCTGTGTGGGGTTTTAGATGATCTGGAATCAGACAGATGCGACTGCCAATTCTGGCTCCTGGCGGTGTGACCTTGGCAAGTTCCCTCCTCACGCCTGCATCTCCTTTTATGTCACACTGGGGAAAATTAAACCCACTCCAGGCCGCCGCAGGCTCATTAAGACACTAGATGCAATGCCTCCGAACAGCACAGCCACCTCATAAACTTGGGTTTTCGCCCTCTCCTTGTCCCAGTCTCCTCCCATGGACACGTGGGGTCTGACACACAGCACCCACCATGGTTTCCGAACGGAACCAGCAGTGGGGGTGCTGGGCGGGCTGTCATAGGCTCTCAAAGCCGCCCTCCAACGAAGGGGCCTCTAAGAAGTGGGAGCCCTCATTTCTGGGCAGACCTGGAGGGATGGCCAATTTCCAACGGCAGCCCTCCCCTGGGACAGGAGAGCACAGCCCAGTCACCTTGGAACCTGAGTCAGGAGAGGAACGAGTGGGGACTCAGAGCCTTCCCAGCCCCTCCTCACAGCGCAGGCTCAGGTCTGGGCCTCCCCCGGTGGGAGCCCAAGCGGGAGTCCCTGCTGTCACTCACTAAATCCCCTTAAGCAGAGAGAGGAGTCCCGGGGCCCAGCTGCACCCCGGCCTCCTAAGTCATGGCTGCACCCGGCCTCCTAAGTCATGGCTGCACCCCAGCCTCCTAAGTCATGGCTGCACCCGGCCTCCTAAGTCATGGCTGCACCCCAGCCTCCTAAGTCATGGCTGCACCCCAGCCTCCTAAGTCATGGCTGCACCCCAGCCTCCTAAGTCATGGCTGCACCCGGCCTCCTAAGTCATGCTGCACCCCGGTCTCCTAAGTCATGGCTGCACCCGGCCTCCTAAGTCATGGCTGCACCCGGCCTCCTAAGTCATGGCTGCACCCCAGCCTCCTAAGTCATGGCTGCACCCCGGCCTCCTAAGTCATGCTGCACCCCGGTCTCCTAAGTCATGGCTGCACCCGGCCTCCTAAGTCATGGCTGCACCCGGCCTCCTAAGTCATGGCTGCACCCCAGCCTCCTAAGTCATGGCTGCACCCCAGCCTCCTAAGTCATGGCTGCACCCCGGCCTCCTAAGTCATGGCTGTACCCGGCCTCCTAAGTCATGGCTGCACCCCGGCCTCCTAAGTCATGGCTGCACCCCGGCCTCCTAAGTCATGGCTGCACCCCGGCCTCCTAAGTCATGGCTGCACCCCAGCCTCCTAAGTCATGGCTGCACCCGGCCTCCTAAGTCATAGCTGTACCCCGGCCTCCTAAGTCATGGCTGCACCCCGGCCTCCTAAGTCATGGCTGCACCCCGGCCTCTTAAGTCATGGCTGTACCCCGGCCTCCTAAGTCATGGCTGTACCCCGGCCTCCTAAGTCATGGCTGCACCCCGGCCTCCTAAGTCATGGCTGCACCCCGGCCTCCTAAGTCATGGCTGTACCCGGCCTCCTAAGTCATGGCTGCACCCCGGCCTCCTAAGTCATGGCTGTACCCCGGCCTCCTAAGTCATGGCTGCACCCGGCCTCCTAAGTCATGGCTGCACCCCAGCCTCCTAAGTCATGGCTGCACCCTAGCCTCCTAAGTCATGGCTGCACCCCAGCCTTGCTCTCCTGCAGTTAGCAGGTTGCTGAGCTGGAAACTAGCACTGCCACAAATAATGCCCTCACAATCCTACCCTCCAAATTTCCTGCTTCTATACCAGTCACATAAGCTATAAACTCCCATCAGCAATTCTCTTTATGGTTGCTCTGAAACTAGGGAGAGAAAGGGCACTTCCTCTAGGCTGGAAACATCTGCGGTAAGTGTTAAGGACACCCCAGTTCTGAGGTGTTGAGCAAAGTCTGGGGAGGTGTGGATCTCAATGGAATCGGATCTCATTGGAATCGGAAGGTTTTGCTTCTGAGCAAGGGTGTGGCAGCAAGAGGCCCTGATGCGGCGCTCCGCCAATGACGTCATTCCTCCGCCTTTCCCTAGGCGAGCAGCGGCTGGGAGCCTTCCCACCTGCGATGCTGCAAACACAACCTGCTGACAACGGGCCTTGCTCCTGCCCAGGCAGCTCCACCACGGGGTGCGGGGGGCTGGCGGAGAAGGTGGAAAAGGGGAGAAGGGCACCAGTTCTGCTGCCCACTGTTCTGCCTTTGTCTTTTCTAAGCTTTGGAGATGGATGATGAGCCCCCAAACACCCTGCCCACCCTGGCCATCTGCCCGGGGCCTGTGTGGTGCTGAAGACAGAGATCAGCTTCCGTCCTGGCTTTTGCTGCTGAAGCCAAGGCAGGAGGCATCTGGGGCAACGCAGAGCCCATCTTCCTGAGTTCAGTGTCCCTCCGTTGGGCCCTTTCACAGAAATCACCACCAGCACCAGAGGGGCCAACATTTACCACTTGTTTGCACGTGCTGGGCCTGCGCCGAGCATTTTACATTCATGATCTCATTTGGGAGGGTGGTTCCACTATTACTCTTGGTTTTTGGATAAGGAAACTGGGCTTGGAGAGGCTAGGTCACCTGCTCAAGGCCAACCAACATGTGGCAGAGCCAGGGACAGGACTCTGGGATCTCTAGACCCCACAGCCCTGCTCTTCACCACCAGGCTGCACTGTCGCTGCAGAGAAAGTATTACCAGAAAGGGATGCCACTCAAAATCACAACAAAAATATGAAATACCAATAGTAAACTTCATAATGAGCAAGACCTACAAAAAAGACCCTGAAACTTTACTAGACAACTTACATCAACGGGATGAGTCCTGCTCTGGGTTGGGAAGAGTTCATCACAGTAAAAAGCCCATTCCCCAACTTCTCCCTAAAGAACTTGTAATGACAGACAGGCTGTCCCGATGGCCCAGGATCTGGGCAGGAGCTTTAGTAAAAAGCTCCTATATTTGCTTATTTTTTTGTTAATTCCCACCCGAGGATATTTTTCCATTGATTTTTTTTAGAGAAAGTGGAAGAGAGGGGGAGAGACAGAGAGGAGAGAAACACTGATGTGAGACACATCGTGAACCGTGACCTTGGTTGGGGATGGACATGCCTGCCACCGAGATGCGTGCCCTTGACGGGAATGGAACCCAGGACCCTTCAGTCCACAGGCCAATGCTCTATCCACTGAGCCAAAGCAGCTAGGGCTCACCATCCCTTTAAACAATGGCCTATGAGGCAAGTGTAGACATCATTAGTCCCATCTATTAAATCAGGGAGGTTGGACTCCCTGCCCAAGGTCCCTGGGAAGAAGGGGCAGGAGCTGGGATTCAAGCTCAGGTCTGGAGGCCAACTGCCTGGACGCTACGTTCAGTCAGAGGCAACCAGACTCCCTTCAGGTCTCTCCTAAGACTGATATTTAAAAAAAAAAAAAAAAAGTGCTACATTTGTTTGTTTGTTTGAAACAGTCTTTATTTTTTAGAGCAGTTTTAGGTGTACAGCAATACTGAACGGGAGGCACAGAGATTTCCCACATACACCTGCCCCTGCATAGCCTCTCCCATTATCACCATCCCCCACCATATTGGATATAATTGATTAACCTACACTGATGCCATCATTATCCCCCCAAATCCATAGTTTACATTAGGACTCCTCCTGGTCTACCTTCTGTGGGTTAGAACAAATGTGTAATGACAAGTACCCACCGTTACACCTTGAGGATTTTAAATGCGGGGCGGGAGATAGCTGTGCTTGGGAGTGGGGTGGGGTGAGGAGTGACCTGAGGCCCCTCCCGGGCCAGCCACACCATCAGGAACATGGAGAGGACCCGTCCTCTGGGGCTCCCGGGAAGAGCTCACTCAGGTAGCTCAGGCTCGGGAGGCAGCCAATAACTGCATCTTCCCGGCAGGGGAAGAAGGGGCCCTAGCCCCCCACCAGCGAACAGTAGGAAGCTCTGAGCATGTGCCCTGCGTTCCACGCTGTTGAATCAGGGCGCACTGTCACGTAAAAACAAGTAAGTGGATCTTTAGCTAATGGGAGGATTTCTATTCTGGTGCTAAGAATATCAATTTGACACCTTCAAATTCTTTCTGATGACAGGGAATTTCAGACAAAGTCTGCAAGGAGCAGGCGGTACTGAGCAAACAGCCACTTACCCTGAACAATGGGAAAACAGAGACAACTGAGGATGTCAGAAGGCTGTGTACTACTGAGCTGGCACCGGGACAGAACAGAGGACCAGTAGCAGACAAGACATACCCGCGGGGCCAGGTGCCGGCGGGACTACAGAACTTGGTGGCGGGCAGAGCTAGGTCTCTGCAGCCCGCTCCTCCCTGAGCCCAGCTCTTGCATCATTAACACCTGCGTACGCTCTGTCTCCTGAGGCCAGCGGCTCTCACCAAGGGCGAGAAGCACGTGCATTAATCACAATCATACTGGGAGAGAAAAACATTTGCAACAAGATGATGAATCTAATGTCTCCAATATACAAAGAGCTTCTAGAAATAAAAAAGAAAAGTGGACAAAGGGTCTGGGGGCTAAAGGGAGACCTTTTTCAGAATACACACCCCTTAACACCCCAAACAGAACTCTTCTCAAGAACTTGTAGAACAAGAGAAAGTGGCCAGAAATGAGGAGGATGATACAATTAGACACGAGCTCCCCATCTCCCAGCTGGTTCTGTAGGGGGTAGCCAGGCCGCACGGGGTGAAACACAGGCATGGTAGTTATGTGACTAAAGGAATGGGCTTTGGAGTCCAATAGACCTGGTTCTGAGTGTGCTCCACCACGTCCCAGCTGTGTGCAAGCTACTTAACCTCCCAAGGCCTTTGTTTTCTGAACTGCAAAAAGGACTCTCCCACAGAATTGCTGAGGCCTCTCTCAATACTCCGAGTGAAGGGTGTAGCAGTCCCTGGCAGAGTAATGGCTTCAGACAGTAAGCTGCTATTAAGAATCATCCAAGATGTGGGAAGAGATGTGCCTTGAGGCCCCGGGCTGGACAAAGGACCTCGCAGGGACTGTTGTGTCCGTTACACTCCAGGAGCCTTTAATAGGAAGTTCCCCCCACCCGCTATACCACCCCCACCCCCGTTTGGCTGTAGTTTGATTCGACTGAATGGCCTTCAGGGTCTTGAACCCCAGGGAGATCTGAGTTGCTATCAGGGCTGTTCTAGATATCCCAGGAGAAGGGGGCCATTGTCTTGTTCATGGCTGGCTGTCCATTGCCAAGTACCCAGTAAGCCCTCAAAGTCGCCAAAGAGACTGGGCAGGGGGCGCTTAGGAATGTGATTGTGGTGAAGTAGCAGGATGTGGCAGAATCAGGACTCACCACTGTTTACCGAGGTCCCAACCATTCCCAGAGAGAAAGCAGGGACTCTTTCCTCCCCACGCCACCCCCGCAACTGTCCCCAAGAGCAGGTGCAATCCTAGCAGCACCCGAGACCCACAAGATGTGCCCCAAAGCTCTGACAACATTTGGAGCTTCAGCAAATGGAGTTTCCACAGCCGAGACCTGAACAGAGCTGTTTAATGGACTGCATCTCCTCCCACTCCCTCTAAAGGCTCACGCACACAAAACCAACTGCAAGCAGAGAGCTGGATGGGATTAAACCACTCCATTTAAAAGACTGAAAACTCAGCTGCTTCCAGTGAGATCCTAGGGAAGGAGCCAATCAGCCAAGTTCTTCTCTTCCTTTTTGTATTGAAATGAGGGCTGTGACTGTGCAGTGAGTCACTCTCAGTTCAGGCAGAACGGGGCCAAGTCCACCTGGGCTCGCACTGCAGTGGTGGTGGGGGAAAGGGAGAGAGGATGTGTGTGCACACGTGTGTGGTTGAACACGTGTGTGACTGCTTGAATGTGTGTGTGTATGTGGTGGGCATGCAGGAGGGGTCAAGGGCAGATTCCCAGACCATCTGTTTCGGATTTTTCTGAAAACACCGATTACCTCAGAGCAGTGGTCACCAACCTTTCGGACCTCCACGGACCACCGGTTGGCGACCGCTGCCTTAGAGGACCTAAGGGCAGACATCGGCCAGTCTGCATCTCCTTTCAGTCAGGGGTAGGCTGAGGACAGCTGCCATGGTACAGGGCCCCACAAAAGCCTGGCATCAGCCCAGGGAGGACCGAGGTGGCTTACTCCATAGGAAGCTGTGAGCCACGTCCCTCTTTCCCCCACCCTCCAGCCCCTGTCCACTCCCACGTTCCCAGTGGGCACTGTGGGAGTCTGTAGTCAGGGACCCACGGCCTCAGGGAGGACAACAGCTCTGCCTGGAGCCCACGGCTGCCCAGGGCCTGGAAGAAGGAAGGAGGGGTGCGAAGGCACAGCAGCCAGCATCTGACCTGCAGCCTGGAGCTGGCGTGGGTAGAGACGGGATGCCATCCTGGCAAGTGGCAATACTCAGCTGCAAATCCTGCCCCTGAAAAAGGACTCACCTACCCTAACTCCCCGGAACAGAATGCTGCCGAGAACGGTGTGGGGAAAGGTGTGCAGTTGGAGGAGCCCCCAGATGGCAGAAGGACCCAGAGCCCAGCTCCCCCAAATTGGCCAGCTTCCCACTCGGGGTTACACCGCTGCCTGGAATCTGGGCCAGACTCTGGGCCTTTGCACCAGCAGCTCTTGGTGACCCCAACAAAGCAAAGCAGAAGGTTCCAACTTCAAACTTGAGGTCAAAATGGAGTCGAGCTGCAATGAATAGCACGACCAGCACTCACAGTGCTCAGCGTGCATGCCGCCTGGCACCGAGGCATGCTTCGAGAAGTGTTTCATTCTCACCACCCATGTGCTCTTACTACCCCACTGAACATGGGAGAAAGGAGACGCAGGGTCGAGACGTGACGTGCTCAAGTTCAGGCAATGAAGCGAGGCCAGACCTAGCACTCGGCGCCTGACCCACAGTCATGCTCCCCATCGTCACTCTCCACTGCCATCCTGGGCCAGCGAGCTCCCTGTGCAGACTGGTTTCCTCGCGGATGCCCTGACCCAGGGTGCCAACAGAGGAGAAGTCCTTACTCTCAAAGCCAAGGGCAGCAAACACAGCTTTCCCTCTGCCTGGTGCATCTTACCAGGTATGAGGAACAGGGCACTTTCTGGGTGTTGCTTTAAGAGAACAAAACAAGCACCTCTCAGCTACAAGAGCCCACGTCATTCAAAGGGACGGCCAGGAAGCCATGTCACAGGGGAGGGGTGTTGTGCACTTACCTCATCAGATTCATCCGACAGCGTCTGCAGGAGGATGGGGAAGAGGCTGTCCGTGTGCCGGAACATCTGCGGAGCGGAGAGCAGAGCACCGTGAGCTCTCCCTCGCTCCAGGCCTGGGCTCAGCTCGGACAGGGTCCCCTGCACGGACCACCTTCCCCACCCCCGACACTGAAGGTTCCTAAGCACCTGCCACTCCCCTGCTTGTCAGGGTTTCTCCAGAGCTGCAATGACCCAGACCCTACCATGCAGGGGCAGGCCCTCGGAACCAAGGTGGACCCGGAAAGCACCCCGGGCTGGGAGGGACCTCTGGGCCCACGAGGCTGGGGCTCACCTTGCGGGGAGTCTTGATGTAGAGGTGGTAAAGCCACTTCAGGACGGCAATCCGGGTCATCATGCCGATGGCCATGTCGCTGAGGTGGCAGTTCAGCACCTGCACAATCCCGTCGAGGTGGAGGGTGACTGGGACCCTCTCAGCGCTGGGGGCGAGACCGAGGAGTTGAGGCCACTGCAGCCCTCCCCAGGGAGCCCAGCACCACCCGCCCCGCCCCGCACACTCAGAACCACATCCTGCCTGCTCTTCTGGCGTAGAGCGCAGACGGCACACACGGTCGCCAGGCCTTATCTTTCCCTCCTGGAAACCACACCGGGAGGAAGAGGGCCAGGCTGCTGGGTGCCCACTCACTCCCCCTTTTCTTGACCAGCACTAGCCTGGCTGCTACAGTAGAAAACCTCTCGAGTGTCACTGAGCTGGGCCCCCGCAGACCTCAGGGCTGAAGGCCAGGGAGCACCCTCAGCACATTCAGTCCAGACCCTCTGTGATAAAGCCACCACGTCCACAAAGTCCAGGAAAAGGCCCTGCTAACACCCCTTAGCCCCACAGCGCCTTCCCAAGGCACCTGAAGAACATTTCTCAAGGGAGGACGGGGACTGTGGCTTTTTGTCTGTCGTCCCCCAGGGCACTCAGCACAGGGGCAGCCTCAGTGAGAAGCCTTGAGTTGCCTCTGAAACTGTGACGTTCCCGTTGGCCGGGAAGTCGGCCTCGGCCTGAGCAACGCAGCTGTTCAGACGTGCTTTGCTTCAGCGGGACACGGACGCTGGCCTCAGTGGCCAAAGCCCTGCTGGTCTCCAGGCAGGGAGTCCTGCTGGGCAGCCGAGAGGGCTGGTGCTGCTGGGACAAGGACATCAGGCCTCTGCCCGAAGCATGGGCCCAGAGGCTGGAGTTTTCGGGGATGGGGACGGCATGGGCAGAAAACCCGAGGATGCTAGGGAGGGGCTATGCGTCACACTGCATTCGCCCACGGGTGCCGCGACAGGAGTGACAGGGCCGCCTCTCCCGAGGACCAGGCCGGGCCTTAGTTCCCGCCTGTACAGAACGGTCTTCCGTGGTATTTCCAGGCTGCTCAATTATTCATGTGCACCAGGAACTCAATGCCTGTGCTTCCCTAATCCGCCTGCAGCTTCTCTGAAGCTCATTTGATGTGAATTCCTAAAGGGCACGGCTCTGAGCTTTGTAAGTGCTAAACGGAACTGCTACCTAATATGGTCTGATGGTTCCCCACAGTGCTCGTTTCGGGGGCTACACCGGGCACTTCCATCCTCTGGCAGCACAAGGCCTGAGCCTCTGGCCAGGGCTGCCACTGAGATTTCCCCGGGAGCCCCGAGGTGGGAAGTTCCTGGGGTCTCCCGAGGACACCCAGCATCTAGGACCTTGGTGGCCTTAAACAGACAGGGAACTCCCGCACAGACCACTTGGGGCGGCCCTGAGGGCCCCCATCACCCTCTCACTCAACCTCTCTTTCATGCTCACTGTCCAAGAGAAATATAATGGGAGCCACATATGGAATTTAACATTTTCTGGTTTTGTATTAAAAAGTAAAAAGAAACAGGGGAAATGAACACATTTTAATTAACCCAATATACCCCAAATATTACCCTTTCAACATGTAACTGATATAAAACATAGAAGGTCACTAACAAGATGCCTTACATTTTTCGTGTGCCCCAGGCTGTGCAACCCAGTGCGTTTCATGGTGACTGCACAGCTCGGGAGCCACGCGGGACAGTGGCTTCCGCGTGGACAGCACAGCTCCACAGCAGCAGGCTGGCAGCCCACCCAGGGCTTCCTAAGCATTTTCTCTTTGTCTCACCCTTTCCTAGACATTCCCCCTCCCTGCCAGATCTACTTACTGTCTTATCTCCCAGTCCCACTTTGCCCATCCTGCTGGCCCCCTACCGGCTCTTTGCGGTGAGCTCCCTCACTGCTCTTCTCCCTGCCAGAGGGACCCGGGGCTGCAGGAGCTCCAGGAGCCTACACAGCCCAAGGCCTCGCCAAGGCAGGAGCTCGGGGGCAGAGGGAATGAACAGAAACCAACCCTCCGCCCGTGCTTCCCTCACTCCCCGAGCCCCAGGTCAGGCCTGGGTGAGTCCCTGTCCCCAGCAGGAGCGCACCTTCTGGCTGCCGGCTGCCTGCGAAGGGGCACCCTGTGCCTGCCCCGTTGGTAGTTAGAATGACGCCCCGGGAGGAGGGGCCTTGTTTCTACTTGCCTGGGGACTCAGAGCTGCACTGATGTAGCACCTTCCTGAGCTGCTGGGGGGAGGAAGGCAATGCCAAGCCCAGCTCAAACCATCCTCTCCCCCCCCCCCACCCACTCCACTGGCAGTTCAGGCCCCGTGGTGTGTATGAACCTTGGGCTGGGGGGCGGGGGAGACGCAGGGCTCCGATAACAATGAGGAGGACGTGGTATGGGAAATGATAACGCACGTTTCTTGGGTAAATACTCTGTGTCAGGCACTGTGCTGAGCTCTACCTGCAGAGCCTCGCTTACTTCCCTCAGAGGCCCATACAATGTTATTCCCATTCTGCAGACGGGGAAACGGAAGCACAGAGACACCAGTAACCTGTCCAAGGTTACACAGCCAGGAAGTGGTGGAGCCGGCGATCTGAATTTGGGCAGTCTGAGTCCAGGCTGGCCTCCCTGACCACACGGCACCCGCTGCCTGAAAGGGCCAGGCTCAGAAGAGTCCACGGTGGCATCGTTTCCAACTGTCCCCTGGCAGGGGCAGCAGGATGGCAGCCCCACATGGTGGAGGGAGAAAGGGGCTGTCACACACACTTTTCAGTGTATCTTATCAGGAGGGCAGACGAAGGACACTGGGGAAGCTGGTGTCTATGGGGGACACCCCAAATCTAGTGATCTGAAGGGGGCCCCAGGCTGGACGGTCCCTTGGCCAGCCGGGTTCCTTCATTCACAGTGGTCCTGAGATGCTTCTGGCCAGCTCAGTGTCTCTGAGGGCAGAAAGCAAGAACCAGTCCATGGTGGCATCTCCCTCAGGTGGCACTGTCAGGGCCACATAACAAAGGGAGGATTTTAAGGAGTCCGTATGCGAACTGGCATAAGAGCCTCTGACTTTTCTCACAGCAAACGCCAGCCACAGCACACCTCCCACACATGGGTACCTTCGGACTGCTGGAGGGGTAGGTGTCAACCACAGCTATATACCTGAAAGGACCTCACAGTTCATGTACCCTGATCCTTCAATGCACAGATGAGGAAACTGAGGCTGAGAGAAGCACGGAGAACTCATTTCTCAGCTGGAGACACCCTCCCTGGGTGTCACTTCCGTGACTGGCTGGAGGTGAAGGTCGAGGGAAGCAGGCACACACAGGAGACTGATCTCCATGCTGGGAAAGGGAGAACTGATGATCCCACCCGCCTCTGAGGCGGCTCTGGGCTGCTCACCAGGTGGGGCGGGCTGCTGTGTGCTGGGCTCTGAGCATGCTCAGTGGGGAGCGAGGACTCTGGAAACGTGGGCCCTTCCTGGAGAGCGCATGCTGCGTGGCGTGCTCAGCCCCTGAGCTGCTGGGCTGGAGCCCGAGATGGGGCACCCGCCGCCCTGGCTTATTCAGTTTAAAACACGTTTCTGCGTGGGTTCCAAAAAGTCTAGACTAATCACTCTTGGGGCTTCTGAGTTATTTCAAGGTGTCTGCAAAACGCCATTTTCGCTGAGCGTTTTTTTCATAAAGCATCTCATAACGAATGTCTTACTTGTATATGTGCTACAATTTCCAAATGCATGGCGCTACAGTGGCTATTAAAATACCTCTTTACTGAATAATGCTTCCGATACTACCTATAAATAACGACAAATTCCAGTGGTTCTCTCTGGGAGGCAGCCCTTTATTTCTGTAATGTCTAACTCTTTATAGTACTCATATGTCACATCTCTAACCAAATCAAAAGGAAGCTAAAACTAAAAAAGAAAAAGAAAAAAAAGGAGAGTTGTTTCTACCTTTTTTCCAATCAGCAGATGCTAAAAGTTGGGAAGCACGATTTCTAGATCTGTGTGCTTGCCTAATTTATGGACAGGGCCCCCGGCTTTCCAGGGACCTGCACTGAACGTCCAACACCACGGCCTCAGCATCAGAGCAGAAGCCTGCTCACACGGAAAGCATGTCAGCTCCTGGTCAGCGAGTTAACGGGGCCAATCGGCGGAGCTCCTGCAGCTCTCCAGCCACGAGCAACAGAGGTTACCGCGTGGGCTCTGAAATTCCACCCTGGCCACTAATTAGCTGAGTGACTTCGGGCAAAAGTCAATTTCTCTGGGCCTGTTTCCTCATTGGTAAAGCGGGGCTGATAACAAGGTTCCCGTAATAAAAATTACAGCTAGAGTGTGTAAAGTGCTTTCTGTGGGCCATGCCCATCCCATGTGCTAGACACGGCTCAGCTCACTTAAGCTCAGGCCTTTATGAAGTCGGTACCATCATCACACCCAGTCTCCAGACGAGGAAGCCGAGGCTGAGAGAGGTCAAGCTGTTTGCCCAGGGCCGCACACCAGGCAAGGCGGAGCCAGGATGTACGCCTAGAAAGTGGGACTCCACTACGAGAGAGGAGGACCTGCCGCCTGGTGCAGTGAGGGGGAGGGGAGGGGAGACAACACGGACTCCCATGGACTAGGACAATCCCTGTAGCCTAGGTTACAGTGACACGTCTGCAACAGGCCTCTCCGCTGTCAGTTTGCCCTCTCCCGGCTGCCAGAGGGTCTTCTAAACCACAGGTCTGCTCCCTCACTCCCGCCTGTACTGCTGGCTCCCACAGCCTTCAGAACACAAGTCTATGTCCTCTGTGGGACACTGTCTCCCTGCTTCTCCATCCAGACCTCTCCCCCAAGTTCCAGAATTCACCACCCACACCTGCCCCCTTAACCACTCTAGGGGATGTTCAGAGCCACCTTTGACAGAGCTCCTGAGTGGCCCTCTCACTCACCTGCCCCTCCTTCCGGCTTGGGAAATGACACCAGAGATAGTATCCTGATTTGGCTCAAGCCCCAGACCAGAAGTTATTCTTTCTGTCACTTCTCTCCTTTCACTCCATCCCATTAGCAGATTCTGTCAGTTCTACCTTCAAAACAGATCTCAAATCGATCCAACTTCCTCCCTACACTGCCACCCCTTCAGGCTGAGCCTCTAGTCCTCCTGACCAGTCTGCACCCTCCCGAGTCCTTCTTACGTGAGTTCTCTGCACAGCAGCTCCGGGATCTCCTGTCCCTCCTCAGCCCTAACATGGAGACAATAATACCACGGTCCCCATGGGATTGGAACATCGGCGAAGTCTAATGATGTGACACAAAGTAGCCGGCACGGCAAGGGCTTAGGAAGCACCCGGCCACCGAGTGTTCATCCCCGTCAGCCACCATTCCAGCCGCAGCTCGGGCGCTATCGCTTGCCCCCAACACCAGAGTCCCCTGTCATAGCAATCACTACCCTTTCTGGTAACTTCCAGATTATTTTTCTGCCTCCCCACAGAGAACCTCAAGGTCAAGGACCATGTTCAGGGGCGGTATCTCCCCCGTGGAACCTGCAGGGCTGAACACAGGCAGGTGCTGGAGCGCATGACAACTGAAACGAGTGAATGAAGGATGCTTACTGGTTTGCTCGAACAACTTGCGAATGGTCCTAGGAGCAGTGCATGTTTATGATCAGCACCCACACGCTTAGAAAACATGCACAGGGTCTTTAGAGACAAGAATACGTGGAAAATGATGTAAAAGGAGGGAAGATCCAAGGGTCTGGGGAGAACAGAGTCTCTTGGGATTGAGTGCTCATTTGTCCTTGCTGAGTGACTGGTTTTCCAGGCCTGAGTTCAAAGGGAAGAAACCCTTTGCAGGAGAATTGCCATCCACTCCGGCCCCACCAGTGCCAATTCCACCCAAGGAAAAAGCAAGATGGGCCATGTCCTTAGAGTTACTCAGACAAGGACAGCACGGTGATAATTCCTTCCCCAGGGGAATGCCATCACCCTGCAGACTAGGGAGGGGGCTGGCAGGGAAGGGAATGATCTTCATGCTTGGCCTGCACTGCCCCCATGTGGAAGGCTGTGCAATTACAGCCGACCCAGGAGCCTAGAAGAGGACACCTCTGCTGCCCACACAGTCCGTGTCCATGCACTCTTATTAGACTCCACCAATTGCCACCTGTAACCCAGACTGTCCTCACACAGCCTTCCCATTGTCAGTCTTGTCAGCCCCACATCCTCCTGGACAAGCAAAAGGTGCTGGGCAGCGGTGTCTGCAAGTGTCCTACTGTAGTCACCACGTATTAGTTATGCTTCTGACCTGCAGGAGCTTCTAATCCCCACTCCCCTCAGACAGCTGTCTGTCCATCAGAGCTGGGTGGGGTGGGCTTGCTCCGTGTCTCAGATCCCCTCATCAGACACCTCCTGTGCCCATAAGCGGTGGCCCCACGCAGTTTGCACCCAGAAAGGTCTAGGCTGCTCGCTTTCCACAAACACCTCTGGCTGAACAACCCACTCACCTGGCTGGAGAGAAGACACTGATGCCACTACTGAAGCTGGAGTCACAAGAAACATCGGGGCCTCCTGGGAGAGTAAGAGGAATAATGTGTCATGCTAAAGGCGGCTGGGGTCTTTTGAATGAACAAGATCCCGGTTATAAAAACACAGACTCTCGGTCCCCCACACCTGATTCCAGCCCTTGAAAAGGAACATGGTTCTGGAGCCCTGAGGACCCAAGGCTGCTCATTCCCCAAAGCGTGGGGATAGGACCCATGCTTGGACGAGTTTAGGCACGTGACCTCACAAGGAGAGGGACACCAGCACCGGGCACATCTGGGAAAGGTCAGAAGGGACTTCTGGCCCGCGGGCTATGGATGTTAAAAGTGACTTCCGGGACACTCAACATCATTAGCCACCAGGTACATGCAATGCAAAACCGCAATGAGATACCATTTCACACCCACTCGGATGGCTAACATACACGAGAGGTAATAGTAACACTTGGTGGTGAGGATGTGGGGAGACTGGAAGCCTTAGACACTGCTGGTGGGAATGAAACCAGACTGGCAATTCCCGAAAAGGCTAAACAGCTGCCAGCTATAAGGAAGAGCTGTCTCTTCTCCACTTATCCAGCAATCTGTCCATCCATCCATCCATCCATCCATCCATCTGTATCATTATGGACCCATAGATATTTTATTCTGTGGGTTAAAATTAAAACTATTATTACGTATATTGTTCAAATGGTACCAGCCTTGGCCTCTGAACAGTTTTAAATTATACAAGTAAAACACTTTCTCACTCTAAAAATGTCAAAAACAAAGCCAAGCCTGTCGCTCCTCAGCCTTTGATGTTCACTCTGCGTGCAGGAAACGACTGAACCAGTTAGGCAGGCACCCTCTCATCTGTTGCTAATCCTCCTTTTTGTTTTGGAAACATAAATGGGATCAGAGACTGTCTTTTGTTACTTGCTTTTCCCACTGTGTACTATGTCTTAGAGCGGTGCTATTCTAGGTATGGATGTGAAGCTACCCCCTAGTAAGGGGACCTTTATTTCCATGTTCAACAGAAAATCTGAGCTGAGAGAACCTTTGGAGGACGTGGCACAGCGCGGTGGGGCAGGAAGGGCTGGGCATGAGCTGGACCTGCTGAGCAGCCCCAGGGACAGGGGAGGATGTGTGGTGAAGGGGGGGCAGGCCGGCCTGGACCAGCAGCCGGGAAAAGCAGCTGGAGCTCCATGCCTCTGGCGGCCTCTCCCCTCTCGTCTTTCAGAAACACACATATTTATAGATGAATTGATGTGATGTCGGAAACTGGCTTCCAATTAATTTCGATTGTTTCCTAATTTCGTTTACATCCTCCCGTGCTTCCTTACGCACGAGGGTAAGCATTTCTCCAGATCTCATGAACACGGGGGCTGTTGGTAGAATGATCAGGCATCTGACACCCCAACAAATATTGCCAAGTGGCCCTTTAGGAGGGTTCTACTGCTATATATTCAAGAACGGAGGAACAGTCATTCCCACAAAGCCCCCACAGGGATATCAGTAATCTTTTAAATGTTTGCCAAGCCGAATAAAAATCATACATTGTTTTCCTTTGCAATTCTGGGATCCCCAGTCAGGCCAAGCACCTTCGGCTGGCCTTTGGTATTAATTTCCTCGTCAGAGAACCGCAGTGTAAACATCGCTATGAGCAGAGACTCTGAGGTCCCTGCGGCTGGGTGTGAGCCTTGACTCCCCTCCTTCTGGCTGTGCGACCCTCGGGCAGGTTACTTGACTTGTTCCTCACTGTATAGTGGGGTAATGACAGTGTCGACACCACAGGCTTGCTATGACAATCAATGGGCTACCACCTGTTAGGTGTTTAAAAGGAAAAACCTTACCTATTTATTTCCTAAGAAAAAAATTAAATATTTAAGGCTTTTGATGCACGCTGCTAAATATATCTGTCAGACAATATATTTAACTTGTTTACATTTTGCTTTCGCCCAGTAGGAATGTCTGTTTCTTCCCCAAAATCTCTATAGGGAACATGTATTTCCTTTATAATTAGAGTATAAAATGAGGGTGAGGATGGGGGGAGAGTGGAAGCTAAAGAGAAAGAAAAGATCCAGTTCAAATAACCTCCCTGGAGCCTGGCAGGGCCCTGTGACCATGCCCAGAGTCACATGGTGACTCACCTGCAGCCCTGCCCTGAGCTCCTGCAGGCAGGTTCCAGGCCTCATCGCCTGCATCTGCAGAGCCCATAGGAGGTGCTGATACACCCACAGCGTCAGAACTCCGCAGTGGATGCTGCCTCACAGTCGCCAGCCCTCCATGGAAGCCCTATTTATAGCTCTGCTCCTCACTTGCCACATGAACCTCAACCTCTGACCCTCTCCTTCCCCTCCTTTAGGACACAGCAGGGGCCCGTTCCCACCTGGGCAAGGCTAGTGATAAACACAAGGGAGAACACTGCTGAGGAGATGGATCTATTATAACCGGAATGAAAGCAGACCCTACAGCACCTGTAACTGAGTGCCTCTCTCATGTGCTAAGAGCTTTACATGCAAAACCCTTGTCTGAAACTCGCCCTCACACTGTGGGCTGTGTCATCACTGTTGCCCTATTTAACAAACAAGGAATCTGAGGCACAGAAAGACCAAGGCACTTGCCCAAGGGCAACAGATAGGAAGTTAACAGAGCCAGGACACCGGCAGGCGGTTGTGGCCCCAGAATCCAGGTCACGGCACATGAGACCATTAGGGAATGTCACGGAGAGGGACAGGGAAGACATATCACGTGCCACAGGACCTCAGAGTCAGAGAGGGACCCTGCACTGGACCCCCACCGGCAGCAGGGCTGAGGGAGAGCCAGAGAAAGCAGAGAGGGCTGGGAGCAGCGTGGCACCCACGTGAGCCTGTCCCGACCGGAGCCCCGTGGTGAGAGGCGTGGTGTGAGTGTGTGTGTGTGTGAGTGCGTGCTCATGCACAGAAGGCCTGGCTGACAAGCCTCCCATGAGCGTGGCCAGAGGCGTGCAGTGAAGAACGAGGTGTGCCGTGGGACGCAGAAACACAGACTGAGCCCGGGAGGGAGACACGAGGCGAGGGAGAGCAGGCAGGAGGCTCTTGCCTTCTCCAGGAGGACCCGGTTGGAGGAGAGGAACAGAATAACTGGAGGAAGCGGGGAGGTTGGGATGAACCCATCAACTAGTTAAATCATCACTCTTCCGGCTTGCTGGCACCTTCTCCTGGCACCTTGGTAAAGTGCTGGTTAGTTACAAGCAGGGCTGGAGTGGATGCGGAGCCCCAAATTAGCTGTTGCCATCGCTGGGAACTACTGTAAAGTGAGCTTTGTGTCTGCCGAAAGGCTGTTTAGGAGGCAGTAAAATCTGAAGCCAAGTTGCCTGCATGCATCTTGGTTAAGATAAGATTCTCCTGAGCAGGGAGCTGTTTCCAGAAAGCTAAGGAAAGCTATCTAAAACCTGAGATAATTATGCCGCCTTGGGCAGGAATGGAACCCGGGCCTCCTGGGTGGCAGGCAAGAATTCTACCACTGAGCCACCAACGCTCCAGCTGGTTTCCCAGCTGCTACCTCGACGACAGGATGGTGATTCCTTTCCAGAGGCCTGACTGGTTGCCATATACTTTTGCCCCACCCTGTAAAAGCTGTATGACCTCAAATACATACAATGCAAAAAATACGCCAAAATCATAATACTGATTGCCTCTTGGTGGGAACAGTCCTGCTTCTTTATATTTTCCCCCACTTTGCAAATTTTCTAAAACGAGAATCAAAAATGAAAAGATTAAAAAATACTCATACATTAGTGTAAGTTCACAAAATAGGTCTATGCCTGGGATTCTTGTAAGATCTCTCAGAAAGAAAGCTCCTGCCTTGGGAGGCTCCTACTAACTTATCTCCCCAAGTTTCCTTTTTCAAGGAGCTGCCAAAAAAGGTTCCAGCTGCTGCATTGGCCGGGAATCGAACCCGGGCCTCCCGCGTGGCAGGCGAGAATTCTACCACTGAACCACCAATGCTCCAGCTGCGTGCTGCTCTGCCTCCAGCTGTTTTGCTACTGTGGCCCACAGAGGCCAGGCCCCGCTGTAACCTGACACCTGAAAGAATCCAGCATGCCACACCCAGGGGAGGCCCAGGGGCACGTGTGCCTGAAATGCTCAGATAGAAAGGCCATGGGAGAAAATGCTTTCGTGATTCTTTCGCTCCTGGGAGAAAGTCCCAGACTCACAGATTTGAGTAGGTTCCGCATCAATTTACTCTCTGGCTGATTCTGTAAAGGAGCACATCACCCCAAAGCTGATCAGTGACCTCTCAGTGAGGACAGACATCCGAGAGAGAGAAAACGTCAGTTCTAGACGACATTTAGAGGGCAAACATGGCTTTCTTCTTGTTACAGAGAAACAAGACAATGATGCTAAAGGAGTCTGAAAGGGGAGCAGAGCCATTTCATATTTTAAAGGACACTGATTTTGACAGAATTCCCACGGATTGAATAAGCGCCCTCTGTGAGGATGACGGGCGCAGTAAGAGCAGCCAGCTTCTGGGCGGCTGCATGTCTACAGCCAAGATTCAAGAGACCTGTACTGCCACGCTCCACCCTTCCCACACGGAAAACGACTTCTGTAGCTGAGCCCAGGGAAGGATTCAGGAGAGGAGTAATGGCTTTTAAAGCAAAAGGGTTAAGAGCACAGGTTCTGCAGACAGACTGCCAGGGTTCAAATCCCAACTCTGCTACTTAGCAACTGCCAGGTCCTGGTTGTGTGATCTATCTTCCCGTGTCCGTCTGTAGAACGGGGATAATAGCACTTCCTACCTTATTGGGTTGTCATGAGTTAACATATGGAAAGTAGTCAGTGAGGCCCCAAGTCAACTACGACCTCTGGTTCCCTGGTGCCCGGCCTGGGAGGTGAGGGGCAGGAGGCAAAGCCTACTCACCACTGCCTGGCCCCTCCTGCTTCGCCAAGGAGTCGTCGGGGTTGGGGTCTGCCTGCCTCTGCACCACTGGCTTTGGCTCCTCAGGCTCATCGTCCTCAGGGGTGACCAGCTTCATCAGGCTCTGGTTGCACACGTTGGCTACCTCCTTGATGCCTGGGTCCACTGATGTAAGGAGCATCCCCATCTGGGGGCTTCCCTAAGCCCGAGTGCACTGGCATCGGTCAGGGCTCGGTCCTCTTCAGAGGTATGTTAGTGGGCAGACGGCAGTCTGAACAGAGTGCATGTCCTCCTGCCACACTGGTGTCCCCTCAAGATGCCCCTGTGACTTGTAGGGCCCCTTCCTGGTGGACGTCCCACCAACAGGACTTCCCCAGCCTGGCTGGGCAGTGTGAGCTCAGGGGTTGGGAGCGTGGGCCCAGGAGAGCTGCTCCAGATCTGTACGTAAGCAGGGACAGCTTCGGTGCTGTCTTGGCGCTCCCAGTCTGTGTTCAGCAACACCTCCTGTTCCCTTGATCCCAGGGACTATTTGGAGGTGCCCCTCCCAAGGGAGACCCACCCCACTCCAGGATCCGCAACTTTACAGCGCCCTGGGGGGCTGCTCTCGTTTCCTTTCTCCAGAGCAAAGGATACTTTTCTTGCGGTCGTCGTAGGCCAGGCAGGGCAAGACGGCGGTCAGGATCCCAGAGGAGTAGGGCAGCATCGCCCGGCCGGCCAGCTGGATGAACTCCCTCATCCAGCACATGGCTGTCAGCTGGATCAGGTCGTCTGGCAGAGGGAGGGGCGGGTTGCAGGACGGTCAGCACGAGCAGCGAAACGCTCCCTCCCACTGACCATGCCCACAGATGGGACTGGGAAGTCCTGAGGGCTTATGCTGCTGCTGGCCTCACCAGTACTCTCTCACCCTTGCTTTCTGCCTCCCCTGAGTACATACAGTTTCATGTTGGAATGGAGCAACAACCTGTGGCAGACTGTAAGAGCAGCCATGATTCTCCACCCCTCTCTGCGTCCGTGCCCACCACAATGGGGTTGCCCAGCTTCTCTCATCAAGGGGTGAGTCCATTTCTTCACTCTGGGCTGGCCTTGCCACTTTGGCCAACAGAAGGTGGTAACAGGATGATGAGCCTGGTTTAAGCCTAAGCTTCAAAAGGCCTTGCTCACTTCTATATGAGTGCACTGGGCTGGTCTGCTGGAAGGACACATGGACCCAGGTGACAGCCAGTCAACTACCAGACACGAGTGAGGCCACCCTAGACCACGGAGCTGCAGCTAACCCTCCAGTTGACTGTAGGTGCATGGCCAAGCCCAGCCACACCTTGCCCAGGTGAGCAGAACCACCCAGCAGACCGCAGACTCGTGACCAATAGTAAGTCTGCTGTGTCAAGCAGTTACATTTTGCAGTGGTTTGATCCTCAACAGAAGCTAATGGAAACACAATTCTAACCCCAAGCATTTCAATTCACGGTGCTAAGGCCGGGCTTCCCACCAAGAGGGCCTCCAGATTTTGCACCCCTCCAGGGTCTGGCCAAGGAAAGGGCCTCCATGCTGACAGAGAACCCAAATCTCTCTCACAAGGACCCGGCGCTCCACTGCTCCGGATCGTGTTGCGCTGGTTCCCACTCCTACCCGGACTCTATCCCAGACGGTGAGAGAGAAAGGAGCTTCCGAGGGGGTGGTGGTGCCTGGGCCTTCACACACTCACCCGTGGTCTGGCAGTGGATCACCAGGATGTTGGCCATCTCAGCAAACTTAACACTGGAGGGGTTCTTCTTAATTTCTTTCAAGAATTCTCCAAGGACTACTTCACACCTGCCAATGAGAGAGAAGGGACATAGTATATGGCAGCCAGGGCCCATTTCTGCTCTGGGTTGACCACCCAGATGGAACGACACTTTGAACTTGTTAGATGAACTTGTCAGATGAATTTGTCAGAGGCAGGGGGCTGAGCTCTTAGCTCCTCATGGTGGGAAGCACATAAACCAGGAAGAAAAGCAGGAACTTCTTGTTCTGCTGCCACCTGCCTGCTAGTGTGGGATACGTGTGCGCATTGAGGGGCCCCGGATGGTGGCAGCTGCCTGCCTCCTTCCTCCACTCACATTTTCCGAATCTCTTTGCCGTTGTCACCCAGGATCTGGAAGAGTCCATCCAGGATCTCTGGCAAATAATCCAGCAGGTTAATGTCTGGCACGGACTCCAGAACCAGGATCTGACGCAGGGGAAGAAACCAGGAGGGAATGTTACACCAACCCGGAGCCATCGCCTCCTCCTCCCCAACCCGCTGGGCCTGGGCAGTGAGAAGGGCCCTGCTGAGGCAGCATTTCCTGGCACTGCAGGTGCCCCCCTGCACATGCGGACAGAGAAGTACTAGCAGCTATGGCTTTGGTTAAAAGTGCAGGGGAATAGTAACGTAACCACCAGGGAATTCAGATGCCCTGGGGGAGCGGGGAGTACATGGGAAGGGACAGACAAGCTGGAAGAGGTGTGACTGCCAGAAGTAGCCTATTGGCTTTAAAGGGAAATTGGAGTTTCACAGAAAAAGGAAAGAATTGTATCCTCACCAGGGACAAGCTGAATAAACGTGTGTTCAGATTATCTGGTGTCACTGGCTAGGAGATTAATAATGAGGCTCCTCTGCAGCCACAGAACCTAGCCAGGTGTCCAGAGAGCAGATGTGACCAAGCCCGAGGCTCGTCACGGCTGGAGAAGGTGCTGGGGCTGGCCCTTACCCAGGAGATGATGAACTGCCGGGCGTACTGGTTGTTGGAGTAAATCCTCTCCCGCAGCAAGGGGATGAAGCCCACCAGGTCAAACTTGTTGCTCTCCGTCACGATGTCCTGTGGATCAAAGGCTCGTGAGCTGCTCAGTGAGCCAGAGGCAGGGGCTGCCTGACCTGGCCCAAGTCCTGCCCAGGGCTGGCTCCAGGGGTCAGGCAGCCACAGAGGAAAATGGGTGACAGAACGGATCTGTATTTTGCTTGTGCTGGTGACATAAGTCCATACTCATCAAGCCCAGCCAAGTTAAGGATATACATCAATGAACTGTACATCAAAGAGTGACTTTTACTGCATGTAAATGAACAAATTTAAACAAATTAGGAAGAGTGTCTCAGTGATAGAATTTATAAGTTGTACAGACAGATGTGAGAAATAAGATTCTAGAAAGAAAAGTGGGAATCAAGTACAAATACCTTTAAAAGGCGGTCTAGCAGCTCAGATCCGCTTTTCACATTGGGGTCTGGGTCAGCAGCCAACTACGAGAGACACAGAGGAGAGAGATGGCAGAGGTCATGACATCTATGGAAAACCCACGGCCAAGGCCCTGGCGCAGCTTGGAACACTGAACGGGTTCCTCTTTTGGTGAATAAATCGAAGGAAGGTAGGGGAAGTGGGATGGGCGAAATGGGACCTGGCTAAGGAACTGAGATTGGGTGGCCATCCCGTTCTGTCAGGGACTTCTGGGACCTGCTGGAAGTCCCATCACCTGCTGCCCCTGGGTCAGGAGGCTGCTTCCTGTCGGCCTTCCTCAGGGTTTTGGAACTTAACTTGCTGGGTCCTTTCTCCACTCTTGGAGGAGGGGACCAAGGCAGCCGTGAGGCTGACACTCCAGCAGTGACTATGGCACCAGCCGGCAGCAGAGCTTGGTGCCTGGGAGGGAGCTCCACGAACTGAGCGCGGAGCTGAGGAGGGCCGTAGGGACGCCAAAGCCTTCCTCCATAGCGCTCCTCCTAGCGCTTACAGGCTAGTGCTCTCCTCACAGGGGAAATAGACTCTGTATACGGATGTACCATCTTCACCTTCTATAGGGAAGTGTAGGCTTTCCAAACTATCAGTTCCCCCTCCAATCTGCGGTGGACTGGTACTTTCATAAAATGCAGTAAGGGTAAATTAATAGGGAAATGGGAAAATAGGTAAATACAAGCCCATTAAAAACATCACTAGATCGAACAGACAAGTGTCCCTGGCAACTCTGTGCTTATCTGCTCGGCCTGCATCTGGGAAAAGGGGCCCAAGCACTCAAGTCCTGGAGGGTCCAGTTAGGTGGGTGGAGCGAGCTCAGCCCAGAGTGCGGAGCGGTCACCTTACTCAGCCCGTCAAAGAGCACGTTGAAGTGGGGCAGCACGGCGCCCCGGGCCACCTTGACGATGTTGTAGAGGGCCTCGCAGGCATAGTAGCGCAGCCTGCTGTCTGCGTCATTGAAGCAGGTCAGCACCGGCTCGATCAACTCCTTCAGGTAGAGCCCTGAGTCCTGGGGTGGGGAGGAGGAGAAACAGGTCAAAAAAGGCCCTAGCCCCTGCCCCCCCCAGCCCCCGGTGCCACCGGACATCCCAGGTCTTTGTGTGGGGCTAGGCTTAAAGACTCTTTGCAGGTTGGCCTCCCAGGATAGGGGCCAGGCCAGGGAATAAGGCTGCAAGACCTTGCTGCATTAGGTGTGGAGAGAATGGCAATAAAACACAGGTCTGCAAAGCCCTGTAGGGTCTCGGGTCAGAGTCAAGGCCATGGCTGGTGTGTCTGTCCCTCCAGGAGAAAGGCCCACCTTGCCCAGTGCGATGGAGCAGGCAGCCAGGCCGATGAGGCCCCCTTTCCGACTGTGGGGGTGCTGAGACAAGGCAAACTCCTGAGACAGGGTCTGGATCACATGCTTGATTTGCACGGTGTTGTTCTGGGCCACGAACTCCCGGACCAGCCTGGAGAGAGAGGGAGAGGGGCTGCAGGACCAGTGCAATCAGCCTATCCCAGCTGCTGCTCCAGGGCCTGGGCTGGCAGGAGGGGGAGAGATGACGGGTTTAGAGAGAGGAGTTGGGAGCAGGCATGTCAGGGTAGGCCTTTCCCAGGGCTGCTGCTGACTGGGAGGCGCTGGCTGGGTCACAGTTGTTCCCTATTCTGGGTCTCAGTTTCCCTTTGTGTACAACAGAATGAGGAACAGTGGAGCTATCTCCCTTCTGGGAATCTGACAGAATGCAAGTGAACGGGTCTCAGTTTCCCTTCGTGTACAACAGAATGAGGAACAGTGGCGCGATCTCACTTCTGGGAATCTGACAGAATGCAAGTGAACATCTTGTTGGGGAACAAAAACTACAATGCATTATCAGTTGATCAACCATCTTTATTCAACACTTGCTCAACCCTCCTTTCGGGCACACCAGAGGGCCAGAGGTTCTCTGGGTCTGAGTCAATATTTCCAGGGATGATGCTGAACCAGGTCCCCGTCCAATGGGCAAGATCCACACACAAACAAGCACGAAATTGTAGCAATGTGGCTACAGAAGCCACATTGATGCTACAGAAGCAAGATAAATGCATGGGCTGACTTTCTTGGGCTGACTGGCAGGTGCCATTTGAGTCATATCTTAGGAAGATCAATAGGCATTTTTCGGGTAAAGGGATAGGAAGGCATGGCGTCCTATCTCAGGGAAGGGAAGCAGAGGCAAGGAGCTCTGAAAAGACATGCATGCTTAGGGAAGGACGAGGAGTCTGGTGTGTGGAAGGAGTGACCAGACAGTTAAAGGAAACGACAAGCCGGTGCAGTTTGCCAGCAATGGGGTGACTCGCTCAGATCTGTGCTGAAATGCAGTGCTTCTGGGGGCAGCCCGGGAAGGCTGGGCTGACAGAAGGAAACTGAAAACCCCCACAGGAGAGCCCCACAGCCATGAGGGTCAGGAAGGAGAGGCTGCAGTATGGCCGAGGCATGGGAAAGAACAGGGAGGGACTGTTTTACTTTCTACAGAAAAGCATGAGAAGCCCATGTAACACGGGAGAGGAAGCATAGGTATGGCTCTGAGGTGTCTGCCTGGTGAGGGACGCTAATAGGGAGGAGGGAGGTCTGAGCTCATGGCGCCTGTGGTCTGAGGGCTGAGTAGGTGTTCACATAGTCAATAGGGGATGCTCCCAAGGCAGCCCTGCCCTGAGTGGAGGAGAATAGAGGAGGCTCAGGTCCATCGGGGACCAGTCTCTGTTTTCAGACCCCAGTGGACACTAAGGCCGAGACACTATGTCCTTCAGAAAGAGTATTAAGAAGCCCGAGATGGATGGGGAGGGACCAGTGTAGCAGGTGAAGGTGGGATGAGGGCGGTCTAGGGATTAGGGACTTTTCAAAGCAGCTGCCTAGACTCTGTCTGATCACTTTGTGCCCATCATGGCAGGTACACTGCTTGCCTGTTGCATAAATGGCAAGTTTGCTTGAAGAATTTTAAAGAACATCAAGTCCGAAAGGTATCAATTAATCTATGTGGTTCCTGCTCAGTGTCAGGAACCTGCTAGTAATTAGGGCTGTCCAAAGATAAATGTGCCACCCTATGAGGCAGTGACCATGCCTGCAAAAACGTTGTTCAATGAGGGGTTGGGCAGGGTTTGATAAAGATTTAATGCAGCAAGCTGAATGGGGCACCTATTCTGTGCCGGGCACTGTGCGAACAGGTGAACAAACTGGCTGGTTCCTGAGCCGGTGGATGTGAGAGCAGAGCTGGGCATGACAGGAAGGGGCTGTGCAATGGCCTGTGAGGTGCCTCTTCCTTTGATCTTTCGAGAATGAGATTCCACCAAGTCCATCCAGGTACAGACAGTCCTCGGGTTACGTTGGACTCGACGTATGTCACGTCGTTTCGAGGTTACGTCGCCATCTCCCATTTCTTTATAAAAAAAGTTCGGTCATTTCGACGTAGGTACATATGTGCTTTATGTTTATTATTTATTTACCACAAGTAAAGGTCAGGAATTGTTATCTTTCTTTTAACTTTTTTTTACTGTTTCACTTCATTACTGCTGTGTATGTGCTCCATGTGAGTGACGTAGGTGCTTATGTAGGTGGGTTCCGACTTACGGAGAAAATCGTGTGACGTTGCGCCGTAGGAACGGATCTCTAACGTAACCCAAGGACCTACTGTACTGAGGTTCTGGATAAATCAAGGGCCTCCGGGTGTAAACTCAATGTCAGTTTCATAGGTTCCCCCGCCCCTCCCAAAGCAGTATAAGGCCCAGCAAGGGTGGTTCTATATAAACCAGTCCGGCTTTCCAAACAGGACAAACCAGCCAGGTGAGGCCGACATCTGCTAGGCCTCTTCTGTGCCTCAATAAGATACAGTCCCTTGAGAAAAGCCCTGAAGATGCATCAGCAAATAGCTGGAGCATTGGTGGTTCAGTGGTAGAATTCTCGCCTGCCACGCGGGAGGCCCGGGTTCGATTCCCGGCCAATGCAGTGCTGTTCTTTTTGCCTTTCCCTGGCAGGTTTCCTCCTCACACAGAGATCCCGCTGGATCTCAACCTTGCCGGGCCTGCAGCAGCCCCAGGGCTGTGAATCTAACCAACTTCCCTCCTCAGCCAGTGCATGAACAGCATTAGGGTTCTCCAGAGGCACTGCTGGCTGTGGGACCGAGGCCTTCATGTCCTTCACCAGTGAGGGGTTTCCTGCTGCGCCCCCTCAACCTTGGCCAGCTTCCAGCAGGAAACTGTGGTGAAATCCGAGAACCTTAAAACAGCTCAACAAACGTGAACACGGAATGGGAGGACCCACCCCTTAGAGACATCAGAGGGGAGAAAGTCAACCAAGTTGCAATGTGCTTTTTGCTACTGAGGACTTGAGCTCTAGTTTCTGTCCTGAGGTCTGAAGGCACATCAAGCGCAAGAGCTCTCTCTCTCTCTCTCTCTCTCTCTCTCTCTCTCTCTCTCTCTCTCTCTCTCTCTCTCTCTCTCTCTCTCCTCTGCCGTAACATAAGCTTCCTGTTCTTCCAGCTGTGCTGATGTGGCAGGTTTAGAGCCTGGCCTTATGTTTTGAGTCAGTATATATCCAGTCAGGACTGGAATTAAAGGGAGGTGCTCACACAGCTGCTGACAGCTGGAGCATTGGTGGTTCAGTGGTAGAATTCTCGCCTGCCACGCGGGAGGCCCGGGTTCGATTCCCGGCCAATGCAGCAGCAAACTTTTTAAATCCTAGGAGGTTGAATTTGAGATCTCACACTGCCTAAAGAATTAGTGAATAGTCTGAGAGCTGAGAACGACTTGTATTCCACAAAAATCTAGAACCTTTGTTTCCTTGTTCTTGAGGAGTCCAGGGGGAAATCATCAAGGCCCCTGAGACAGCTGGCCTCCCCTGCAGCCCTGACAGCCTGCTGGGAACTCTGCCTGCCAAGAGCACACCCAAGGAGGCCGGGCCATGTTTCTGCTCTGCACAGGGCAGAGCAGCACCAGGGATGGGAGCGAGCGACTGGGAAGGGCACTCTTCCCGAGCCTCCGGGATACATTTCCTGCCCTCGAGAGGCTCAGGTGGAGTGTGGGGAGAGAACATAAGAGTTCACAAGGTTCGTGCAAAGCAGAGAAAGAAAACACCAGTGGTGAGGAGAGTGCAAGGTGAGGAGGGGACAGGCAGGAAAGAGAATGACTAGTATCTCTGGAGGGAAGGGAATTAGGTGTGGCTTCGTGAGGGCTAGCATTTGAGTGGGGTTCCGAGGGATGAGTAGGTGTTCATTCCGGAGTTGTTCAGGACCAAGCAGCCCAGACAGAGGAACAGCATGAACAAAGGCTCAGAGGATGGGAGAGGCATTTGGTTTGGCAGAGTAAGGGGCACAGGTGCAGGAGAGGTGGGGTCAGGGCTGGGGACGCTGCTGGGCCAAGGAACTGGAATTGAATTCTGGTGGCAGTAAGGAGCCCCGGAAGGTAAGAGTGATCTGCAATGGTGAGCGGTGCGGATTTGAATGGTGTTTAGGGAGCTCTGAGGACCACAAAGTCTTACAGGACTGAATGGTGAGAGTATGAGGAACAGGGCTGTAATGTTGGGGTGACAGCTTGTAAGAGCAATGGGTTCTCTGGGAGGAGATGGGGAAGGGGGATCTTTGTGCTTACCACTTCCCCAACTGTGCAGGCCCAGCAGCACCTTTCTCATTTGCTCTACATCAGCTGGAAGGCCTCGTCCACCCTGAATCCAGGGCTTAACTCAGGACACCCCAGGCCACTACTGAAATCCTGAGGTCCCAGAACCCCAAGTCTCTACTGTCTGCACCTTGAACTTAGGAACAGAAAAGTCTCATGTCCAGGAAGACAAGACAAACACTGACAGTGGTTCCCTCTGGAGGGGAAACTGTGAGAACACGTTCTCACCAATACCATCTGCTCAGAGAGCTCTGAGCCAACCTCTGGGCCACAGCAGGAAGGGCTGTGCCATGAATCAAGCCCACACTCCTTACCTGGCACTCAGGGCCAGGCTTCCCTCTCTAGTCTCAACGCCCAGACGCCCAGCATCACTTTCCACTCCAGCCAGACTCGCCTTCTCTCTGGGCCCAGCTCATTCTACTCCTTACACACTTCCCTTCTGCCCCACATCCTACCCAGCCTCAGAGCCCAGCTCAAATCCACCCCACTTTTCCTGACCATCCCAGGAAGAGCTCACTCCTCGGAACACTGAAGGACTCAGGACCCCTCATTTTGGGCCCAATGAGGCACTGGTGAAGCCACCGATTCCTTCTCCTGCGTACATTTCTGTCTCCACAGCTCCCTGAGGACAGACCGGCGCCGGGATTCCTGCATCTCTGAACACAGTGAGTGAAGAATCAGTAAGCACCCACCGGGGATGGATCCGTGACAGCCAGCAGGCTGCAGGACGGCACAACTTGCAGGGCAAACACAGGCAAAGCTCTGCTGCCGCGCTGGTGACACTAGAGGGGGGATCTGCTAAGCTAAATCTAACCTGTTGGGGTAATCAGTACTGTTTTCAAATGGTCCTAAGCCCTTAGTGTTATAACTCAAGTTATCTTTTTAAAAAAATATATATTTTTATTGATTTCAGAGAGGATGGAAGAGGGAGAGAGAGAAACATCAAAGATGAGCATCATTGATTGGCTGCCTCCTGCACGCCCCCTACTGGGATCGAGCCTGCAGACTGGGCATGTGCCCCTGACCGGGACCCTTCAGTTTGCTGGTTCTATCCACTGAGCCAAACCAGGTAGGGCATAATTCAAGTTATCTTTACCGGGATCCCAAAATGCACACTGAGAATGGCCCTGAAGGACATCTGCCCAGGGGTGAAGGGTGCTCTAAGCCTTCTCCAGGGGCTCCAAAGCTGCCCGTCAGCAGGACCTGGCCTCTGCTTCCCAGGCACATGGAGAGGGAAGAGCGCAACTACAAAGGGCGGCAGAACAAGGGCCCGCCTCGTCTCTCTTCAAAAGACCACACCGTCTCCTCTTTCATCTCCCGGTGGCGAGCCACAGGTGGGGGGTCTGAAGCCGAACTAGTTTTGAAGTTAATACTTGGCTCAGAGACTTTCACGCTCACAAATGCCTGGGACCTTCATTGACGTAAAGGTCACAGGCGTCACTGTTTCATCTGTCAGAGAGAGACTGCTTCCTCTCACGTTGAGAACGCTGGCTGCCGAAGTGCCCATGGAGGTGGCAGAGCGCCTCCATTCTCCACTGGCCAGAGGTGTCCCAGGACCGTAGAAGCCACCTTTCCCCAAGCCTGTGATAGGCCCCAACCCCACAGTGCAAAGTGCCACACCACCCACCCGCTCCCTGATAGGAGGAGGAGCCACAGGCAGGGTACGACCTTCAGAATCATCATCAGCCAAAGGAGAGCCTGGGGTCATCATCTCAGCAACACAACCACAGTCCCTCACTGGACCCCTGAAACCCTGCCTCAGGGAAAGCGAGTCCTTTTCCTGAGGTCATGGAGGATCAGAACCCTTGATGCACCTACAAAGCCCATGCCCTTTCAGCTGTGGCCCAGCTCCTCTCTCCCATCTCCTAAACCAGTTCAGCTGCACGGTGGCCCTGAGTGAGATGCAGCTTTCCCCACACATTTCCCCACACTGGTCAGCGAGTACAGATGAGGTCCTTTGACATGGGGCCCTAGGGCTGTTTCTACTGTGAAGGTAGGAAATAGGTAATCATTTGCTGAGCACTTACTATATCCAAGTAATGTGCTAGATGCTTCACATGCATTACCTAATTTAAGCCTTCAACCAACCACTGAATTAGGTGATACTCTAATACCCACTTTACAGATGGAGAAACTGAGGCTCAGAGACATTCAGAAACACTCGGGATTACACCACTTACAGATGGTAGGTGGAGGCATGAAACCTAGGTTTTTCTGACGCCAAGGTCTAAAATCTTATCCACTATGCTATACTGTCCCCTTCCTCACATGTCAGAGCTCCCATCTGCTGGATGCCTACTGGGTGCCAGGCACTTTACGTTGACTATTTCATTTCACCCCAATCCCTTTTTATTTGGTGATGTCCAAATGTCCCAGCCAGTACGTGGCAGAGGTTTTTGCCACTGCATTCATGTTCCTATGCCTTCAGAGGAGACAACCTTGGTCGAAAGGTGGGGCTAATAATTTCCATGATTTTGCCTGTTTTGGGAGAATTAAAGAAGATAGTGCATGTAATGAACTGTGCATTGCACATCCCATCTAATAAAAGAGCAATATGCAAATTGACCATCACTCCAACACACAAGATGGCTGCCCCCATGTGGTCAAAGATGGCTGCCCCCATGTGGACACAAGATGGCCAGCAGGGGAGGGCAGTTGGGAGGGACCAGGTCTGCAAGGGAGGGCAGTTGTGGGTGATCAGGCCAGCAGGGGAAGGCAGTTGGGAGGGTTCAGGCCTGCAAGGGAGGGCAGCTGTGGGTGATCAGGCCAGCAGGGGTGATGTTGGGAGGGACCAGGCCTGCAAGGGAGGGCAGTTGGGGGCGATCAAACATGCAGGGGAGGGCAGTTAGGGGTGACCAGGCCAGCAGAGGAGGGAAGTTGGGAGCGACCAGGCCTGCAAGGGAGGGCAGTTGGGGGCGATCAAACATGCAGGGGAGGGCAGTTAGGGGTGACCAGGCCAGCAGAGGAGGGAAGTTGGGAGCGACCAGGCCTGCAGGGAAGGGCAGTTGGGGGGACTAGGCCTGCAGGGGAGGGCAGTTAGGGGTGACCAGGCCTGCAGGGGAGGGCAGTTAGGGGCAAACAGGCTGGCAGGGGAGAAGTTAGGCATCAATCAGGCTGGCAGGGGAGTGGTTAGGGGGTGGTCAGGCTGGCAGGCAGAAATGGTTAGGGGCAATCAGGCGAGCAGTTGGGAGCCAGCAGTCCTGGATTGTGAGAGGGATGTCTGACTGCCCGTTTAGGCCTGATCCTACCGGGGGTCCCAGACTGGAGAGGGTGCAGGCAAATTTTGTGCACCGGGCCTCTAGTCCTATATAATAAAAGGGTAATATGCAAATAGACCAAATGGCAGAACAACTGAACAACCAATCAAAGCATAATATGCTAATGATATGCTAAAGCTGCTCAACCGCTTGCTATGACATGCACTGACCACCAGGGGGCAGACAGCTGACTGGTTGACCAGTTGCTATGACATGCACTGACCACCAGGGGGCAGATGCTCCGACCTGTAGGTTAGCTTGCTGCTGGGGTCCGGCTGATCAGGACTGAGTGAGATGGGCCGGACTGCCCTGGAGCTCTCCCGTGACCCCTCCCCTACCCGATAATGCACTGGTGGGGTCCCTCAGCCTGGCCTGAGCCCTCTCACAATCCGGGACCCCTCTGGGGATTGTCAGAGAGCTGGTTTCAGCCCGGTCCCGCAGGCCATTCCCCTTGGGAGGACGCCAGACACAGGGCTCATGGTTGGTGAGCACTGCTGTGGCAGCAGAAGCCTCTCCAGATCGGGACTGAATGGGCACAAGCCTGCGGCAGGCACAGTGGGGCTGGGATGAGCAGGGACAGCAGGTAGGAGCTGCAGGCGGCGTTGGACTGTGGGTTTTGGCCTGATCGCTGCAGGCCACCCAGAGGGACCCTACCCGTGCACAAATTTGTGCACCAGGCCTCTAGTCTATATATATATCTATATAAATATATATATATATATATATATAAAGCCTAAGCAACCGAATGACCAGTAAACCGGTTACTATGATGCACACTGACCACTAGGGGACAGATGCTCAACGCACAGGGTCAGGCTCCTTCCTGTCTGGATCCGGCCTGTGGGGATCGGGCTCCCACCTGTCTGGATCCGGCCTGCGGGGATCGGGCTCCCTTCTGTCTGGATCTGGCCTACGGGGATCGGGCTCCCTCCTGTCTGGATCCGGCCTGCGGGGATCGGGCTCCCTCCTGTCTGGATCTGGCCTGCAGGGATTGGGCTCCCTCCTGTCTGGATCTGGCCTGCGGGGATCGGGCTCCCTCCTGTCTGGATCAGGCCTGCAGGGTTCGGGCTGAAACTAGCTATCTGATATCCCCTGAGGGGTCCTGGATTGTGCGAGGGCACAGGCCAGGCTGAGGGACCCCACCAGTGCACGAATCCATGTACCGGGCCTCTAGTGCTCATATAACAGTACTAGAGGCCCAGTGCACGAAATTCGTGCACTCGGGGGGGGGGTCCCTCAGCCCAGCCTGTGCCCTCTCACAGTCGGGGAGCCCTTGGGGGATGTCTGAGTGGAGGTAGGAGAGGTTCCCGCCATCACCGCTGCGCTTGCCAGCCGTGAAACTGGCTTCTGGCTAAGTGGCGCTCACCCTGTGGGAGTGCACTGACCACCAGGGGGTAGCTCCTGCATTGAGCATCTGCCCCCTGGTGGTCACTGTGTGTCATAGCGATTGGTTGTTCCACCTTTTGGTCGATTTGCATATTAGCCTTTTATTATATAGGATTAGTGCAAAGTCAGAATTAAAGAAACAAACTGTGATCGTATACACACCACACAAGATCAGGCTCATTCACTCAATGTTGACTGAGAACCTTCTATGCTCCTGGTTCTAAAAATAATAGAAAAAGATAAATCCAGAGTTGTGTTTATTCCTGTGTCATAAAACTTACAGCATGGATTTGGGGCCCCTGCCTTTTTTCCCCCTGGCAGGTCCAATTATCCATCCCAGTTCTCTAAGTAACATGCTGTACTCAGACGGCATATTCAGACAGCAATTTCCCAAAGAGAATCTAGGTAAATGTCTCCTCCATCTACTGATCGTTTAAGTAATTTGGCTTCCATTTGCTCACTAGTCTCCAATAATTGAATGGGAAAAGCAGAACACCTGCCTCTGAGGAAGGGCCAAAGGCCTGCTGGAAAGGCCTAAGAGTTAGCTGACAACATATACTAGGCATTAATTAGATATAATCAGTGGGGAAACTATAAAGGAGAGCCAAGTCAGAGACAGCAGGAGACATGTTGGATTTCACGTGACAATTGGGACAACTTAATGGGTGCTTCCCTCACACTGTAACAAAATACTATAGGCATTCTTATTTTTTAAAACTAAGATATAACTGACACACCATAAGTCCATTCTTTTAATATGTACAATTCAGTGGTTCTTAGTATGTTCATAAAGTTGTGCAACCATTACCACAATTTTAGAACATTTTTATCATCCTAAAAATAAACCCTGTACCCATTACAAGTCACTCCTCATTTTCCCCTAACACCCTCCCACTAAGCCCTAGGCAACCAACTACTCATCTACTCTGTCTATGGATTTGCCTATTCTAGATATTTCATATAAATAAAACCATACAATACACAGCCTTTTGTGATGGCTTCTTTCATTTAGCGTAATGTTTTCAAGGTGCATTTATTTAAAAGGAGGAAACTGAGGATCAGGGAGGTTAAACCAGAGTTCACCAACTCAAATGCTTGCAGGGGCCAGGCAGGAGGTACAAGTGAAAAGGCCAAGGGATGTAAGACAGGGTGTGGTGAATTTGCCCACACAGGAAGCAAACTGGGAAGCCCATGCCCTGGCTGGGAAGGGGAGGCCCTTAGGTTCCCAGATCTGCTATATGGGAGTGTGGGCCCCACAGAGCAACAATGGAGAAATTTCTCAATTTACTTTAAAGAAAAATTGATTTCAGAGAGGAAGGGAGAGGGAGAGATAGATAGAAACATCAATGATGAGAGAGAATCATGGCTGCCTTCTGTATGCCCCCCTTCGGGGATGAAGCCTGCAACCCACGCATGTGCTCTGACCAGAAATCAAACTGTGACCTCCTGGTTCATAGGTCGATGCTCAACCACTGGGCAACACTAGCTGGGCGAAACTTCTCAATTTAAAATACCCTGTGATCCAGGCCAAGTCAAACAGGCTTGCTGAGAATCCCACTGCTAATACAGAGCTGAGTGGGTGGAGTTCTGACCCACACTCCAAAAATTGCCTTAAGCCACTTGGTAATAAGTATGTCTCCCCACAGAGGGGGTAGGCTCCAAAGAACAGTTCAACCTTTATCTAATCACAGAGTGCCAGGGATCCCTGTTCCCCACGCCCACCACCAGCAAGCAAGAACCCATGATTCGGAAGCTCTAATCCCACAAGCTGACTCCTGGGCTTCAGTGTTCTCAAAGGGCATGGCCTGGGCATCTCCATCTGTGGGCTTTTGGAACTCAACGTTCAGGAACACTAGAGACTTGGCATTCCTGGTTACCAAGAGGGGCATCATCTCCTCCAGCTGCAGTGAGGGGGCCCAGCCACCACCCTGTGCAACACAGTACCCCAAGCGGAGCAAAAAGCACCCTCAACAGAGCGAGCTGAGTGCCTGCTGGTATTTCTCCCCACACTCAACTCTCCTGGAGAGCACAGCCTGGGTCTGACCAACTTTTTGTCAGGACTGATCAGACTATATTCCCTGAAATTGAGAGCCCACAAAACCTGAAACAGCCACTCTAAAATCTTAGCCTAAGTGCCGTATCCTTTAGAAAACTGTGTGGAGCATGTTAGAGCGAGCCTGTGGGGGTAAAAGCTCTCCAGGATTGTGCACAACAGGCTCACACATTTAGCCATCTGATCCTGGTCACGGAACACAGCCCGGTCTTGAGATTCTAGAGTCTAGGGGTCCTTCAGTTGAGCCAAGCACCCATCTCGGCATTTTTAGTGTCTGAGAGGTCTGCCATCACCCTCTCTTATTCAGAATTTCAATCCCTCGTTGAAATACCATATGCAGTATTGGCTCTGTCACCTGAGCAGATGGACTTTGGAAAACTGAAAGTGGCAGTTAAAACAACCACGGAGATGTTCAAGTGTGAAAACATTTAAAAAAAAATACTCACCCAAAGATATGGCTTTTAAAAATCGATTTTAGAGTGAGAGGAAAGGGGGAGGAGGAGAGAGATAGGGAGAAAGAGAAAAACAAACATTGATGTGAGAGAGAAACATGGATCAGTTGCCTCCCGTACTCACCCTGACCTGGGATTAAACCTGAAACCTTTGGTATGGCATGATGCTCCAACCAATTGAACCCATCCAGCCAGGGCTCAAGTGTGAAAATTTTAATATGAAATATATGTCCCCTTTTTGAACAATATCATCAGGCCCCATTCCCTGATAAATATTCATCAGTGAACCAAGCTATAATGGAAAGAACCAGAAGTGCTTCCTCTGACCTATTATAACAAAATCATTAGAAACTGACAAAATGTCTTTTGGTCGCTGCAGAAAAGAATCCAAAGTAGTTCTCCAGTCACAGCCCCCTCTCCCCCCATGGCCTGGCCTGGAGCACCTGGGAGGACTTCTCCGTGTCCCTGCTGCAGGGCACCATCCCCCCCAAGGCTGACTATAGCCTGCAAGTGTACTTCCAACCCTCCAAACCCATCAGCATCAAGAAGGCGATTCGGTTGGAGGTGAGGCTTCACCCATCTTCAGACTTGGTCGTCAAAATGTGTACACATTGGGATCTCTGACACACACACTGCCAACACATACACACTAAGCCAGGTCTCCTCCATCTAATCCTCATTCAGCCCCCAACCCACAGTATCTTGCTCTGCACACACTGTAAGCTCCCTAAAGGCAGTCTTGTTTGTAGCTGATGTCCCAATGTTAAGAACGGAGCAGTCAATCAATGCAGAGTAAATGAATGAATGAATGAATGAACGAACGAATGATGTTACTATCCCTAGGTGAGCATTAGGTTCCTGATTTCACACCCCAAACCCAGTCACCCCTCAGATTCCTATCCTAGGAAGTGTCACCCTCCACCCAGTTGCTCCCACAGATACCTAAGAATCATCCTTGATTCCCCCCATTTCCTGATGGCTTCCCTTCCAACCTAGTCCTCCAACAAGTCTTGTCAACTCCGTGTTCCAGTGTGTCTTCTGTGCATCCACTTCTCTGTCTACACTGCCACTAACACCCTCGTCCAGGCCACCTGCAGTATCTCTCACCTGGCCTTCGGCACAGGCTTCCTAACTGGTTTCCCTCTTCACATTCCCACAAGTGTCCAGAGCAGTGGTCGCCAACCTTTCGGATCTCACAGACCACCGGTGGTCCGGGGACCAATGGTTGGCGATGCTGGTCCAGAGAGAACACGAAAATGTCAGTCATTCTCCTTCCTAACACACTCTGCTGGCTTCCACTTGCAGTGAGAATAAAGCGCGGGGTTCTCACCTGCCTCCAGGCCGTGCCTGCCTCTGTATCTGCATCTCACTCGCCCCTAGCTCTCACCCACTGGCTCCCGTCACATGGTCTCTCAGCTTTTTTCTGACGTCCTTAGGCTCTGTGGGGAGCTGGCTTCCCTTTTTGGGGAAAACTACTCATTGTGGTTGGGAAAACTTTTGAGCCAGATGAACCTGGGTTTTTAAAGTAGGTTCTAGCTGTGAAACCTTCAAGATTACTTGACCTCAAGGAGTCTGTTTCCAAATTTGTGAAATGGGATAACACTTTCTAGCTCATAGGACAGTCATGCAAAATAAATGAGATGAGGGGTGTACAATGGTCAAACAAAAGGAAGCTTCTCTCTCCTTCTCCCTACAAATCAGGCAAACAGCCCTTTACATGTGCTGACTTTATTTTTTATTTATTTTTTTAAAAATATATTTTTTTTATTGATTTCAGACAGGAAGGGAGAGGAAGAGAGAGATAGAAACATCAATGATGAGAGAGAATCATTGATCGGCTGCCTCCTGCATGCCCCATACTGGGGGGTCGAGCCCGCAACCCAGGCATGTGCCCTTGACTGGAATCGAACCTGGGACCCTTCAGTCCACAGGCCGACGCTCTAATCACTGAGCCAAACCAGCTAGGGCAACACATGATAACTTAAAAAAAAATCACTGTTATGGACTGAATTTTGTGGCCCCCTCCAATTCATATGTTGAAGTCCTAAATCCCACTGTGACTGCACAGTGGTCCCCTTATCCACGATTTCACATCCCACAGTTTCAGTAACCCGTGGTCAACTGTGGTCTGAAAATACTAAACGGAAAATCCCAGAAATGAGCAACCCATAAGTTTTAAATTGTTTGCCGTTCTGAGTAGTGTGAAATCCTGTGCTGTCCCGCCTGAGACGTGAATCATCCCTTTGTCCAGTGTATACAGCGATATGTACAGTACAATAAGAAATTTTGAGAGAGACCAAATTCACATAACCTTATACAGTGTATTATAATTGTTCTATTTTATTATTAGTTATTGTTAATTTCTTACTGTGCCTCATTTATAAACTAAACTTTATCACACATATGTATTTACAGGAAAAAACTTAGTATATATGGAATTCGGTACTACCTGCGGTTCCAGGCATCCTCTGGAGGTCTTGGAACGTATTCCACGTGGGTAAGGGGGGGCTACTATAGTCTAAGGAACTTACCAAACAGGACACTCCTCATCCCAAATATGACTGAAGGCTAGAAACTGACTGTAGGGTCTTCTAGGCCAGTGCTTCTCAAACTTTCACATGCACACAAATCACCCAGGGATCCTGTGAAAATCATCTTCTGATTCACAGGTCTGGGGGAAGGCTGGCGAATCTCTGTCTAACAAGCTCCGAGGAGAGCCCAATACTGCCGGTCTGTGGGCTACGCTTTTGACTAGCAAAGCCCTTAGACTGCAATGTTATTTCCTCACTGAAAATGTATGGCCATCCATTCATTTAGACGCCAACTGTCAAATACCACCAGACGCTGTGCTAAGTGCTGAGGATAAATACAACAGGGTTTCTGCTCTTAAGGAGTTCCTAGTTCAGTTAAGGCCATTGGGGGTTTCTCTAAATTCCACAAAACAAGGGCAATGTCAAATACAAATTGAACCCAATTAAAAACAAAACCCTTACAGGACGGCTTGCAGAATGAAAGCACTTACACAAGTTGTGCTGCAGGCAACAATAGTGCTGAGAGAAATGCCTCTATTCAGGGGCTCAACAGATGATTCAAGCAATGATCAAACCAGACATTCCTGAGAAGCAGAGTGAGTGATGGACAAAACCAGATGTCAATGTATCTTCAAAGCCAATAGAACCCATGGACATGGAGGCATGTCTATACATCACCTCTGCTCTCTTACTCAGTATAGCAATACTCAACATTGAGAGTTGCCAGCATTAGTGACAGTCAGGGTATAATCAAGAAGCAGTCAAGAAATTAGTCCTTGATGAGAGAAGAAGCTAGGTGGTTCTGGACATATTGAATGTTAGAGCTGAATGGGAGGGTCCTCTTAGCAAAGTGCAAGCTCTTTAGTTGAAGAGGAAACTAAAACGCAAAGCAGTTCAGGCTGTGGTTCTCAATCTGGGCAATTTTGCACCCCCAGGGGACATTTGGCAAGGCCTGGAGACACCTTTGGTTGTCACAACTGATGGAGTGCTATTGGTATCTAGTGGGTAGAGACCAGGGATGCTGCTCAAATTCCCATAATACACAGGGCAGCCCACCACTACCAAGAATGATCTGTTCCAAAATGTCAATAGCGCTGAGGTTAAGAAACTGTGAGTTAAGGAATTTGCCCAAGGTCAAAGAATGAATGTCATGCCCTGGCCAGGTGATTCAGTTGGTTGGAGCATTGTCTCCTATGCCAAAAGGTTGCTGGTTCGGTTCCCGGTCAGGGCATATACCTAGGTTTTGGATTTGATCCCCAGTTGGAGGGCAAGTGGGAGGCAGTTGATCGATGTTTCACTCTCATATTGATCATTCTTTCTCACATCGATGTTTCTCTCTCTCCCAAATTGATAAAAAAACATATCCTTGAGTGAGGATAAAAAAGAAAAAAGAATGAGTGTCACATTATGGACTAGATCAGAGCTGTCCAACAGCATTCTACAATGATGAAAATGTTTTAAAATATGCACCGTCCATTATGGTAGCCAAATAGCACGTGGCTACTGAGCATTTGAAATACGGGCAGTGTGACTGAGGAACCGGATTACATTTTTTAATTTTACCTTCAATAATTTAAATGTAAATAGCCACACATGGCCAATGGCTACCCTACCGGACAGGGCAGAAATACAACCCACATTCCGTAACTCCCAGGCTGGTGTTCTTGCAGTTCCACAGCCTGCGTCTTTCCACTCTTCTGAAATCCCCCACTCAACCACCTGACTTTATCACAAAGATCTGACTGGAAGAAAACAAAAACGTAAAACAGTAGAAGAAAAATCGTAATAACACATTGCCAGTTAAAGATTTTGTTTTGTACACTGGGAAATAAAGCACACTGTCCTATCATGGTTACACACACATATAATAAGACTGCAGAAGCAAGAAAGATCAAATTATTCCTACTTCCACTTGCAAGGAAGGGTGACATGACAGAGATCAAGTAAACAGCCCTTTGAACCTTGAGATCTTGAGGTTTCGAACCTGATTTTTCCACGTGGTCACCTAACTGTCCCTTTCACTTCTCAGAATGAGTCAGAAATAAGGCAGGTCAACTCGTTAGCAAATTCTCATGCTTCCCACCTCCCTCCCATCACACTGAGGACGCATGTGCCAGGCACTGTGCTAAGCACTAAGCATACGTCATGTCACTTCATTCTCACTGCAGCCGTATGCTCAACACATACATTATGTCACTTCATTCTCACTGCAGCCTTAAGCACTACATATACCTTATGTCACTTCATTCCCACGGCAGCCTTTTGGGCACCAGGGGGTTAAATAACTTGGCCCAAGTCACACAGCCAGTCAGAAGCAAAGCTGGGACTCCCAATCTCCTGCTCTTGAACACAGCGCTGAAGGCTAGACCTGGGGCGGCAACACTGGCAGAAAGGCGTGCGCTGTCCCCCCAGGGAGCTGGGCGCCCGCGTAGCCGGGGCGGGTCCCGCCTCCGCTCCCGCGCCCAACCCTGGATGCCCGCGGCACTCACTTCTCGATCTCCAGCGCTGCCACCTTCCGCTTTTCGTAGAGCTTGTCATTGAGGGCGCGCACGATGTTGGGCGTGAGCGGCGCGAAGTCCTTCTCGGGGTTCATGGTGGCAACTCGGGGTGCCCCCCGGAGCCCCGCGACTCCTCAGCCCGCGACTGCCCGGGCTGCGCCGGGGACCAGGGGAGTCTGCGGCTCCGCGCTGCCTCCGGCGCTGGCTCATGGGCCACGCCGCCCCGGCCCGCCTGCCTCGCTCCGCCGCGCGCGCCGATTCGGAACCTGGGCCTGGACCCCGCCCCCGTACACCTGTCCCCAGCGACTCACAGGACCAGCTCCTGCCGGGCACCTGCCGCGCTCAAGGGGCAGCGGCCATGTTACACCGCTCACGTGACTCCGCAGCCGCTTCCGCCTTCCGCCTCAAAGACCCGCCCCTCTCCAGCCACGCCCCTCACGCAGGCCCATCGTGGGTTGGCCACGCCCCCGAGGCCCCGCCTCCTCCTCTCACACTCCCGCCTTCCATTCCCCCCTCCCTCCCATTGCCTGAGTCAGGTTTGAGGCCTGATGGGTGGGGTGGGTATCCTTTGCTCTTAACTTCCCGCAGGTGGTAGGCTCGGGGCATAGTGGGCTTCTGCAGACGCTTGTGAGAAAGAAGGGGCTCTGGGAGCATGACTTAGCATAATTTATTCAATACTCACTGAATCCACCAGTTCATTCACTACTTAATCATTGATTTCGCATATGCCAATGTTTCCCAAATTGGAGTGACACCATCATGATTGTTGCCATATTCTAGCCACTTATTTTAAAAATATTTTTCTCAAATCAACTCACTTGAAATCTTAAATTCCTATTTTATCCTTGCTTATGACCTAAAATCATGAGTTTGAATAGCTGTATATTTTTCTAAAACATTAAAATGAATTCTCAATAAAAAACAGAACTACCGGTCTACCACCTAAAATCTCAGGTACCAAACAGTGGCTGTCACCCCACCATTTGGGAATGGAAATGTGTTTACCATGCTCTGATACCTGAAAGGGCTAGATTCCAGACAGCAGAAGGCCCAAATCTGGGTGTAAGTCCTCAGATGGAGCCACTATAAAGCAGCCCCTCCAAGTGCAATGTCACACTAAATGGTGGGGCATAAATTGAAGCTATGTGTTAAGTTTTTAAAAAGCACTTTCTGGATGTCGTGTGGCTAAAGATGCAGTAACAGTGAGATGCATCAGTGTTTCTTATTGTAACCTTCTACAGTGGACAGGGACTTAGGACAAGGGCTAGACCACAGTAGAGCCCAATGAGTATTAAATATGAACATAACACACGGCGGTACTTTTTTCTGAGTGAAAGGTACGCTTCTAAAGCTTAGAACAATCTTGGAAATAGAGTATTACCCTCAATCCATAGATTAGAATTTATGGAACACAAGTAAGGGGCTATGGTAGGCAGAATTCTAAGATGGCTCTCAAGATTCCCACCCCTTTGGGTACATGCCCTGTATAATCCCTTCCCCTTGAGTGTTGCCAAGACTTGTAAATATGATGGGCTGTCACTCTAGCAATTATTATGTTATATAGCAGAAGGGATTTTGCAGATGTAATTAAGGTCCCTAATCAGTTGGTTTTGATTAAAAGGGCGATTATCCTGGGTGGGTCTGACCTAATCAGGTGAGGTCTTAAAAGAAGTTAGAAGGGATTTCAAATGAGAGAGAGATTCTCTTTGTGGTCTTGAAGAATAAACAGTAACAACAGTGAAATGTCTATGATGGGCCATGTAGTGAGGACCTTAGTGTGGTCTCTAGTTGCTAAGAGTGGTTCCCTGTTGCCAGTTGCCAAGAAAGGGAGGACTTCAGTCATATGGCTGCAAAGAAATACATTTTGTTAACACAGCGAGGGAGCTTGGAAGTGGGTCTTTCCCTAGTTGAACCTCCAGATGAGGATGCCACTGGCTAGCATCTTGATTTTAGCCTGGGGGACCCTGAGCCAAGAATCCAGTTCAGTCCATTCCTGACCCATGGAACCTGAGATAAGAAATTGTGTTGCCTTAAGCTGCTAGGTTTGTGGCAATCTGTTATGCAGCTATATAAAACAAATATAGGAACTAATCCAAACTCAGTAAGTCATGAAAAAAATCCTGTCTAGAAAAATCTGTGAAAAATGTGTTTTTCTTTAGTAGTGGGATTTTCACAGCTTTTAAAACCTTTGCCAACAAAATCCAATGAATGAAGATCCACCTCCAGAGAAAATGTATCACTTAATGGTTTCTATCTCCTACCTTGATACCAAGCAACACTGATAAGGACATTTCCAAATGTCTTGCAAGGTTGATGTCTTTAGGATTCTGATGATGGTTGATACAAATCAATGAAAAAAAAAATCAAATCAGTGGGAATGGTTTGGATTTATTTCTCCAGTGCATATTCATTTCCACTGGACCCATATCTATATATATAAAAGCCTAAGCGACCCTTATGAACTGTCGACTGAACGACTGGTTGCTATGACACACACTGACCACCAGGGGGCAGACACTCAATGCAGGAGCTGCCCCCTGGTGGTCAGTGCGCTCCCACAGCCAACCTCCCGTGGTCCCCCCCCCCCCCCGGACTGGGTGAGATGGCCCCAGTCAGCTCTGATCACCAGCCAGGCCGAGGGACCCCACCTGTGCATGAATTTGTGCACTGGGCCTCTAGTCTAATATAATATCTCATCTGTTTCTTTTGCTGCTTGGTTTGACATTTTCTTAAAGGTGAACCAAATTCCCAAGGGCTCTATGTGATACACTTTTTAATAACTGAAACAGTAAGAATTTTTATATGTTTTTACCGGAGGAACTCTTTTCTCCTGAGATCACATTTTGGACTAGGTTGCTAAGAAACCAGCTTCTTACTCAAGGCCCCAATCTTTGTTCCACCTTTAGTTCAGCAGTTCCATGATAGAAGTGGCTTATTTTCTCTATCTTGAAAATGCCAACTAAATGAGGTTATTTATTCATAACTAGACTAGCAGTGGTGCTGAGAATTAAGCCCAACGGCCACCATGGCCTTCTCTGTGCTCACCTCTCCTCCGTGCAGGCCAGCCTGCCCAACCCTGCCATGCTTAGATGCTTCTAGACCAGTGGATAATTGATATTCCTGGTTCCACACTGGCCATCACTTCACAGTTGTAACTCATCTACATCTGTATGATGCCTTGTTTTTACACTTATCTGTTAGTGGCTTTGAAAATAGTGAAAGCAAAATAAAACACCCCATCAAAATAGAGTCACGTCTAAGGGCTCTCCAAGCCATCATGGATTTTTAAAAGGAAGCTATGGTGCCTCAGCATCATGCACTGCCAAGTTCTGTACAACAGAAGGCCACGAGTGTGACACCTGTGTGGTCTTATTAAAAATGGGGATTACTTACATAGTACTTGAGCTTTGCGGGTATGTTAAGAAACCAAATTCAGAGACTTGCCCTTGTTAAAGTAAAATATAGTTCTGCTTTGTATAGTTACCACATTTAATATGGAATATATATCTATATTTCATTCATGTATTTGGAATACATATAATATGGACAAAAGTGAATGAGGAGGATAACACACCACCTTTAGAATTCTGATTATTTTCTCTATTCACCAGGCTAGAACAAAATATAGATATTAAAGCGGAGGAGACGGCTTTTTCTTGATGCAACTGACCCTGGTTACAACTAAGGGGTGACCCCCTTCAGATAATAAACCCATTTAATTCCTGTTTCTCTGCCATCGCCGGGAGGGCACGACACGATCAGCTTGCTGGTGATGGGTGTTTTGTTGCCGGATGGGTTTCCTTCAAAGAAGACAGTGATGTTGTTGATCTTCTTGGGCCGAACGGAGTCCACGGCCCGAACGGAGAAGGCTGGGTGCTCCACGATGAAGGAGTAGGTGACTGTGTGGTAGAAGACGTTCTTGAAGGGGATGACTATGTTGTACCCGGCTCGGATCTGGAAGGGACCTTGCGGCTTTGGGGGCACAGCCACTCCGAAGAGGGGGATGATATACTCTCCGCCTGCAATGGATGACAGGCTCAGGTTGCCCTTGGTCTCCCCCAGGTGGCTGGGCTCGAAATAGACTTCCACACTGACTTCCGTGCCGCCCTGAGCCCCCGCGGCCGCGCTGATGACCTTTTCCGTGTGGAAGTCTACACAGTCGGTCTGAAAGGAGAACAAGTACACCTGGTTCACACGGGGTCCTGGTGGGTATAGCAGCAGCCCAGTCTATCCCCAGTCCCTCCACTCTCGGTAGGGCAGCATATAAGAAAGCTGTGTGTCCTTATATAACTCCCTTGAAGATAGGTAGTACTTTTAATTGTTATTCCTATCTATATATATGTAAAAGGCTAATATGCAAAGTGTCTCCTCGGGAATTCGACCAGGAGAACAGGAGTTCGATTGCTCGCTATGATGTGCGCTGACCACCAGGAGGTGATGCTGAACATGGCAGGTGACCAGTGGCGGTGATAGCTGGGCACTGAGGGAGCGAGGGAAGAGGGAGGCAAAGGAGGCAGGGAGGTGGGGAACCTGATCGGCCCTGATCGCCAGCCAGGCCTAGGGACCCTACCCGTGCACGAATTTCATGCACCGGGCCTCTAGTTTTACTATAAAGAAACTGAGGCCCAAAGACACGTGGCTGGATTATGTTAGTATGGCAGTCATTGGTGTTGCTCCCCATAACCGGCTCTTCTTTCCTTCCATACACATGGAAGACCAAACAATCTAGATCCTCATGGACCAGTGAGACTAGTTCTGGACAATCAGTTGAGGGAAGTGAAAGGTGTCACTTCCACACCAGAGTATTCAGTTGCCCATGCAAGTCCCTGTAGGGACCTTTCACCCCTCTGGTACTGTGCCTGGAAACATGTGAGATGGTGGCTGCTCGTCCGCCTGGATCCCTGAGGGGCTGTGAGGAGCGAGTCCCCTGCTGAGCCTCACTGCATAGACGGTGCAAATGAGAGACAAACCTTTGTGCTCTTAAGCCACTGAGATATTGAGGCTCGTGGTATATTACAGCATACTCTAGCTTCTCCTGACTGATAGAACTGATCAAGTGCCTATGTCCCTTGACTGTAGCTCTGATGTTGACTGGGCACACGTCCACCCAGTGTAAAGGCTACATCTCCCAGCTCCCCTTGTTGCTAGGTGAGGTCCTATGCAGTTTTGTTCAATGGAATGTGACTGGAAATGATATATGCAGCCCCCCCCCCTCCTTTTCCCTCGTCCCTGGCTAAAATGTGGATGTCACCGTCAGCTGTCTTGGTCCATGTGGACCCAAGCAACTCTCTACAGAGGGAAGAGCATTGGGACAGGAGCCTGGGTGGCTGATGTCATCGAGCTACCATTCCAGCTCAAACTGCTTATGCCCACAGTTATCTGAGAGAGGAATAAATGTCTATTTTGTTGTCATTTTGGGTTTCTGTTTCAGGAGTTAAGCTTACATTTCGACTGATATATTAGGTAACATACTGTATGTGGGACATTTACTGTGGGCCAGGTCTATGAAAATGGTTTTATATATGTATTTTAAAATCCTCACAGAAATCCTGTAAGGTCAGGGTGTTATCACCCTTTAGAGGTAAACTTAGATTTAGTAAATTATTCATACAAAGAATATAGTAAAGCCCAGCTGGCGTGGCTCAGTGGTTGAGCGTCGACCTCTGAACCAGGAGGTAACGGTTCGATTCCCGGTCAGGGCAAATGCCCAGGTTGCAGGCTCGATCCCCAGTGTGGGGCATGCAGATTTTTAAAATTCTCTCTCATCATGGATGTTTCTATCTCTCTCTCCCTCTCCCTTCCTCTCTGAAATATAATATATATATATAATGGATATAGTAAAGCCAGGATTCAAATCCAGGTCTGTTGGCTTTCATAGCCTATCCTCATGACCATTAAGCTCTCCTGTCTTTCTTTAATGACTACTGAGCATGCACTGGGAAGCAAAACTCCCCACACCCCTCCCAGCTCGTTAAGATAGAAAGTCTTTAAGGAAGAACCCAGGCCTTGTACTATTTCCTTCTAGCTGGGAGTTCCCAGGCTATATGATACACCAGACTCTCCTGAGTTTCACAGTTCTGCACCCCTTATCCTCCTCCCATTATTCTTGAGGCCAGCCTTCTGGCAAGGGAAGGGGCCAGAGGGTGGGGCAGGGGCTGCTCACCCTGCAGTAGTATTCTGTCTTCTGCCGGGTGTAATTGATGAACTTGGCAAAGATGCTCTGGCCGCTGCCAAGAACAGTCTGGAAGTGGATGGGCTTTTCAGGCAGCGCTGGCATAGCCTTCAAGTTGAGCTCATATTGGTAGTAACCCAAATCATTGTTGTGCATAACTAGTCTCCCGAAGGTTTCCCCAGCTCGCAGGGGCTGGAATTCGAATGAGAATGTGCCCTGCAAGGGAAGACAGAGGCCTCGATGATGCGGAAGGTCCTGCTTATCCCCTGCCACCCAGGGACCTCAGGGCAGGTTGGTGGCACTTCACACTGCAGTGCTCACACCGATCCTGAGCCCCGGGAACCTCTGCCCACACCAGCCCACGTTTCCTCCCCTGTACTCTTCCTAACTCCTGTTCCAGGTATTTCTAGATCTGGAATCTGTCTAAATCTAACAATAGGTAATGGGTCAAGCACACTATAGACCACGGCCAGGGCTGGCCCGACCTCAGGGGTGCGGAACGTGGATCCAGAGGCCTTAGGGGCAGAGCCTCCATCGCGGCTCTCAGGGGCCCCGGGCAGTCGGGTCTCACCTCCGAGTTAGGGGGCACCACGAACTGGGAGGGCAGGTTGATGTCAGGCACCCTGCACTCCGTGGCGAAGGTCACCGAGTAGGGCAGGGGGTTCTCCACCTTGACGGAGGCTGATGTGCTCTGCCGGACGGGGCTCACCATCTCGATGGTTTTGATGATGCCTGAAGGGATGACCCTGAAACTCACCACGTAGTATAAGAACTCGTTGGTCACCTCGTTTCGGAAGATCACCTGAGTTCACAGGAGAGTGGGAGGGAGCAGGGCGGAGGAGAGGGGTTAGCGGGGGTCATGCTCTCGGTGAGCAATGCCTGGGCACGGGAAGCGCGGGTGCCAGGCTGACGTGGGCCCTCCCAGCCCGTCTGCATCCCTACCAGCTGGCCGCTCTCTTTATTACTTTTTTTTTATTGATTTTTTTTTTTTTTAAAGAGAGGAAGAGAGAGGGATAGAGAGTTAGAAACATCGATGAGAGAGAAACATCGATCAGCTGCCTCTTGCACACCCCCTACTGGGGATGTGCCCGCAACCAAGGTACATGCCCTTGACCGGAATCGAACCTGGGACCCTTGAGTCCGCAGGCCGACGCTCTATCCACTGAGCCAAACCAGCGAGGGCTGGCCGCTCTCTTTAGATTCTCTGCCCTGGCTCTTCCCAGGCGAGAGGGTATCACACAGCCTGCGTTTGCTTTGGAGGCCACGGCAGCCCTGTCCCGTGCTGCAGGTGAAGGTCTCCTCAGTGGGGACAGCTGACTGGCCCTGAGAACAAGCAAGTCCTGGAGAGGTTCATGCTGTAGTGGGTTTCACTCCTAACCCTGTTGTTGCCGGAGTAGATGATGACGATGATGATGATGATGATGATGATGATGATGATGACGACAATGATGATGACGACGATGGCATCTAACACTTAATGATTTCTGTGTGCCAGGCACTAGAAGTACTTAATTGTTTAATTCACACAGCTTGTAAGCGACATGATGATTCCCCTCACTGTTGTGTTGTTGTTTTTTTAAGATGATGGAAATGAGGCTTAACAGCATGAAGTACCTTGATCAGCGTCACATGCAGAGAAGGGTCAGAACCAGGATTTGGTTGGACTGATTCTGGAGCTCACACTTGTAACTGCCGTATATTGTCCCCTCACCCCTGCAACTGACTTGTTATCGACAGACTGCTCACCTTTTTTAAGTTCTTTTCCCGGATGACTGAGGATGGTGAGCATCTTCTCAGCTGCTTATTGCTCATTCACATGTCTACCTCGTGAAGTAGAGTCTGTTTGATTGTTTTTCCCTTTTTAACACTTTCTGTTGTTTATCGTATTATTAGGTGGCCACAGTTCTTAATGTGTCTGGCCTTTTACTTTCAGCCTCTTCCTGTGTTTAGATTTAGGGTGCTTCTGACACCCTCCGTCTTTTCCTTGGAACTGTCAGTCTTTTACATTTAAAATAATTATTTACATGTTCGGGCTGAAGTCTGCCTTCCTGCTCTTTCTTTTCCATTGGTCTCACTTTTCATTCCTCTGTTGCTACCTTCCTGTCTTCTGTTGGGTCAGTATGTATTCTTTCAGAATATATTTCATTTCCTCTAATGGCTTCTTGGCTATCTTTTTAAAGGAAAGATTTTTCATGGTTGCTATAGAGCTGACAATGTGAAGTTTTAACTTGTCAAAATTTAGAGTTAGCATTTCATCACTTTCCACTTTACAACTGACCACTTATGCTTCCTACCTCACATTTCCCACAGCACAAATGTCGTAACCGTACTGACCTATAATTTCATTGACCTGTCCGTCCCATTTTTGTGCTTTTGTCATCGTACCTTTTACTTCTGTGTATGTAAGAACATCCACTTTACAATGTTATATTTGCTATAAACTGTCAGTTGTCTTTTAAACAAAGTTATGAGAAGAAAAACATGTTTTAATATTTGCCTATTTATTTACCATTTTTAGTGCTGTTCTTCCTTTCCAGCAGACCCAAGTTTCCATCTGGTATCATCTCCCTTCAGAATGAAGAAGACCTATTTGCATTCCAATAATGCTAATGCATTCAGTAATGCAAGTCTCCTGGCAATGAATTCTCTCATGTTCTTTTATCTGAAAATGTCTATTTCACTCTCACATTTAAAGGATATTTTCAGTGAATAAAGAATTCTTGGTTGACAATTTCTTTTTCTTTCAGCACTTTGTAAATGGCTTCCATTACTTTAGAGGAGAAGTCAGGGGGCACTTTTATTGTTGTCCCCTGTCTGCAATAGATCTTAAATCTGGTTGCTTTAAGCTTTTCTTTTTGTGTTTGGTTTTCAGCAGTTTTACTATGATGTGCATAGGCATGATTTCCTTTATATTTTTCCTGCTTGAGGTTTGCCAAGTTTCTTGGATCTGTAAATCGTTTTAAAAAAAAAAATCAAATCAGGGAAATTTCAGCCATTATTTTTTCAAATAATTTTCTGTCCCATTCTCACTTTTTTTTCTTCTGACTCATAATACTCAGGTATTAGACCATCTTATATTTTTCTCACAGGTTCCTGAGGCTCTGGTTGTTTTTCCTCAATCTTTTTTCTCTGTGTTCTTCAGATTGGAAACTTTCTATTGATTTGTTTCAAGTTCAGTGTATCTTCTCACACCTCTAATCAGCTGTTGAGCACATCCAATGCATTTTTCATTTCGGTTTGTTGTACTTTTCAGTTCCAGAGAATCCATTTGGTTCTTTTTCATGGTATCTATTTCTCTGCTGAGATTCTTTATCAGTACACTCATTAAGATAATATTTTATTTAATTACGTAAAATATTTCCTTTTAGTTCTTGAACATGTTTATAATAGCTTCTTTGAGGCCTTTGCCTGCTAAATCCAATATCTGTCCCATCTTGGAGTCAGTTTCCATTGACTGCTTTTTTCTTGACTGTGGGTCATATTTTCCTTCTTCTCCACAAGTCTAGTAATTTTTGTTTGTGTACTGGACACTGTTCATGAACATTGTAGAGATTCTGGATTCTGTTATCTTCCTTATAAGAGTATTGATTTTATTCTAGGAGGCAGGCAGTTCAATGACTGACACTTTAAACTTGTGTAGGTTTGGTTTTATGCTTTGTTAGAGCAGATACGTGGAAAACTCAAGGTGTTCCTCAAGACCTTCCAACTTGGTGGGATTTGATATCCACATTTTTTTAGTGTAAGGCTTTTCCATGCTGGCCCACAGAAGATCTTATCCAATGACATGGTGCTTTCTTCTGGCCTTTCAGGTATTTCATCTGGGTTACCAGGGCTAAGGAGGTGTGGTTAATGCAGCCTCTCTACTCTGGCTGGGCCACACCTCCCGTGTTCCCCAGCGCTGATTAATGTAGTGCACCTTTATTCCTCATCACCCCTGTAGCAGCTGCTCTCTCATGTAGTCTCTCCCTGTGCATGTGCAGTCCATCTTCAGCCAAGGACTTCGAAAGGAACGCCTGTATAGATGTTTGTACTCCCACGCCCTCCATATCCTGCTCCCTCCTTTCTGGTGTCTTACCCTGCAGACACCAGTGATTTTGGCTGCACCAAACTCTGATTTCTGTCATCTCAGTTCACTGGGGCTGCTGCACTTTACTGAGACTCGAGCTCACTGCACTGGGCAGAGAGCCAGGACAATCATGGGACTCATCAATTTCCTTCTCTCTGATGAACTGCAGTATTGTGCTGCTTGTTTTCCAAGGACTGAGAAGACTTGCCTCAGACATTTATTTTGTCCAGTTTTATGGTTTATATGGTGGGAGGACTAGTTACTCCATCATAACCAAAAGTGCTTTTGATTTTTAAAAATTCTGTTGTTATTATTGATTAAAAAAACCTTTTTTGTTATTGTTATTGTCAATTTAAATACTTATTACTGTAAAGAAATTCTGTGATCTGGCTTCATTGTCATTTTTACTCAAAAGTCTTTACACTTACATTTTAATAATATATTTATTTATATATTTCTCTTCACATCTACAGTTTATGAAAATCTCCATTTTCTCCCTACGCTTCTCTATAAAAGAGAAAATATCTCTTACTTCCCCATTTACTTCCAACAGAATGAGAACATTATTTTCATTGCCTTATTTTATTCTTTCCCTTCCTAATTTGAGGCCATATGAAGTATTTCAGATTGCTTTGCAACAATTATTTGAAATTACCTATCAATTTAGATTCTTTGTTCATTGTATCCTTGTACTTTCCCTTGGATTCATTTACTTATCTTTAAAATATTGTTAATTTTAAAAGTTTTAATTTGTAGTACTTCTTTCAAAGATTGTGTATATGGGTGGGTTACTTTGAGTCATTGCATGTTAAAAAATATCTTTATTTTGCTCTCATAATAGTTTTGAGTTCTAGGTTGAAAATCATTCTAAGTAGTTTATATTTTGGGTATATAACTAGGAGTGAAATTGCTGAGTCATATGGTAACTCTATGTTTAAGCATATAAAGAAATGCCAGACTGTTTTCCAAAGTGATGGCACTATTTATATTACCATAGCTAAGGATTCAATTTCTCCACACTCTCACCAACACCTGCTATTCTTTCTTTTCATCTTTCAATTTCTTTGTACTCATGTGCTAAAGCCTGGTGATATTACTCAGTTCTGTCTTCTAACTTACAAGTAATTCTTCCCCAGAGTTCATTACACTATTCATCTGTCCTCTATGGTTTTATTTTAAAAAATGTTTTTATTGATTCTTAGAGCGAGAGGAAGAGAGAGGGAGAGAGAGAAACATCAATGTGAGTCAGAATTATCAATCAGCTGCCTTCCACATGCCCCCCACTGGGGATCGAGCCCACAACCCAGGCATGTGCTAGACCAACTGAAATTGGTGCCCTTTTGGTGTATGGGACAACACTCAACCAACTGAGCCACACTGGCCAGGACCTTTATGGCGTTCTATTCCAAATATCCTATTTTTCATTTCCAGGGTCTCCAAGTGATTCTCTTCCACAACAGCCTGTTCTTATTTCATGGGTATGATTATCTTCCTTTATTCCCTTGAGGATATCTATATCTATATCTATATCTATATCTATATCTATATCTGTATCTATATAAAAACCTAAGTGACCATTATGACCAAATGACTGGAATGAACAGAACGACTGGTCGACCAGTGGCTATGACACACACTGATCACCAGGGGACAGATGCTCAATGCAGTACGCTCCCACAGCCAACCTCCCTTGGCCCCTCCCCCTACTTGGCTGCCCCCCCCCCCCCCCCGGCCCCATATGCCTTGATCACCAGCCAGGCTGAGGGATCCCACCTGTGCAAGAATTTGTGCATCGGGCCTCTAGTTGATAATATTCACTGAAAGTCTTCTTCTGTTTGCTTTAACACCTCTTATCTCAGGAGTTCTTCTTTGTTGAGCTGGTATTTCTATTTTATGGTGGCTTTCCCCCTCTTCAGATGTTTTGTGATTCCTTGATTTTAAGGTTCTCTGTTAACTTGTTTGTGAATGTGACTTGAGTGGAGCAGCCTAACTCAGTGATTGTAGGAGAGGAGATGACATGCTATTGGGTGGATCTTGCTAGTATCTCTTCTGGCAGGGGAGATGTGCTCCTACTTTCTGTTTTTTTTTTTTTTTCACATTAAAATCTTTCCCTAGGTAATTCCATTCTCCACATAGTTTTAAATACTACTGATAAATTGGTAATTCCCATATATTATCTTCAGCCCTGACCTTTCTTGTGAGTTCACATATGCTCCCTTTCTTCAAAGCACATACCTCATTTTGTAATAATGCATTCATAGTGCAATTATTTGATTAATGTCCATCTCCACTGGACTGTGTATTCCATGAGAATGGGGACTGTGTCTATTTTTGATGATTGCTGTGTTACCAGCACCTAGTATATGGCATATATGCTCTATAGATATTTGTTGAATGAATTAGGAACAACTAATGAATGAATTAGGAACAACAGCTCCTATATGAAAGATGCCGTGGCGTCTTGGAGTAGATGACTCTGAGTTGAATCCTGGCTCTGACATTACTAGCTATGTGTATTGAGTGCTCAGCACAATGCTGGACACTCTATAAACACTCAGAAAATGGGATATTTTATTACTGTGGTCTGGTATTTGCCAGTGCAGTGTTATAAACTGCGTAAGAGTTTTCATAACTCTTCTTCCTTGAAAGCTTGGCATGGGCCTATGTGATGGCTGGCTGGCCTCGCAATCTGGCCTCATCTCAAAGAGGCTGGGGATCCTGACCGCCTTTTCCAGGTCACTTTAAATGGTCAGCCCGACAGGATAAGGATAGGCTGGCTATGGAGGACTTCTTCACTCCCTAACATCAGGATTGTCAACCTCAGGGTCAGACCTCCAGGGTTCCAGGGCAATGCCTTTGACATATGGATACCTTTGCGCTGTATAGTCCCTCCTTGTGGGAAAAGAAGTTCAGCTTGTAGTCTTTCTTGGATCCAGACAGTACATCAATGTAATCAAGGCCCTTTAAGGTGGCACTTAGGTCTGGCTTCTCTGGTTTCAGCATTTCCACAATGACCCGGAACCTGAGGGAGCCACAGGAGCACAAGAAGGGAGGATAGAGAAAATGAGGTATTTGCCCAAAGAGAGGAAGGAAAGGTGCTATCTCTACTCTTGATTTTATGTAAAACACCTGGGTCCAGGGTTCTTGCCTTCACTCTGTCTCTAACAATAACAGTAACTGCCATTTACTGACCACCTATTATGTGCCAGCTATTGAGTCAGTGCTCTGCATGTGTTACAGGCCTTTAATCCCTGTGATGTCTGCAGGAGGTGCATGTCATTGCCATCTCCATTTACTAGCGAGGAAACGAGGCCAAGAGAAGGGAGATAACATGCTCAGGTAACATGACTAGTTATTGGCAGAACTTAGGTGTGGGCCTTTACCCACAATGCTCAGCAAGTGGCCTCTTCTCCCAACCTTTGGCTCCTGAACTATAAAAGAAGGGGACTAGGCTGTTTGGCCTCAAGCTCCTCTAGTCTTTGCATTCTTCTCTACTTCCACTGCAAGTACTAGGTCCAAGGGATGTCCTTCTCTGGCCAGTGGCTTAGGTAATAAGACTGTACACTCAATAATAACAACCATGATTATTGTTATGACAATAGTAATAACTAACATTTATTGGGCACTTATTTCGTGCCAGGCACTGTTCTAGGAGGTTTGTAGGTAACCAGCCACACAGAGAGAGCACTGAACAGGAAGGAGAATGCTCTGGAGGCTTAGAGTTCAGGCAATGCCTGGCCACATCAGGGAACTTGATCTCTGGCCCATTTAGCCAATGTCCTCCAGAGGCCCTGACCATGGGAAGGGCCAGGCTAGACAGTAAAAGTCTTCCTTCTGTCTCTCCCACTCTAACCCCATTCCCCACTCCCTTACCTCTGCGGCTTGTTCAGCCAGTTGGTGATTGACAGGAGCTCAGTGTAGGGCGTCTTACATGGCACTTCACGATAGATACTGGCCACGGCTTTGGGGGGCTCGGCAGTCCCATGCAGCGCATATAGCCAGCCGGTTCCATCTGGCAGGGGGAAGAAGAGGGTGCCCTAAGGAGAGGAAGAAATGCAATCAGAATGATACCGAGGGGCACCTCTCAGGCATGGTAGTCACACGGGATTAATGGAGGCTCTGCAAATGAGCATAACACTTGGGGAAGCAGCTGCTTCAAGAGTCATAAAAATATTCCCAGGTGTTCGAACCAGGAATCACAGACAAGGGATCTTACTTTAGAAAAATCCCTCCGGGGAAAAAGCTACATACATATATAAGCATATATATTAGAATCATTTATAGGAATATGACAATTTGGAGCTAACTTAAATATTCAACAACTGGGGAATGTTAAATAAATCATGAAACCCTCATTCAAAATTTCAGGCAATCATTAAAAATGATTATTAGGACTAGCTGGTTTGGCTCAGTGGATAGAACATCAGCCTGTGGTCTGAAGGGTCCCAGGTTTGATTCCAGTCAAGGGTACATGCCCTGGTTGTGGGCTTGATCCCTAGTAGGGGCTGTGCAGGAGGCAGCTGATCAATGGTTCTCGCTCATCATTGATGTTTCTATCTCTCTCTCTCCCTCTCCCTTCCTCTCTGAAATCAAATAAAAATATATTAAAAAAAGAAAAATGATTATCATGAAGACTACCTAATTAAATAGAAAAATGCTCACGGTAGAATGTACAGTGAAAATAAATAGAATGAAAAACTGATGGCAGCCGAGGCTGTATCTGCATAGTATTGGGAGTGAAGATACCAGAAGATAGGGTCCCCTCTCGTTCTAACATTCTCTGAGCTGCCAAGCTCTGTCTCCTAACCTCCCTCACACAACTTCTCCCTCCAATCACACCAGGAAACGAACTGACGGGGTGCTCGGCCTACTTGATGCTTGCGGTTCTCCACATTCATGGTGCGGGGCTTGTAGGTGATCTCATAGGGCTTGTTTTGCTGATGGGGCTCCAGAGTGATGAACTCAGGCCCCTCCCAGTGCTCGCCCTCAAAGATGGGGTGCAGATTCCAGGTCTGGTTGGTGCGGTTTGAAAGCAGGATGGTCTGCGTGTGCTTGGAGCGCACCTGGCAGGTGAAGTTTACCGTCTGGAAGAAAACAGGCACTTCACGCAGGCAGTGGAATTTACAGGTTGGGAGTCCACAGCAAAGTCCAGGCTGGAGGTGCATATTTCGGAGTTGTCAGTTTAGCAATTTTTTTTAAAGGTGAAAATACTGGATGAGATTATCAGGAAGTAAGTGCATTTAGAAAAAGGAAGGACCTTAAGGACGAATTCCTGACTGGCACACTCCATTGTTCAGAAGAATCAGGAGAGATGGGAAGGAGCAGCTAATCAGATAGGAAGAGAACCAGGAGAGGGTGGTATCCTGGAAGCCATTTGAAGGAACCGTTGGAAGAAGGAGGTACTTGTTCAAGGTGTCAAATGCTGCCAGGAGGTCAAGTGAGATGAAGGTGAGAACTGGCCATTGAATGTAACAACATGGACCAATGTGGTATTGGTGCTAAGAGAGTCAAATAGATCAATGGACAAGAATAGAGTTCAGTAATAGACACACACATATATGATCCATTGATTTTTCACCAAAGTGCAAAGGCAATTCAGTAGAGAAAGGATAATCTTTTCAACAAATGGTGTGCAATAATTAGGTATCCATGTAAGTAAAAATAAATTTGATCCATGTCTTGTACTACATACAAAAATGAACTTGAAACAGACTGAAGACCTAAATGTAAAACCTGTGTCCTGAATATAAAAAGAGCTCTGAAAACTCAATATTAAGAAAACAAACAACCCAATCCTACCTAATAATAGACAAATATGCAAATTGACCATACCTCCAACACACCCACAAGCCACGCCCACAAGCCATGCCCACTATCCAATCAGAGCGAGCATGCAAATTAACCCAAACCAAGATGGCTACAGCCACAGAGAGCAAGGTTTCCTAGGTAACAGAGGAAGCCAAGCTTTCTGCCTGCCCTTGCCAGGCCTAAGCCTCCACTCAAGCTACAAAGTTTCAATTATAGAAGGTAAACAAATTCAAACAAATGGTGGCAGAATGGAGCTTGAGAGAGCAGGCCAGGGTTGCCGCCGGCAACAGGGGAAGCAAAGCTTTCCGCACACCCTGGCTGGGCCCACCCGCTTAAGGCAACAAAGTTTCAATTATAACCCCAACAGAAATGGCTGCCGGCCTCGGAGGGAGCCCCAGGCTTGGCTCCGCTCCAGGCTATAAAGTTTCAATTGTAGAAGGAAAATAAGTTCCAGATACCAGGGCCTCCGCTTGGGTTGCCAGGGGGCGTGGCCGGCCTGCAAACCACCACAGGCTCCTCACTCAGGCCGTCCCACGCCCCAAGGGAACCCCCACCTGATCCGGGACACCCTTCAGGGCAAACCAGCTGGCCCCCTCCCTTGTACCAGTCTATCCTATCTAATAAAAGAGTAATATGCAGATTGATCATCACTGCAACACACAATATAGCTGCCCCCATGTGGTCAAAGATCCTGCCCCCATGTGGACACAAGATGGCTACCACAAGATGGCCAGCAGGAGAGGGCAGTTGGGAGGCACTTGGCCTGCAAGGGAGGGCAGTTGGAGGTGATCAACCCTGCAGGAGAGGGCAGTTAGGGGTGACCAGGCCGGCAGAGGAGGGAAGTTGGGGGCAAACAGGCTGGCAGCAGAGTGGTAAGGGGGTGATCAGGCTGGCAGGCAGAAGCGGTTAGGGGCAATCAGGAAGGCAGGCAGGCAAGCAGTTGGGAGCCAGCAGTCCTGGATTGTGAGAGGGATGTCCTACCGGGATCGGGCCTAAACGGGCAGTTGGACATCCCTTGAGGGGTCCCAGATTGGAGAGGGTACAGGCTGGGCTGAGGGACAACCCGCCTCCGTGCACGAATTTTGTGCACCGGGCCTCTAGTTATAAATAAAAGATATGAACAAATACTTCAAAAAAGAATACATATGGATGGCAAATAAGTATCTGAAAAGATTCTCAACATCATTAGCCATTAGGGAAATGCAAATGAAAAAGTACAATGAAATACCACTACGTATCTATTAGAATGACTAAAATAAAAAAGAAAGACCATATCAAGCATTGATAAGGATGTGATACAAACAGAAATGTCAGATATTACTAGTGGGAATGTGAAATGACACAACCACTTTGTAAAAACAGTTTGGTAGATTCTTAAGAAAGTGAACACATATCTACCCTATGACCCAGCCATTCACTCCTAAGTACCCAAGAAAATGAAAGCATGTGTTCTTGCCAAGATTTGTTCATGCATGTTTATAGCATTCTGTATGTTTCCCTTTACATACCATTCTTGAAATAACAAAATTAGAGAGATGGGGATCAGGTATCAATTTTACCATAAGCAGTGTTGCCAGGAACACAGCGGGCAGTGCACTGTTAGGTTTCTAGGAACAGGACTAGCAGAGGGTTAACCCAAAGCTATTAAAAAACAGCAACACATAGTAAAGGTGTTCACCCCTCGCTCATGGCTTATAACAGAACTTGATCTAGCCAGAGATGTCCATGCAAGCTTCCTTGAGAATGTGATGGTTGAACTGAGAGCTGAAGAATGAATAGGAATTAACTAAATGAAGAGGGGAAAAAAATTACAGCAGTGGAAAAAGTATGTGCAAAGGCCCTGTGGAGGCAGGAGCAGATCTGAATATTTGAGGTGGGCACTGAAGACTATTTGAACAGAGCATCTGCCTCTGGAAGGCCTGGCTGAGATCACTTGTGGGGCTTGCTAGGCCCTCTCTGGCCAATGGCCCTTCTGTGGGCAGCACTTACTGACCTCTTTCACTGCAGGTGATCCCACGCAGATTCCAGACAGCGTTAGGCTCAGAGGAGGGCCTCCCTGGATGAAGCAGGGCAGATTTTTGTAGAGACTCTCCTTGCCCACCTCCGTGGGATGGTAGGTCACTTCTAAAGCAACCTCCATGCCTGTAGTGATATAGCCTTCTTCTGGGCTGATGGAGAAATTAGGCTCAAATTTTCTGACATCCCATTTAAACCTTTTCCAAGACAAAAGGAGACAAGGAAGCTAGGTTACTAGTGTCCTGGGGATGTCCTCAATGCTGCTGAGAACAAGACTGGAGGTTCACCCCATGTGGGCTCCATGGGCCTGGGAGGAGAAAGATTGCTCGGTAAAGCAGGGGCTGTGTGGACAGGGTAAGATGACTCGGCTTCCTCTCAGAGCTGAGCAGGGTGGGAAGTGGCTGCATCGGGGACATACATATGAACGTGTTCCCACGTGTGCACTCAAGGTCGCGTAGCTAGGAAGTGGCTGAGCGAGGACTGGAACCTTCCTCAGGCTGTGGCCTTAACCACTCCCTGCACGGCCTCCCCGGCCAGATCCAGGAGGGTGGAGATGATCCTGATCCCTTCCTGTGAGAGTTGCATCTGCTCTTGGTGGCATTGGGCTGCGATGGCTCTGAGTGGTCATCACTCTGTGGTCTGGCAGTTGGTCCAGGCAGGGGACAGAGGGTGGACAGTGCAGACCAACGTGCTTCCAGTGCAAGGGCTGCCACACTGCACCCTCAGGGCCCCGTTCACACTGAGCTTGTGTGAGGAGTGCCCCTGCAGCTGTGCGGTGTGCGGCCTGCACTGCTTTGTGGCATGCCTGAGTAGTGGCTGGGGTGGGCACCTGCTAGGAAGAGGGAGGAGCGTGGGAAGGAGAGCTGCCATAGGTACACCTGGGTTCCAATCCTGTCTTTCCCACTTCCTGGCTGTGTGACCCCAGGCAAGCTGTCTGACCTCTTTGAGCTGCAAATTCATCTGTGAAATGGGGACAATACAGTACCTATCTTGGGTCCTGGGACAGTCAAACGGGATCTTCTATGTAAGAATACTCAGCATTGCACCTGCGCCTGGTAAGTTCTTGCTAAATGTGGGATTTTGGAAAAGGTACTGAATCTCTTTTTACTTCAGTTTTCTCATCTGTAAAATGGATCAGTCATAGCATTGGTCTCGTAGAATTGTTGGGATCAAATGAGATGAGCCATGCAAAGGGCATATTAACAGGCATGGAGCAAATGTTCTAGAATATTAATTTTAGTAATCAGGCCATCACAGTCACATTTTGAAGGAAGGAAAGAGATGTAAAAGGCAAAGGAAAGAAATAAAAAGTGGCCACACTTGTAAAACAAATGTCTAATCCGATCCAGGGTCTGAGCGCTCTGCTCCAGCTCCTACCTTGCACCCACGTCGCCCGTGTTCAGCATGAGGATGCGACGCGTGGCTTTTGTCTGATACACGACTGGCCCGAAGGGAATATGCTGCTGGTCCAGGGAGACCTCCAGGGCGTGGCAGCAGCCGCTGAGCAGGAAGAGGGGGCGCAGGAGCCCCATGCTCTCCATGAACACTTCCTCGGAGAAGAGGGGGACACGCTTCTTCGGGGCAAAGATGACCTCCAGCTTACGGACTTCTTTGGGCTTCAGTGTGATGTTGTTGAAGGGTATCAGGGTGATGACCTGGGCAAGAGGACAGTGAGCCTCAGCAGCTGAGGGCAGGGGGCTACTGAGCCCTCCATTCCTAGAGGCCTTGCCGCTGTAACAGCCCAGGGGGCAAATCTCACTGCTGCTCTCTCTTACCAGCTGTGCCATCTTTGACAAGTTACTTAAACTTCCGGTGATGCATTCAGCTAGATCATCTATATAAAACGTATGGCACAACCCGGCTGGTGTGGCTCAGTGGTTGGGCATTGACCTATGAACCAGGAGGTCACGATTTGATTCCCTGTCAGGGCACCTGCCTGGGTTACGGGCTTGATCCCCAATGTGGGGCGTGCAGGAAGCAAAGGATCAATGATTCTCTCTCATCATTGACATTTCTCTCTCTCTCTCCCTTTCCTTTCCTCTCTGAAATCAATAAAAATATATTAAAAAATAAAATAAAATGTAGGGCACATAATAGGCACTCAATAAATGTTAATTCTCGTTCTAACCCCTTGCAAAGAACCACTACTCTCTGCTGGAGGAGACAGAAGAGGAAATAAAAACACTCAGCGCTCTGTGGTTTTTGAGGAGCGCCCCCCCCCCAAGCTCCCCGCGCTGGCTACAATGCAGATTCCGGGGCCCTGCCCCAGGCCAGCTGATCCGTGTCCTTGGAGGAGCCTGGGACCTGCATCTTCAAAAGTGCCCTGGGAGACTCGTGAGTTCTAAAGTTGGAGAACCACTGTCTGAATTTGTGTGGTCCCCTCTCCCGCCCTGGTCCTGGCAAAGGCAAATCAAAATCAGCTCTAAGGAAGCCAAACCCCTCTTCCACCTTGAGCTCCCTTTGGTCCCGTGCTGGGCAGTCACCAGCAAGTGGGCCCAGGCAGCAGGGCGTGAGACAGTGGGCCGAGAGGCCACAATAGCAAAGCGATCCTAGCGAGTTCTCCAAACACAAGGATGTTGGAAGCCAACCCCAGGTGGTGGGGTCAGCACAGGTCACTGGCAGCTTGTGTCTGATCAACCGAAGAAGCAGGTTGGTAGGCAAACTGTGAGGGCCCTGACCTGTTGGAAAACAGGACTTTAACCTGGATTAATGAGGCATGCGACGCCTCACTAGTGGAAAGACAGACACCAAAATGTTGAGTGATTATTGCTCTCTTTCTCTGGATGGCAAAGTGGGCAGCACGGGGTTCTGGGTGGAGATACCCACGGGGTCTCTGGCTGTGGCTGGCCTCTCACAGCCAGTGTTTGTGTGTCCTGCATCCCCCAGGTGGTCCGCAGAGTCCCTGTCACACTGAATCACATCTGGGTTTCCAAAAGCACTGACTCCTTCTGGCCGGTATACCTTTGCCTGCCGGAAACACCCTCCCCCACCTGTCTGCCCGGGAGCTCCCTCTCCATCCTGTAACACTCAGTGCAGCCGTCCTCTGAGCGGCCCCACCTCTTCCGACCCTCTGGGAAGTGATTAGGTTTAGATGAGGCCATGAGAGAGGGACCCTGCTGATGGGATCAGACACACAGGAAAGCCCAGCCTTGCTTGCTCTCTGCTGTGTGTGCACACAGCCAGAGGGGGCCGCCTGTGAGCCAGGAGGAGAGTCCTCACCAGAAGCAGACCATGCTGGCACTTTGACCTCACACTCCCAGCTTCCAGAACTATCCGATATAATAAAAGCCCAATAGGCTAAGTGTCTGACCGTTCGACCATTCGACCGTTCGACCAGTCACTATGATGTGCACTGACCACCATGGGGCAGACGCTCCGACAGGTAGGTTAGATTGCTGCTGGGTTCCGGCAGATCGGACTGGGCGAGACAGGCCGGACCTGCCCTGGAGCCCTCCCGCGGTCCCTCCCCGGCCTCCATTGTGCACCAGTGGGGTCCCTTGGCCTGGCCTGTGCCTTCTCGCAATCCGGGACCCCTCAGGGGGATGTCAGAGAGCTGGTTTTGGACTGATCCCAGCAGGCCAGGCTGAGGGGCCCCACCAATGCACAGATCTGTGCACCGGGCCTCTAGTGAGAAAATAAATGTCTGCTGTGTAAGCCACCCAGTCTACGTTGTTAGGGCAGCCCAAGTTAAGACACATCTGTATATTTTTAGCACCTAGCACATATTTACTGAGTAAATGTAAGGGGATGGATACATTTACTCTTGGAATTAATGAAGCACACCTAGTCCATTGTCAAGGGGCCATCCGAATACTGATGACTGTAAGAGGGGAGCAGGCAACTGGGACTGATAGTTCCTCTCTCCAGGGAGCTTGGGACATGGATGTAGGAACAAGGGTGCATCTCACACAGATGATGAGTGCAGAGGGGGACACCCTTTCAGGGGCAGGTGGTGATGGGTACTAAAACATCCTCTTCTTCTTGAACCCACACGCCCTCTTCTAGGAGTCTGCCCTGAGCAGAGAGCCATGGATGCACACAAAGCTTTGATTGCATGGACATACATTGTTGCTTATAACATAAAGCATCGGAAACACCTGAGTTGAGCAGAAATAGACAATTGGTCTGTCTACATGATGGAAGGAGCAGTGAACACGTGGCATTGGAGGACATGGACAATATTTACGATGTGTTACTAGATGGGTTCAAACTAATACGAATATTGTAATTTTATTTTTGTAAAAAAATGTGGAGGGCCTAACCAGTTTGGTTCAGTGGCTAGAGCGTCAGCCTGCGGACTGAAAGGTCCCAGGTTCGATTCCGGTCAAGGGCATGTACCTTGGTTGCGGGCACATCCCCAGTAGGAGGTGTGCAGGAGGCAGCTGATCAATGTTTCTCATATTGATGTTTCTAACTATCCTTCTCCCTTCCTCTCTGTAAAAAAATCAATAAAATATATTTTTAAAAAAATGTGTAGAAAAAACCCAGGAAAGATAGACATCAAAATGTTAAGTGATTATTTCTGGGTATGAGATTATGGGCAAAATGTTTTCCTTTATGATTTTCTATATTTTCCAAATTGTCTGCCATGAAGATCTGTGTTTATTCATTAGAGTTTACTGCCTCCCATCAAGTCCACTCCTTCTGTTTCACTCTGTTGCCCTGTAGAGGGATGTTGCCTCTTTAAGCCTCGGTTTCCTTGGATGTGAACTGAGCATAATAAAAGCACAGACCCTGGGCCGTTTCTGTGAAGATGGTCAGAGACGGCACATGGAAAGCTGTTAGCATGTCCGGGCACAGTGAAGGTGCAGGAGAACTGTGAACTGTGAGTGATGTTAGCCTGGTCGTTCACGTCATAGGGAAGCATGGAGAGGCCACTGGCAGCCCCGAGCACCCACCTTAGGCTCCCGGAGTTCTGGAATCGAGAACAGGACTGACTGGCTAAATGTGACCGGGGCTTGGCTGTTGTTCATGATCGAAACCGTTTTTTTCACCACCTGCCCTGGCAGGGCAGCTCCTAACTTCAAGATCCTATTGGCTGGATCTAGGACTAAAATCTGTGGGACGGGAAAGAGAGCAGGGAAGGAGGGTTTGTCAGTTAATGAGAAAAATGAATATCCCACGTCTATGGAGGGGGAGGGAGCCAAGAGTGGTCCCTCGCTTTCAGTGTCCCCCATTCTTCACATTAGATGAGCCTTCACTCGCTCAATAACATTTACGTGCATAAAACGCCCACTGAACAACAATGACATAATTACAGCTGGGTTAAGAGACGTGACGGGAAAGCTCAGGGTACCTGGGGAGCCCATTACAGGGGACTGAGAGAGATGGGGGTCTAGGGACCCCCCCCCCCCACCTCCCTAGGCATGTGTACACTGAGAGCTAGAGGAAGGGTAGGATCTAGTCCGTCTGAGTCAGGGCGGGGTGGGGCTGGCGAGCACCTCCGGGGGAGGAATAAGGCCCTGAGCTGGAGGGGGGCGGCTCAGCGGCTGGGAGGGAGGGGGAGACTTGAGAAGATTAAGGGTGGTGGTGGTCAGGTTTTATTCTGGAAGGAAGTCCATGAAGCATGGAGTGACCCGACCGAATGTGTATTTTGTGAGAGCGCGGCCACTCCTCTGCGGAGATGGACAGGAGGAGGGCCTGAGAGAAAGCCTGGGCTGGGAGGATGATGGTGATTCGAACTACAATGGCGGCAGCAGAGGCGGGCATTTCCAAGTCCTCATGGGAAGCACGGAACGCAGTGCTGGCCTGGATCCGATGACGGTCAGGCCGGGACTTCCCCTCCGGGAGGGCACTGACCCACCGTGAGCAGCACCCACTGGCCAGGGTCATTCCATCCGTCCCTAAATTGAGCTCTCTCCCTCCAACCGCCTTTATATCTGGCCCACATGTTTCCATTTTGTCTAAAAAAGCAAATCTTCAGCTCCAGCCTGTGAGCTCTTGGAAGTCAGAGGACATATTTGAATCACCTCTGGATTTTCCCAGAGTACCTGCTACATAATGAGTGCTGAGTGAGTGCATGAAAGCGTGAGCAAACGAATGAATCAATGACATCAGACGTGACCCTGTCACTGGCTTGGGCACAGACACGCCAGGTGGCACTGCCCTGGTGCGCCTTTGGCTTATGGGAACACACCCCTCCCATTTTCTCTTGGTTGCTGACATGTCCCATGCATTCCTGAGACTCTTGGGAGATCTTCAGACTTCTAAAACCTCCTGTGAACCATTTGTACGCCATAAGCGTCTATAGATGCAAGCGGCGGACCTTTTTAAATTAAATTCAAAATATCGTGGCAGCTAACTGGTTAAATGCAAATACTCCCACCAGACAGACACCAGGAAGAAAGGGATGAGCAGCAGGACTGGAGCATTCCCTTCCTATTAGGAGCACCTGGCAAGAAGGAACGCCCTCAGAGCATCTAATCCTGGGGCTGGGGTTCACCGGGGAGTGTGCATCCCTGTGCTGTTAAGGGAAGATGTCCACAACTGAGACATATGCCTGCATACATTGCTTAAAACAAGTCTTGCCTATTACACCTGAAAACAAAACATGCCCTAAAGTGGGAGAGAAAGACCAGCTCGGGACCCTCCATCTGACAGTCCCAAACTTCCCCAAGACAAAGACTGTTTTTCTAGTGCCTGTCCTTTGATACAGTCAAGTTTGGAATTGAGTAAGATCCATGACTCACTTGAGTCTGATTGGCTAATTCACCCCTCAGTGGGACTGCTGACCTGCGGTAGAGCAGCTTAGGAGCAGGAGATGGGGTGAGGGGAGGGAGTGGGCTCAGGTGGGCCAAGGGGGCTGAGAAGGGCAGGGAAGCTGCCAGTCTGAGGATCTCCTCTTACCTTCATTTCGGTGCCTTTCCCTTTGATTTCAACTACTTGTTGGGAGAGCCCATTGATTTCAAAGGGGATGAGTTCTCGATAACTGATACATTCTCGAGGGTAGAAGGTGATTGGAATCTCCATGGACTTTCCTGGCTTTATCACATCCACACGGAAGTTCACCTCGAGGTAGTTGGTATTGGTGTACAAACAATCTATGCTGGAGAAAAGCAGGAGGAAGGTGCATAAGTTCTGAGAAGGCTGACCCAGGGGGACTGATTTGGTCCTCGTCCCCCCACCCGAGCTTGGGCCTGATGGATTTCCTGCCCTGCTGTCCCACAGTCATAGCATTTAAGGGCTGAAAAGGACCCAGCAATGATCCAGCCCACATTCTCTTGGGCAAAGTCAAGCTACTTACCTCAAATACCACCATGAGATCCTGGCAAAATCAGGCCTCAAACTCAAAGTCCCATGACCCTTTGCCAGTGCTCTTTTTTAAAAAAGTATGTTTTTATTGATTTCAGAGAGAGGAAGGAAGAGGAAGAGAGGGACAGAAACATCAGTGTTGAGAGATAATCATTGATCCACCGCCTCCTGCACACCCCACAGTAGGGACTGGGCCCCCAACTATGGCATGTGTCCTGACTGGGAATTGAACCATGACCTCCTGGTTCATAGGTTGATGCACAGCCACTGAGCCACACCTTTTGGGCAGGGGAGGTACTATTATTATCACCTACTTTGGGCAAAGAGACAGAGGTACAGAGAGTTTAAAAAATTTGCCCAAGGTCACATAGCTAGGGAGGATCCTAGACTCGTGTTACCCAGTATGGTAGCAACTAGGCACATGTGACTATTTAAATCCTATATAATAAAAGGCTAATATGCAAATTGACCAAATGGCAGAACGACCGGTCACTGATGCGCACTGACCACCCAGGGGCAGACGCTCAATGCAGGAGCTGCTCCCTGGTGGTCAGTGCACTCCCACCCGGGGAGCGCCGCTCAGCCAGAAGCTGGGCTCATGGCTGGCAAGCACAGCGGCAGTGGTGGGAGCCTCTCCCACCTCCTTGGCAGTCAGACATCCCCCGAGGGCTCCCAGACTGCGAGAGGGTACAGGCCGGGCTGAGGGACCCCCCCCTCCCCCAGTGCATGAATTTCATGCACCAGGCCTCCAGTTTAAAATAAAATAAAATAAAATAAAATAAAATAAAATAAAATAAAATAAAACACTCAGTTCCTCAGTTTCACTAATCATAGCTATAGGCTGCCATACTGGATAGTGCAGATATATAACATTTTCATTGTCAAGGAAAGCTTTATTGCATAGCACTAATCTAGCAGGTCCCTCGGCCAATTTCTGGAGGTTCTGTTTTGTTAGGTCTGTAATAGGGTCCAGAAACCTGGACTAGGACATTCTATACTGGATGGTGTGAAGAGGCTGAATTTGAATCAGAAGGCTTAGGCTCAGTATAGATCTACTATTTTCTGTGAGGTCACTAGCCTGAGAAATTCACTTTTTAACTCTCCAAATTTCCATTCCCACATCTGTTACATGAGGAAAATCAATGGAGGCCCTCAATCCTCTCATCAGATCATCTGGCATTGCCTCCTCACTTCAGGAAGGGGATTTTCAGTGGAGGAGCCCACAGCTCTCCAAGCATCAGTGTCAGTGGTGGGGAAAGGAGACTGGGGATTCATGTCCACCTGTGTCTGACTCATTCCCATAACCCTTCTCCTTCTGTCGTGGCTGCACGCCACCTGCCTAAAGGCTGTAGGACCCACCAGGAGCCGCAGACTCATCTGGGGGCTCTGGGAAGTCTGCTCACCTCATAGCTGTTTCCTCCTTGTTGGTGATAACCAGGGTCTGTTTGTATGCGGGCATCCCGGCTTGGTAGATGAAGCAGGTCCCAAAGTTGTGGCTGGTGAATGAGAAATGGATAGCAGGGCTCACGGCATTGCCCGAGATGCTGCATGTAAATGATGGACCGTGGCTTATCTGTGGGGAGGAAACAGCAGGTGGAGTGTGATTAGAAGCGAGAGGGAAGGGCCCTTAAGCCCTCAGGTGAAGGAGGGAGGCAGTCAAATGTTTTAAAAAAACACAGGTCCCATGGTTCCATCTGCAGATTCTAACTCAGAGGTTAGAAGTTTATTTTTTATTTTTTAAAAAAATATTTTTTTATTGATTTCAGAGAGGAAGAGAGAGGGAGAGAGGGATGGAAACATCAATGATGAGAGAGAATCATTGATTGACTGCCTCCTTCATGCCCCCTACTGGGGATGGAGCCCACAACCCAGGCATGTGCCCTGACCAGGAATCGAACCGTGACATCCTGGTTCACAGGTCGACACTCAAACACTGAGCCACGCTGGCTGGGCAGAAGTTTGTTTTTTAAGAAAAGCAAGATGGGCTACTCTGGAATCAGTCTCTACATTGGTTCTTGCTTTGTTCCTGAAGCAATGATTCATCTTGAGGGCAAAAACTACTTCTCTCCAATATCTGATTCCCAGGGCTTCCTTATTAACAGGACTCTAACTGTTGTCAATGTGCCCAGGTGAAAATACTTGATTTCCCATTTTTAAAACATTAAAAAGTTAAATTTATTGCAGTAACATGAGTTAATCACATTATATAAATTTCAGGTTTACAACTTTATGACACCTGTGTACTCTACTGTGTGTTCCCCACCTGAATTCCAGTCTCCTTCCGTCACATCGTATTGACCCTCTTTACCTATTTGTTGTCCCCTATCCTCTTCCCCTCTCGTAACCACCATAGTTTGTCTGTATCTATCACTCTATATTTTTTGTCTGTATGTTTGTGTTTTATGGTCATTTGTTGCTTTTTGTTTTATATCCCACATATGAGTGAAATCATATGGTACCTAAATGTCCTTCAGTGGATGACTGGATAAAGAAGATGTGGTACATATACACAATAGAATACTACTCAACCATAAAAAGATGAAATATTGCCATCTGCAACAACATGAATGGATCTTGAGCACATTATGCTGAGTGAAATGAGTCAGGTGTAAAAGGACAAGAACCGTATGATTTCCCATTCTTCCTTGCAGCTAAAAGTGACCATCAGACATAGTTTGGTCATTGGGATGTAAACAAAAGGTGACCTATTTTGAATAAAGAGTCAAAGTCTTGTTGGGAAAGTATTTTGGCTCCAGGCTCTTTCCCTTATTTCCACTCTGAAATGCAGACATAGGGCTGCAGGAGGGATGGTCGGCTTGTGACCATGAGATGACAGGAATGAGGTCAAAGGCCAATATGCTGAGGGTGAAAGAGTTAATTTAGAGAGTTCTGAAAAAGTTGATTTTGATAGTTTTTGCCAGGGTTCTCATTGCTTCAGAAGAGCAGCTTTTCAGAGACCCTTCTCTGCCATCCCCGCTGACATCACAACTCATTGGTTTTTCATTTGATAACTTACCTTGGAAAATGTTGTACATGTTTTCTCTTTCTCTCTCTCTCTCCCTATCTCTCTCCACCTCTCATCAATCTCCTTGTTTATTTTATTTTATTTTGTAAAAATATGCTTTTTATTGATTTTGAGAGAGAGAGGGAGGGAGAGGAATAGAGAGATAGAAACATGGATGAGAGGAACATCATTGATTGGCTGCCTCTTGCATGGCCCCTACTGGGGATCAAGCCTACAACCAAGGCATGTGTCCTGATCAGGAATCAGACCGGTGACCTCTTGATTCCTGGGCTCCTTTATTTATTTTAATGGCTGCATGATATACCAATGCATGGGTGCTTAACTGCTTTTTAGTTGACTCTCACCAGGCACCTGGGTGGAGGCCACGAATAGAGAGTATGGGACTATCTCCAACACAGCCACTCCCCAGGAGCTTCTGGCAGGATGGAGAAGACCAGAAACACTCAGAACAATTATTCTTCCAAGACAGGATGCTGTGAGTGCTTTCAGTGTTGGACAGTGTTCAATGGTCTCACCTTGATTCTGAGTTCCAGGCCCTTCAAGACACATTTCTTAAACGGTTGGAAAGATAGGCTGGCGGATGTACTCTGCCCCACATCCACGTTGCCCTCCGTGGGTGAGAACTCGAAGTACTGCACCAGGGCCTTGGGGCCGGAGAGCTCTGCCTGGAAGCTGAAGTTGAACTTCCCAGTGTTGATAAAGGTGAACTCACACTGGACACATTCATTCAGCTCCACCTGAGAGACAGAGCACAGAGCAGGATGTTGAGTGAATGCAAACCATGGTTCACGCCTCTGGGATCAGGATATGCAACGTGTTGGGGGAAAATATCCCTTGGAAAACAGAAATGGCCGATGATGTCAGTGAGTTGAACATCAATAGATTAATGTGGCCAGATATCCCAGCAAGAGCTTTCAAGTGTTGGGGTCCCTCATATCTGAAGAGTAAGAGGGCAATTTAGTTCTTAGACCTCCCTCGGTAGCCAAACAACCTGCCTGTGTGCTTAACACAGCATTCTTCCCCTTCCCTACTGTCTCTCCATCTCTTGAAAAATAAGAAAACATTCACATCAAAATCATACACATTCAGGGGATGGAGCCGCTCCTGGTACCTTTCTGTTCTCCTGGTCTCCCTGGTGTTTGAAACAGAGAGATTCAGCTAATAATAGTCACTGGTGCTGCCTTTCCCAGCCAGCGTGGAAACCAAGAGGGAGGAAGGCCCTCTCACACCTTTACCTCATAGAAGTTGACAACGGTCGTCTGATTGGGAGTCAGGTAAGTGATTAAGCCAGTCCTGTCTTTGCACTTGATCTCCGCATTCATAGTGTAGCCCTCAGCCTTGACATTTAAGGTCAAAGGGTAGGCTTTCCTTTTCACATTGCAGATCAAATTAAAGTTCACATCTCCTTCTTGCTTTGGTGTGAAGAAAATATCAATTTGTAACCTGATTGGGGAAGATGACAGCAGATTAGCTGACTAGGCCACCTGCTACAACCAGCTAAAGAACATGAGCCCAATAGGTTAGCAGATACACTGTGAGGAAAAGGTATTATAACTCCAAATTATGATGAATTTTTAAAAAAACATCTTTTTATTGATTTCAGAGAGGAAGGGAGAGGGAGAGAGAGAGATAGAAACATCAGTGATGAGAGAGAATCATTGATCAGCTACCTCCTGCATGCCCCATCACCTGGGCATGTGCCCTGACCAGGATTTGAATCGTGATCTCTTGGTTCATAGGTCAATGCTCAACCACTGAGCAACACCAGCCAGGCCAAATTATGAATTTTGAAGGTTTTCCAGGCAAGGCAAGGCAGGACATTGTTTTATGGATTTACAAATATAGTAGATAGCAAGGAAAAGAATATATATATAACAGAAAATACTGAAAACAAGGGCTTAAAATTCTCAATACTACACAATTCATCAGGAAAATGAATAACAGGGAATAAGTAGGACAGAGATGGAATTGTTAATATCTAAGGGATTCTCTTGGCTGCCAGGCCTGGGACTCCAGCCATTTGGGGAGGTTGAAGTCTGGGGGACCTTCCTATTTCTTTACCTGGACATCGGCGGGAGCCAGCCTTCCATGGGACTTACGACCAGGTTTTCGGTGAAACCTTCAGAATAGCGGGAGTTGTCCTGGAAGGCAAAATTGAACCCCTGCTCCTCCCTGTTGATGATCTGCACGGTCTCCCGGGCTTCTCGGCCTGAGGAGGAAACATCAGCCCTCAGGAGCAGCCTGGACATCGGCGGGAGCAGCCACCTGCCTGCTCCTGCAGTATCTCAGCAGATACTGCTCGACAGGCAAGAGGAAGTCTTCTTCCAAGAGATCCTCCAACTTCTTTTCTTTCCTCTTCCAAGCTCCTCAGCCTTTGACTATCTCTTTCTTCCTTTTGCTCTACAAGTGACCTTCCTCCCCTGAAGGGAGTCCAGCTCTTACTCTAGAACTTGACCCCATCAGTTGCCTGCTCCTGCTAGATGGCTCCTCTGCTCAGTCCCAGCTCTCCGGGGATCCTGGCGACACTGCTTTCCCTCCTTGTTCCTTCAGACCCAATGGCTTCCTTCTTTTGCTAATGGGGCTTCACCTTCCCTGATAGGCCCATTAACTCTGCCCATACCGTTGTAAAGCAGGAAGGCCCCCTGCATTGAACGCTTTAAATAAGACCTTGTGCATGTCATGAGTCTTGACAGGGCCCCGACTAATGCATTGCTATCACTATTTTGCTTTTTCTTACTTTCCTTGACTATTGTAGAGAATTTATGTTTCCACATAAACTTTCGAATCATTTTTATCCACTTCTCACCCTCCCCCCCCCGCGCCCCGCCCTATAATCCTTTGGGATTAAGGTTACCAGATGAAGCAAACATTTTTTTAGTGTATGTCTCAAATGTTGCATGGGACATACTTATGCTGACATACGGATTCTAAAATTTATTCACTGTTACCTGAAATTCAAATGTAACCATGTATCTGTATTTTACCTGGCAACCCTAGCTGAGATTCTAATCGGAACTTGATTTGCATTTACTTTTGGGAGAACTGACAAATATTCAGATCTTGGTTGGGAGCATTTTAATAAGATTTCTATAGTTTTCTTCATATACGCCATGTGCTTTTCTCGTTATGTTGATCCTTAGATGTTATACAGGTTTGGTCAACACTAAATAGAATTTTTTTGTTTGTTTCTAAGTGCTTACTACTAAAAGAATGAGACACTATTGATTTTGGTATACTTGTCCTGCATCCAGCCACTTACTAAAAATTATCTTGTTCATTTAGTATTTGTGTTGCTTTTCTCTAGAGCAGTGGTTCTCAACCTTTCTAATGCCGCAACCCTTTAATACAGTTCCTCATGTTGTGGTGACCCCCAACCATAAAATTACTTTCGTTGCTACTTCATAACTGTAATTTTGCTACTGTTAATGAATCGTAATGTAAATATCTGTGTTTTCCGATGTCGCGACCCACAGGTTGAGAACCGCTAGCAGGGTCGCTCTACAGCAGGGTCTACAGAACCGCTAGCAGGGTCGCTCTAACAAGCCCTAGCCAATTTGGCTCAGTGGATAGAGTGTCGGCCTGTGGACTGAAGGGTTCCAGGTTTGACTCTGGCCAAGGGCACATGCCCAGGTTGTGGGCTCGATCCCCAGTAGGGGGTGTACATGAGGCAGCTGATCTATGAGTCTCCCTCAGCATTGATGTTTCTATCTCTCACTCCCTCTCCCTTCCTCTCTGAAATCAATAAACATATATTTAAAAAAATGTTCAACAATAATGAGCAGTCTTGCCTAATTACTGATTTTAACTGATGTGCTTTTAGTGGTTTATTATCTGACTACTGACCCAGTGCACAGATTCATGCACATTGAAAGGAAATTTATTAGAAGAAATATTTTAATATTGATATTCTTGTCTTGCTAATGAAAATAGGATTCTACTGAGTCTCCTATCTACCTACTCCAGGACTTAGGTGAGGATCAAATGAGATGAGGCATGGGAAAACGCTTCACAAACATTTGGTTAAACTGTGAAATGTTTGCGCCTGGCTATAAAGCAAGTCGGGTTCCTGGGCTGAAGAAACTCCAAGGATGCTAGTTGCTAGGGAGAGGAAGCTGGGCATTGCTATGTGATGTCATTACCCAGCGCCCACAATGACTGTTTCAGGGTTGGGCTGGGCTGTGGGCCGCATTTTGTGGGTCTTGGCAGCGTTGGCTGCGATTTGGTGGGCTGTTGTTCCAGGGTGGTGGTGGGGCCTGTGTCTCACTTGGGGGAAGCTGAGTGTTGGTTTGTCGGTGCCAGGTCCGCGGTGCCATTTATTTTTAAATGGCCAGTGCGCGTCACAGCAGTTCCTGTGTTGAGCGTCTGCCCCCTAGTAGTCAGTGTGCTTCATAGCTACTGGTTGGATGGACACAGCCTTTTATATACATAGATAACATTTGCCTCTTGATTTTAGTTAACCTTCTTTATTCAAGTATTTTCCTCCATTCCTCTTTTCCTATTAGAGTTTTTGTTGAGAACGTCTGCTGAATTTAGCAATGACTTTTCCGTATGTATTAATATGATCACATGGTTGTTCTTTAAGTGGTTAATGTAATGATTATATTGAAATGCACCAGCCTTGCATTCCTAGATTAATTTCTGTTTGTCTTGCCGTTATTATTCTTATGAAACATTGTTCACTTATTTTTGAAAATCTTACTAAACACCACAATTTCCTCCTGTCAACTTATATGTATCTAATGAAAAATGCATGGAAATATTACATATCAAATTATTAGCATTGGTTTTCTTTGATGGAAAGGGAAGGATGAGAGAGGATGGGTGGGGAGAGATTATTAAGCTTTTCCTTATACTACACTACATTGATTAGCTTACTTTTATAATAAAAAATCAAACTACTAAAAAATCCTCTGGCTTTAGTTGTATTTTACACACACACACACACACACACACACACACACACACACACACAACACAACACATCCACAAATATCACCTTCCCACTGCCAAGTAGCATTCTTCATTCTCTCTAGCCTGCTTTATTCTCCTTTATCAGCATCTGACATGCTATATATCTTGCTTTTTTATTTTTGGTAGTTTGCTTCCTGTTCCTAGAATATAATCATCATGAGGGTAGGAACTGTGGCTGTATCTTCTCACAGAAGAGAGCCTAGGTCATACAAGGGGTTCGATAATATTTGTTGAACCAAATACATGCATGAAAGGATGGCAGAGAAATCTGACCACTGTGGCACACACCAAGAAGCAAACAAATATAGCCCACAATATGGGGAACACACGTAGGATGGGGCTGACATGAGGCTCTGGAAATGAAGACAGTCAGTCCAGGCCCTAAAGGAATCTTCCGAGGAGGATCTGCAGCCAGGCTCCTAAATTTCCGTTGGTTACGAGTGCATGGGTTTAGAATATCCTTGGTGGAATTAGATTGAGAGGTAAATATTTTGTGGCTTTGTGAACAGTGGGAAAGGCCCTCAGGCATGCTTCTGGAAGGCGCCAGGGAAAGTCCCCACCCCAGGCTGCTCCTGGAGCACACGGCTGGGTTGGTCCCACTTCCCTCCCTTATCGGTCACACCAACTGGAAATATAAACCACCAGGGCAGCCTTACCAATGAGGAGACAGCTGAAGTTGATGTGGGACTTGTCCAGATTGACCAGAGGGTCAGAGGCTTTGCCTACCAGCAGGAAAGGGACTGTGATGTTGTGTTCGGGGACTGAGAAAGTCCAGAATGCTTCTGTGATTTTCAGCTGCAAAGGCATGAACTGGAAGATAATCTGAGAAGACAGTTTGGAACACAGTGGTAAGAGGCACTTCTGTTTACTTACCCCACATGCCCTTAGAGGCTTGTCGGCACTGGGGTTCTGATGGCTGGTGTTACCAGGTCACCACTACCTTTCTACCCTCTCTGAAGGGCATGCAAGTCTGGCTGTACTGTCTGATTGCCCTGCTTGCCCATAGGTCTTTCGAAGCGGGTCTACACCACCCGCAGCTTCTGTTGGCTAGGCTGCCATATTGGATGACATGCACAAATGGAGAGATTCAGATAGGAATTTGGAATTTTGACTTTTCCCGAGAAGTCTGGGAGAGTTGGCAACCCTGGGCCCACTTGTCTGTGTGGTGGTGATCTGTGGCCGGAGAAGCACTGTGGCCAGCCAGCCAGCTCTGCCCAGCACTCCCTGTCAGGGTCCCCTTGGCTTGCATCATTCATTTGTATGACCTTCCTGGAGGCATCCGAATCCATAATTTCTGTTTCTCGGATTTGTTTCTGCCTCTAAGATTCCCTGTGGGACTTACAGGACATGGGACCCGCAGATCTATTTTGACCAGCGAGCTCGTGTTTCTTTAAGCTGGGCCCCCTAACCTATGTCACTGTGGTAACAGTAGGACTGAGACATGGGACATGACTCCAGTGTTCTGACTTTTGTCCTGACCAAGTGAAAACACATCTGTGTCCTTTCACTGCTGTCAGTCCCTTGGACAAAAATAACATTGTCCTCTAGTGTCCAGGCTTTCGTGGGTGTCCAGCTTCCCTGTCCTGCTTTAATAATCTCAATTTTTAAAACTATAAATACTAAAGATCTGCTTCTCCATGGCCAAACAAGTGAGCTCATGTCTGTCTTGTCCATGAGAACTGCCTAACCTATATAGTAGCTACTCAAAAAACACTTGTGGATGGATGCACCCTTAGGCTGTCCTCCTTAACTCTATCTCTGGTCTACAGCACAATTGTTATGCAGAGAGAGAGAGAGAGAGAAAATGACTGAAGTCCTGGGTCAAGTGGTCCTCATTCACACACACACCTCAGCTTTCTTTTCAGGGTGGATGCAGCCCTTCTCTGTAAGGCAGGTGAAGGCTGAAGGGTTCTGGAGACTTTCCATTTCTTCAGAGACCCAGCGGAAGCAGTAGATGCTAGTGGTCGGGTTCAGGATTGTAAACGACCTGGCCAAGGGGGAAGAATTGACAGCAGAGAGTAAGAGGGAGGATTGAGGATTAAGTGAAACTTTCTCAGGACCTAACTGCCCTGGCTCGGTCCCCCTACATGGGAGCCAGAACTGTTGCAGATACTTTTTTACTGTAGAAATGAAAACCACATCTCATGTGGTGGTCCAACGTACGGCTGGAGCTCCGGATTTTGGAGTAATAATGGTGCCGAGGGCCCTTCTGTCCCAGTGATCCTCTGTGGTCAAGGGGTTGGTTAGAGATTTTATGCCTTCTAAACCCTCCCTGGTGTCAAAACTAAGGAAACTGAATTCAGCTTTCTTACTGTAGCAGCTCTCTCAAGTCAAACCCCAGCATATCAAGCTGCTTCTAGGAACCCATCCAGCTCGAGTCTCTGAATTCTACCTCTGAGTTCTTTAGAAGGATTGACTGATATGAACGCAACTGATGCAAACTGAGGCAACTCACCGGAGATTCTTCCCTCCTATGCCCACACTGGTGAACTCGATCACCCGGGTGTTTGGGTCCAGAGGCCCACCACCAGGCCCTCGGAGATCCGGGTTGCGTCGATGACCAGTGATGTAGTCTGACTCTTTCAGTTCAAAGTGGCAGATAGGCAAGAAGCTCCGCCCTTTTGCTGATATGACTGGGCCTTGCTCTCCAGGTAGTAGGTTGGGAATCCTGAGAGGATATGGTTACTTTTATTTATTTATACTTAGTTTTAGCCAATTGTTGCTTTCTTAGTTGGTTGGAAACGAATATTACATCTACTAAAATATGAGCTCCATGAGCACAGAGGCTGGGTCTATCTTGGTCAATAACATAACCTCAGTGTCTTGACCAGTACACGCTACATAGTAGGTGTTCATTAATTAGTGGTTAAGTGGATGAATGCATGAATAGGCTGAGTATGAGGAGCTTGAATTCTGGTATCTTCTGTGTACTTAAGTTACGTAGGTACTTCCCACACCAGGGTTGAGAAAATCTCCCTGCTGTAAAATGAGCACAGAGGCTTACCCTCTGGCCCTCTCAGAGGCATTTGTGGGATACAGAAAGTGATGCCCAGATCCTAAGAAAGTATCCCGAGCTCCTTGGAGAAAGTGAACTGGATGTGAGCAGACTTTCAGCCCCAGATCCAAGTTGAGGTGGCCCAGGTGCAGGAGGCTCTTATGGCTCACATAGGTCCCTGCCACACTCAGCCATGGTTCATGGGATCCTTCTGTAGTAGTTCTCCATGGAGCTTCCCTGGGAGTGAGCACCACATCAGGGACTTCCATGGCCAGGAGTTATTGGATTGATTGTCTCTACCTGGGTCTGGACCCCATCTCTTCCTTGCTTACCATGCACCAGGTCTGCAACCGCCACCGTCCCCACCACCTAATGCTTGTTGTGCTTATTGTGTGCCAGGCACTGTTCTAAGCTTCAGTGAGTTACCTCATTCAGTCTTAACTCGAACTCTGCAAGGTGCTATTGTTATTTGCATTTTATAGTTAGGGAAACCTGGTATCAGTAAAGGTACAAGAAAGCCTTCCTAGGTTGTCCCAGGACTGGAACCCACCTGGCTGCCAACTATTTTGTTGCCCAGTGGACTTTTGTCTGGGGCCAGGAAGAGAGAAGTGGGGCAGAGGAAGGGTCTAGAGAGGGTTGCTGAGCAACACAAAAGACTCCATTCTCCTTGTTCTCCAAAAGCTGGCGCCTTTGAATCTTTCCAAGGTGCAATGTGGCAAGTTGGGGCTGTCGAGAATGGTGGTAGTGGTGACAGGGAAGAGGGACAGGAGTGGCAGAGCTTTGTCTGGGGAGCACATCTCCTTACTGGCAGAAAATAGTGCTCTCGAAGTCTCCAACCTCCAATGGGGAGAATTTCACTTTGATCTTCTGAGCCTTCCCCACCGGCACTACGCCGGAGACGGGATCCACCGAGAAGGACAGTGGGGGAGGTTCAGTCCAGTGGTCCACGGCGCTGTCCAAGGTGCTGCCCTGGCTAAGCAGATCTTTTTGCGAACCTGGGGACAGACAGAGAGCCAGTGACACTGCATTTGCAGTGGGAGGACAAGGAGAAGGCATCCCACTCACAGGTCCTCAGGGCCCCTCTGTAGGGTCTTCTAGCAGATATAGTTAACTTTAGGCTCTAGGGGTAAGGAATTGACTCCTAGCTCTCACAGGTGACTTGTGAAAAAATATTGTCATTAATTCCATCAAGTTTTTAAATTTGTTTCCTTTTGGTCCAAGGGAGTGGGTCAAGTAGATACCTGTGGGTCTTGTGCCTTAGAAAGAATGGGCAGTGAACATAGTTTTTGGAGAACCACTGTTTTAAAGTAGGAGTTCACAATCCGGGGCCCACGGAAAAGGGCCCACTTGGAAGGTCTGGGAACCTGCAATATTGAAGCAGGAATAATGGATATTTTCCTGCCAAGTGCTGGGTCCCTTTTTAAAGTGCTTCACGTGCATCAGCTGCAAGTTGGGCAAGGTATGTAATTTCCTGGGGAGACAGCTCTTAGCTTTCACCATTGTCTCCAAGGATCTGTAATCTCCTAAAAGGTTAAGATCGAAAAGAAAAAATCCCTAGGGATCTGAGCTGGGATGCTGACCTTGTGAGGGGTGGGGGTGGGCAGGGGCCAGGCCTCAGGAGGGCAGAGGTCAGCTCTTGAGTTTCTCAGGCCCCATGGGCTCTACAGACATCAGGAAGCATCGGCTCTGCTCCTCCATAGCTCTTTGGGAGGGCCGATGGAGCAAGGCTCTTCTACTAAGCGGGGACTCTGCGCACACCCTGGGTTTTCCTGCCGTCGCATTTACCATGGTTGTCTGGCATTGCAAAGCTGACAGTCTTCGCCGTCTCTTCCGAGATCCAGCTGAATTCCAGCTGCACACTTCCTGTATTAACCAGCTCCAACCTGCACACAGATGGGGGGACGCATTGGAGAAATGTGCTGCAAATGATTTGTGTCTTGTCGGCACGTCCGTCGTCTACACGGCTACTTTTCCCTTTAGGTCAAGCCATTTTGCTTTTAAAATATTTCTTCAAAAGACAAGTTTTAAGCAACGTTATCTGAAATCAGGCATTTGATGTACCAATGACATTTCCTTCCAAAAACACAAAATATATGCATAGCCATTGAAAGTGAAAATATCCACGTTTAGCCCTTAAAGTCATCCTGCATACCATTGGCACTTTATGCAATGAACTCTCAGCATGCGTCATGGTAATCCTGAAAAATTCCCAGGAGAGAGGAAACAAAAGTCTATTTCACCTGACAGTACCTTCCTGGGGTGCAAATTCCATAGTCCCTTCCCTCCCTGAATCACTTCCCGCCAGAAACAATGCCCCTGTCCTCAGAAGCCATCTGACCCCTTCCTGAGGTGCTTTCATGGCTGAGATATTTGTCTCAAATTCTGAACCAGTGGAGCTTCTTCTTGCCTCAAGTTTCTCTGCTCTAAGACAAGAGGTGGGAGAGAGAAGCTTTTTCTGGAACCACTATTAAACTTGATCATAGACAGTGACAGCAGGAGGATGAGGTCTTGATACAAGAACATGATTGTGGCCCTGGCTGGTTTTGCTCAATGGTTAGAGCATCAGCCCACGGACTGAAGGGTCTCAGGTTTGATTCTGGGTCAAGGGCATATATCTCAGTTGTAGGCTTGACTCCCCTCCCCCAGCCCCTTGGCGCATGCTGGAGGCAACCAATTGATGTGTCTCTCACATCAATGTTTCTTTTTCTCTCTCCTCCCCTCCACTCTTTCTAAAAATCAATGGAAAAAATATCCTTAAGTAAGGATTGAAAAAAAGAGAAAGAAAATGATTGTGTAAGAGAAAGAAACAATGCTCTCCTGGTTTTAGGGGAGGAGGTCTAGGATGGGTTTAGGGATTAGGTCTCCATTATCCCATCCAGGTAGACCAGCAGGCATGTCTGAAGTCAAGTGCTTTGACTTCAGGGGCTTATATTCACGGTGTGAATGCGTGAGTAGTGGCCTTCAGCCTAAAGGAAGTTTTTATAAAGTGGAGGAATCTTAGTGGCACAGAGTAGTCTTCACAAAAAGAATTCTGGGTTTAGGTAAAGGGCCAGAGAGTAAGATTTTTTTGGGCTTTGCATGCAGTAGGTCTCTACAGCCATCCCTCACTCTGCTATTGTGCAAACACAGCCACGGACAATGCACAAACGAATGGGCACGGCCTTGTGCCAACAAACCCAATTACAAAAATAGGTGGCTGGCTGGCTTGGGCCCATGGGCATAGCGTGCGGACCCCTGCTTTAGGTGCAATGGGCACCAGCAGAAGATCCCACTCCTTTCCTTGTGCCGTTTGCTGCTATAATAACTTGAGAGGACACTTCAAGTGCACCAAATGCAAAGTGAGTTGAACAAGTTAATTACTAATGTTTACAAAGTAGAAATGTCAGTGGTTTTCATTCTTGTTTTTGTAATTCTCAAAGATGAGTCACAGCCTTTTTTTTTTTTTTTTTTTTTTTGTCTATGTTGCTCTCTCTGCTTAGAAGGCCTTTTTTTTTTCTCACTTCTTCACTGGGCTACCTTCTATCTGGTCTCCAAAATTCAGCTGGGGCACCACTTTGTCTGGGGAGCCTTCCCTGACACTCTGTCTCTCCCATGTTGGTCTGCTTTAGGCACTCTTCTATAAAAAAATATATTTTTATTGATTTTTTACAGAGAGGAAGGTAGAGGGATAGAGAGTTAGAAACATCGTTGAGAGAGAAACATCGATCTCTGCACACTCCCTACTGGGGATGTGCCCACAACCAAGGTACATGCCCTTGACCGGAATTGAACCTGGGACCTTTCAGTCCACAGGCCAACACTCTATCCACTGAGCCAAACAGGTTAGGGCTGCCTTAGGCACTCCTACTGCCTACACAGGACACCATGCTGCAGCTGCCATGATACCTATTGTCACCTATTCCCCTACTCCCCACCCGAGACTATGAACTCTGAGAGCAGGACCCATGGCATCCTTGTATCCCTGCGTCTGAGTGTGGGTGAAGGGTTAATATAACCCTTTCTCCTCTAAGGACAATTCTGACTTTGAACTAAATTTCTAGCTCAGTTTCCCTGGAAAATAAAGGAGAAATGCCAGCGGTGTTACCCCACTTGGCAAACTGTAACTGGTCTGGAGGAATGATGATTATCTGGAGGGAAGCTATAGCTGTGGGGTTCTCTGAGTTACAGTGACTCTTGTAACTGGGCATGTCCCCTGCAGGGATCCTGGAAGCAACACCTATGGAGTGGTCATGAGAAATGTTGCTTCTGTTGGTCACGGGGCTTCTTAGCTAAGGATGGACCCTATCCCCGCTAGTGTGGATATTGTCTGAGCTGCCACCCGGGGCCCCACAGAGTTCTTAGGTGGTGGTGTGGATTGCTGCAAGGACTCTTCCCACTGAAGCTGATCAGCTGATGCCAGTTTCCTGCCTGTATCTTGATTTCAAGTGTAAACTTCAATTGCTTTGTGGGTCTGAGTGTTTCATTGGAGCCACAAAGACACTCTGGTGCATGCGACAGGCGATGCCTGGTATATGCTGTCGTAGACATTGAATGCATGTTTGATTAAAGACTGAGTGGATGATGAGATGAAAGAACGTTGAGTGCTGGGAGGCTTTTGATGACTCACTGAAACACTCGGGTCTGGTAAACTAGCGTGTCCTTAAAGCGCACATCGCTCGTCCGGCACTGGTAGGACGCGAAGTTCACGTTGGCGCTGATCTGAAGCATCAGCTCTCGGTAGTGCTCTTCCAGTACTGAGTGCGCAGGCTCAGGGTCCGTCTCTATCACCTGTAACAAAGGCAGCCGCGCCCTCAGTGATGCACAGCCAGCTGTCACAGGGACACCATGGGGAATAACAGCACACTATTCTACACTGCAAATTAACACCGATTCGGAAAGTCACGTTCCAGAATAAAAGATTAAGGCAAACCTAAAATGACCCATAAATGGGAAGGAAATGAGAAATTACTGAGGGCATCAGAACTGCACAGACATGAGTTTGGGGTCAGACAGACTCCAAAGAAGGTAGAAGGAAGAAAATCATAAAGATAGGAACAGATGTTAATAAAATAGAAAATAAATCTAAAACAGAAAGGCCCAACAAAGCCAAAAGTTGTTTGAAAAGATTTGAAAGACTTTTGGTGAGATTGATCAGGAAAAATACAAATAACCAACATCAGAAATGAAAAAGGGGACATTATTATTGATCCTACATATTTAAACATATGGTAAAAAATATGAACAATTTTATGGAAATATATATGAAAACTTAGTTGAAGAGCAAATTCCTAAAAAATAATTTAATAAAATTGACCCAAGAACAAATAAAAAAATCTAAAGAGTCCTAATACTATTAAAGACACCAAATGGTAGTAAAAAAATCTTAAAGAACTAAGTAAATAGAGCGACATACCTTGTTAATGGAAAGGATGGAATAATATTATTAAATTGTCAATTCTTCCTAAACTGACTTAGAGGTGCAATCCAATTCCAATGAATTTTCCATTTTATAGTATAGTTGACCCTTGAACAATATGGGGGTTAGGGGCACCGAACTCTGTATAACTTTGACTCCCCCCAAACTTAACTATGAATAGCCTACTGTTGACTTTACTAGTAACATTAACAGTCAATTAAGACATATTTTGTCTGATATATCTATTATATACTGTATTCTTACAATAAAGCAAGATAGTGAAAAGAAAATGTTATTAAGAAAGTCACAAGGAAGAGAAAAATACACTAACAGTATTGAAAAAAGTCTGTTATATATATTGCTATAAGTGGACCCACACAATTCAAACCCATGTTGTTGAAAGGTCAATTATACTTGGGAAATGGATTCCAAAATTATTTTGAAAAATAAAGGGCCAAGAATAACTAAACAGAACAAAACAGTATGGAGGAGGGACTTCCTTCCAGATATCAAGGCTGATTATGAAGCTACAGGAATTAAAGAAGTGTAAAACTGGCACAGGGGTAGAAAAATTGGCAATAGACTATAGAGACAAGAAACATCTAGGCACATATGAAATTTAGATGACAAGGGAGTCATGGCAGATCACAAAAGAAGTGCTGGGCCAAAAAGGGATTTGGCAAGATTAGTTATCTAGATGGAAAAATATAAAATTGGATCCTTGCCTCATACCATAACATCCCGGTGGGACACACACACACACACACACACACACACACACACACAAAGTGATTATTTTCTTCACTGTTATAGAAAGGTTTTAAAAACAAGATACAAAATAAATAATTACAAAGGGAGAGATGAACATTTTTGTTCATGAAAAGATAAATTAAAGAAAGTGAAAAGATAAGCTAAAATTTGGTGAAGATGTTTGCAGACAAAAATATAAAAGTAGAGTTTATAAAAAATAAAATGACACATACAAAGGACAAGCATCATAGTTGAAAAATGGGCAAAAGGCATTTACAGAAGAGATAACTTGTATGGCCAATAATCACATGAAGAAGTATTCAACTTTAGTGACTGGGGAAATACAAAGGCCCAAAATGAACCTATTTCCTATTTGTTTCTTTTTTAAAAATCCTCACCTGAGGATATGTTCTACTGAATTTTTATAGAGAAAGAAGGGAGAGAAAGAGAGAGAAACATCGATCAGTTGCCTCCTGAACCTGCCCCAACCGGAGAATGAACCTGCAACCTTTTTAGTGTATGGGATGATGCTCCAACCAACCCAGCCACCTGGCCAGTGCTATTTCCTATTCATTTCAACAACAACAACAACAACAACAACAAAATCTCACAATGCCAAATGTTGGAGAGATCATAGATCAAAAGGATCTCTTTGCTAGTAAAAATATAAGTTGGTAGAGCACTTTGGAAAAACATTTGGGAGTTACCCTGGAAAGGTGAACATTCATATACCCTGTGGTTCAGCAATTCCACTTCTGGAAATATAAACTCTTTCAAATGAATACAATGTGACATGAATAATAATGCTCATAGAAACACAGTCCATACTAGAGAAGCCCCAAATAGCTTTCAAAAGAAGAATGGAATTTTATATAGTAGTGAAATGAGTACACTGTAGCTACATGCCACAATATGGACAAGCACATGCAACAACCTTAAAAAAAAATAAAGTAAAAACCTACAATTAAATGTTTGGTTGCATAGATTAAAAAAGAAACAAAAGACAAAACTCATTCTTTCAAGAGAATGAGCAAAAAAGATTCAGGAGATGATCTCCTCTAGGAAGGAGGCCGGGGGACGGCACGGCTGAGAACCACACAGGAATCCATGTTCTACTTCCTGTGCTGTGTGTGGGTCCATCTTTGTTTATATTATTACAAGGGAACCAACCAGTGAATAATTAAAAGAGGGGCATGCATGGACCAAAGGTGAGAGTCTGTCTACAATTAACCTAATTCTGGACACCTGAGGGAAAAAGGAAACAACTAAAAGACCAGCCATGACGTTGGTGAAGATAAAGCTCTACCAATTCAGACGTGTGGCTCATGTGGTATGTGTAGTATGGATGGCAGGCGGCATGCTTGGAAGTTCAGTTTGTCACTTAGAAGTCAAAATCAAGTGGGATGGCAATGGAATACCAGGCAGCTGTAAAAAAGAAGGATCTCTCACCCTTTGGGACAGCATGGATGGACCTGGACATTATGATGCTCAGTGAAATAAGCCAGTCAGAGAAAGACAAATACCATATGATCTCACTTATCTGTGGAATCTAATGAACAAAATAAATTGGCCAACAAAATAAGTCCCAAGGCCTGGAGGCCTGGGACAGACTGCCATATCTCAGAGAGGGGAGGGGAGCAGAAGGGATAAACCAAATAAATTATATACTTCTATGCATAGCCCATGGACACAGACAACAGTGCAGTGAAGGCAGGGTCTTTCTTAATTATGAACGGGACAAGGGGAGGAGGGAATGGGGATATCTGTAAATACTGTTAACAATAAAAATATATATGTTAAAAAAAGTCAAGTTGAATGTGAACAATTTCTTTTTTCCATGAAAGAAGGAAATGGTGAGACATGGCAATGGTGAGGGCAGTAGGCAACCAGGCCTGGTAGGCCTGGGCCAGATTTGTGATTAAAGTCTCTACTCACTTTTCGTTTTGTACTAAAAGTCCAGAGCATGTTTTTGGGCACGTCCACCCACTTGACTGTGCGCATGCGGTCATCCCAGTCGGGGACCTGGTCTGCAGGCTGCTGAAACATGATCTTGGAGACCTTGCACTTGATATCCATCTTCTTCATGTTGATGGGTATGTCTGACTTCATGGTCACCACTATGTCCTTGGCACACCCAGGGTGGAGGTGGCCAATCTGGGGAAGAGCCTGGTATTAGTAACTTGGGAATTCAATCTTGAGGACTCTAGCAACCTCATGGTGCCATTTTAAAGAAGGGGTAGAGGCAAAAGACTTGGCCAAAAAAAAAAAAAAAATCATCATTCAAGCTTGATATGAAGAGTGTTTTAAATATATAGAAGAGCTTCTTATATAGAAATATAATAACAAAAACAAGAGCAGCTAATATTTATCACACTGTTACTTGCTTCAGGCATGATTCAAAACCTGGACACAATTCTACCAATCCCCACGACAACCCTATGAGATGTATAGCTGTTACCTCTACTTTACAGACAAGGAAAAGCTGTGACTTGCTCAAGGTCATACTATTAATAGTGTAAGAGCTGGATTCAGTCCCAGGCAGTATGGCTTCCGATACCACACCCTTAACCACCTGTGTTTCTTAATCAGTAAGCAGTTCTCACAGTGTGATCTGGTGATCCTTGGGATCCCCAAGACCTTTTCAGGAGTCCATGAGGTCAAAACCATTTTCATCATGATACTAAGATGCTGACTTTTTCATTCTCATTTTCTCATGACTATCCAATGGAGTTTTCTAGCAGTTATGTGACATATGATTACGCTGAATGCAGAAGTAAATATGAGAATTAGCTGTCTTCTATCAGGTCAGATATTAAAGAAATTTATAAAAATGTAAAATAATGCCTCTATTCTCACACAATTTCAATTTTGGAAAATATAGCCGTTTTTATAAAAATATATTTATATGACCATGTGATGGGTTTATTATTATATTTTAAAATTAATAAATGAATGCAGTTTTTTTAAACACTCTCAGTTTTTATTTCTAATATGGTAAATATTGATAGATATAACCTACAAAAACAAAAGCTCTTTGGGGGTATCCTCAATAATGTTTAGGAGTGTAAAGGAATCCTGAGACCAAAAAGGCTCAGATTTGCTGAAGTATAGCAAATACATAAGAAATCCAATTTGGGCTGTAGAAAAAATCATTTATGATTTCACAAACATAAACACGCACATACAAAACTCACATATATACCAAAACTCATATATAAACAAAAATCACATATATAAAACTACATATATATAAAACTAAACTACGTATATATATGTTAGAGGCCTGGTACACGAAAATTTGTGTCCTACTGGTGGCTAAGGTCTGCTCCCCCTGGGGGAGCGGGCCTAAGCTGCAGTCTGGCCTCCCCCTGCAGGAGGCAACTGGCTGATCAGGGGAAGGCGCCGCCCCCATCACCCTGCTGCTGCTGCTACTGCTGGCTGGTTGCTGGCCCTCCTTGGCCCTCACAGCTGCTGCAGCTTTGTCCGGAAGACGTCTGGAAGACATCTGGTTTATCTGGTCTAATTAGCATATTACCCTTTTATTAGTATAGACTAGCATTCCCGTTGCAGGAAAAATCCTGCAATAGGGTTTCCTGCTGCACTCTCCCCCGCCCTGCCTGCTCTCCTCCCTTCTCCCCCTCCCTGCCTTCTCTGCCAGCCCGCCTGCTTTTCTCACTTCTCCCCCGGCCCCGCCTGGGCTCCTCCCTTCTCCCCCGCCCCGCCTTCTCCGCCAGCCCGCCCAGCTCTCCTTCCTTCTCCCCTGACCCCGCCTGCGCTCCTCCCTTCTCCTCCCCCTGGCTTGCTTGCTTCTCTGCAGCTTTGCTCCCTTCTGCAGCTCTTGGCTTCTTTCTACACTGTTTTGATATGCAAATTAGCCACCATCTTGGTTGGGGTAATTTGCATACTCGTCCTGATTGGTTGGTGGGCGTGGCTTGGCTGGTGGGCATGGCTTGGGCGTAGCGAAGGTGTGGTCAATTTGCATATTTGTCTATTATTAGGTAGGATATGCTAGTCCTTTCATGTTTCTGAAATTGCCTCTTCTGGAAAGTGAAAGAAGACGAAAGCTTTGTACTTACTTCCCAGGGCCACAGATATGTGTATGCATATACAGGAGCGTAAGTGTGAATGTGTATGTGGAGGGGTGTGGAGGGGTGAGTGTGTGTGTGGAGGGGTATAGACTATAAGAAGCTTATCTCTGTCTACTTTCACTAATAATTCACATCCCTCCAGGAAGCAAACCTTCCTCCTGCTAGCACTCAAAGCTTTAAATGTGGGGCCCCAACCCCCTTGCTCTATGCCCTGAGAATTCTGTGTTTGAAGACTTGGTGGCTGGAACAGAGCAGGAGGCAGTGGGTGTGTCTGTGTGTATCAGTGTCCTGGGACCTCAGAAATCAATTATCAATGCAAAACACCTGCTGGCCAGAGGCTAGGATCTGCTACCATGTTGTCTGAGGCCTTGGTCAATGGTGAGATTTGGTCAGCAATTCACAAAATGTGCACTGTGAGATGCTAAAAGGAGGGGTTAGAAAATTGCAGGTAAAACACACTTAGCTAGCCGAAACCGGTTTGACTCAGTGGATAGAGCATCGGCCTGCGGAATGAAAGGTCCTAGGTTCGATTCCGGTCAAGGGCATGTACCTTGGTTGCGGGCACATCCCCAGTGGGGAATGTGCAGGAGGCAAGCTGATTGATGTTTCTCTCTCATAGATGTTTCTAACTCTCTATCCCTCTCCCTTCCTCTCTGTAAAAAAATCAATAAAATATATTTAAAAAAAATACACACTTAGCTAGGTGTTAGAATGCTGAAGGGCACTGGGGGTCTCTAAGAGAAAGATATAACTTGAAACATTTTCTAAATCTCAGTTGTCCACAGAAACTATCACCCCCATGTTATCTTTTAGCGAACCACTTTTGCAGGACTAATGCTTAAAGAACACACAGTAGGGGGACACAGGCGTATACTCTGGGATAGGAAGACTGGGACCTGTTTCCATCCACACAGGCTTCCATGGAATTTCTCAACATCAGCCTAGCAACAGTCTTGGCAGACCTCAGCCTCTGCTCTTAGATCAGAGTGTGTGTGTGTGTGTGTGTGTGTGTGTGCGCGCGCGCACGTGAAAAGTGTGTCCTTCAATACGAGGTCTGAATGAGGTCCATCACATCCTTTGTATCCACGGGAATGGACTAACAATCTAATAGGGTTGGCTTAGGCCTAAAGGAGTCCAGAAACAGTAAGTAGCTTTCACTTACCTGTGGGGAAAAGGTAATTGTAGCTAAAGAGGGCCATTCAAACCGAATCACATTCACTTGGCTGTGGTTAGTGATTGTGAAGCTCACATTATAGCTGTTTCCAATGTGGCAGTCCCCAAACTGAATGTGGTCCACCAGAGCAGCTAGGGAACAGAAGCAGAAGGCACGTGGGTCCCCTGGCCTCCTCCCAGGGCTCCTACTCAGCCGAGGCAGCACTGGAAAGACAATGTGTCTCATCCTCATGTAACCCCTCCCTCCTTGGATTGTTCTATTGGGAAAACTGGAGTCCTGAGCAGTAAGCTTTCCTTCCTTGGGGAATCTACTTATCCATCCATCCATCCATCAATCCATCCATCCATCCATCCACCCACCCACCTTGGCCCTTACCTCCAAGAGAAACAGTGTCCCCACTCCATTTATTTGCTGAAACATTACTTCTAAGGGTTAGGGTTGCCAGATAAAATACAGGAGTCCCATTAAATTTGAATTACAGAACAACTGAATTACTATGAATAGTTTTTAGTATAAACATGCCCCGTGCAATATTTTGGGACATACTTAAACCAAAAATAATTCATAATTTATCTGAAATTCACATTTTTTAGAAAATATATTTGTATTGATTTCAGAGAAAAAAGGAGAGGGAGAGAGAGACAGAAACATCAATGATGAGAGAATCATTGATCAGCTACCTCCTACATGCCCCCCAAACCGTGACCTCCTGTTTTATAGGTTGATGCTCAACCACTGAGCCACTCCAGCCAGGCCTGAAATTCACATTTAATGGGGACTTCTATAGTCTGATTTTCTAAATCTGGCAAGCCTCTTAGAAGTATAAAATTTGATTTCTGGACTAGGGCTCACTGCTGGCTCCTGCTTGACTTCTGAGAAGAGAGAAGCCACCCTGGAGCCACACACAGGGGTGAGGAGGGCGGATTTTTACCCATGTCATGTAGATTGTGCAGTGCTCCATTCCAGGCCTCTAATGAAGCTCCTAGGAAAACTATGAGACGGTAGTGATATAATTCACTTCGTAGCAATTAGGCACACACTTAGGGTGCTTAGCAAATGCTTTCTGAGGGCAATGATGAAGTAAATTTTCTCCTACCCCAAGGCGTGCAGTCAACCAGATGAAGCTGCAGCACTTGATATACCACCTAGAGGCCCTGCTAAAATGCAGGTTCTGATTCAGTATGTGAGTGCTGGGGTAGGGCCTGAAATTCTCATGTCTAAGAAACTCTCAGGTAATGCTGATGCTGTAGGTTCTCAGATGAGGGAGAATGATGAGGAGGCACAAGCCTACACCTGTTAAACAAGCCCACCATCTCTCTTAGAATGTCTAGGACAGTGGTCGGCAAACTGTGGCTCATGAGCCGCGGTTTGCCACTCTGTTGACTAATGAGTTTGCCGACCACTGCTAGACTAAATGTTACCGTGTAGTTGGAAGCTGTGAGGATTAGGCAATTGTGGAATATTGTGTGCAAAGAGGTAAAGGGTAGTATATGACAGTGGTCGGCAAACTCATTAGTCAACAGAGCTGCAGTTTGCCGACCACTGGTCTAGGATACGTGGTGCAGGTGAAACAGACAATGCCAACGTGAGCCAGTTAATAGATATAAACATAGGAAACTACAGAGAGATGTGTCTTCCGTTCTTAGCTAATCTGGAGTTTGAATTTTGGTTATTAGCTAAATTTGAATTGGAATTCAAACGATAAGCCCCATAAGGGCAGAGACTCTTACTATTCATCAGAACTCCAGGGCTCAGCACAGTGCCTGGCACATGCACAGGGATGCTCCATGAATGCCCCTCGAGGGAACACATGAATGCAAGCAGTGACGGAGCCAGGCATGAAAGGGCATACAGTGACGAAGAGGAGAGTCAGTCCTAAATTCCCAGGAAGCTAGTTGATCTGTTATTTAAATTTCACTCTCATTTAAAATGACCCAGGAGCCAACAGTTGTCAACACCTCACTGTTGCTTCTCCCACCTGCCACCAAGTTTTCCGTAGATCCGTCCTCGATGACATCGGACATATCGAAGGCCTCCCCATTGGTGGAAGCCACCAGCCCGTGGACGTTGTCCAAGGTGATGTCATCCTCGTAGCCTTCTCCCACCATGTGGATGATTGTGTCCTCGTACTGATTGTCGATCACTGACAAGTGGATTTTGCCTGTCATTCTCCCAACATGTTGGGCTTGGAAAATAACATCAAATTCAGCTGTCTCTCCAGGAAGAACCACCAGGGAGGCCGTGTGAGCTTTCTTTGCTGCAAAGAGAAGAAAGAAGAATGCTTTAGGATTAGCGTAAAGGAAGACACATCCATAAAGACCCCAACTCAAGGGCAAGTATGGACATGAGCATTGCTGAGAGTGGCCATTGGTGACAAGACATCCTGCTCTCTCTGGGTCCTGACTAGTGTCCCAACCAAACAGTGACTGGGCTCCATTGCTCTCTAGAAGCTTCTCTTCCTCAACTTACCTTTTGCACTGGGTTTGTTTTCCTCTATGATGTAGATGTAGGAGGTCGTGGGCCTCCCTTTCAGGGAGAAGACTTCTAGTTGGTCCTGCAGGTCAACATGCAGCTGGAGAAGGAAAGCAGGATTGAGTGTTACACTTACAGGCTGCTCATGGATTTTGAGTCTATGGTGAGATCCTGTGCTGTTTGGGAAGAATCCAAAAAAAAAAAAAGCTACCATGCGTAGTGCCCAATTTTTTGTTTCTTATGAAGAGGGAGAGATAATAAATATTAGACCTAGAGAGGAAAAAAGAGCATTTAATTTTTTTTTAAAATATATTTTATTGTTTTTTACAGAGAGGAAGAGAGAGAGATAGAGAGTAGAAACATGATGAGAGAGAAACATTGATCAGCTGCCTCTTGCACACCCCCTACTGGGGATGTGCCCGCAACCAAGGTAATGCCCTTGACCGGAATCGAACCTGGGACCTTTCAGACCGACGCTCTATCCACTGAGCCAGGAAAAAAGAGCATTTAGTTCAGCTCTTGTTATCCAGGTGAGGAACTGGAGGCCCAGAGAGCACAGGTAACTTCCCAGATCAGCCAGCTAAGTCGTGTCAACGTGGGTTTGCCACGGCCTCTGCTTTTGACAGAGGTAGTTGTAAAATATACTCTAGACCAGTGGTTGGCAAACCGCGGCTCGCGAGCCACATGAGGCTCTTTGGCTCCTTGAGTGTGGCTCTTCCACAAAATACCACGTGCGGGCACGCATGTACAGCGCAATTGAAATTTCGTGGCCCATGCGCAGAAGTCGGTTTTCGGCTCTCAAAAGAAATTTCAATCTTTGTACTGTTGATATTTGGCTCTGTTGACTAATGAGTTTGCCGACCACTGCTCTAGACTAATAAATGAAAATGGATATTTGTCATTCCATGAGGGATTGCATGAATATGAGTTTCTAAAAACCAGTGTGCCCCTGGGTCCGGGTGAGACCATGTGTCCCTGGATCCGGGTGAGGCCTCGTGCACCTAGGTCCAGTGAGGCCACGTGCCCCTGGGTGTGAGAGAGGCCACGCGCACCTGGGTCCGGGCGAGACCATGTGTCCCTGGATCCGGGTGAGGCCCGTGCACCTAGGCCCGGGTGAGGCCATGTGCCCCTGGGACTGGGAGAGCCAAGCGTCCCTGGGTCCGGGTGAGACCATGTCCCTGGATCCGGGTGAGGCCTCATGCACCTAGGCCCGGGTGAAGACACGTGCCCCTGGGTCTGGGGGAGGCCAAGCGTCCCTGGGTCCGGGTGAGACCATGTGTCCCTGGATCCGGGTGAGGCCTCATGCACCTAGGTCCAGGTGAGGCCACGTGCCCCTGGGTCTGAGAGAGGCCACGCACCCCTGGGTCCGGGCGAGACCATGTGTCCCTGGATCCGGGTGAGGCCTCGTACACCTAGGCCCGGGTGAGGCCACGTGCCCCTGGGTCTGGGGGAGGCCAAGCGTCCCTGGGTCCGGGTGAGACCATGTGTCCCTGGATCCGGGTGAGGCCTCGTGCACCTAGGCCCGGGTGAGGCCACGTGCCCCTGGGGCTGGGAGAGGCCAAGCGTCCCTGGGTCCGGGTGAGACCATATGTCCCTGGATCCGGGTGAGGCCTCGTACACCTAGGCCCGGGTGAGGCCACGTGCCCCTGGGTCTGGGGGAGGCCAAGCGTCCCTGGGTCCGGGTGAGACCATGTGTCCCTGGATCCGGGTGAGGCCTCATGCACCTAGGCCCGGGTGAGGACACGTGCCCCTGGGTCTGGGGGAGGCCAAGCGTCCCTGGGTCCGGGTGAGACCATGTGTCCCTGGATCCGGGTGGGGCCTCGTGCACCTAGGTCCAGGTGAGGCCATGTGCCCCTGGGTCTGAGAGAGGCCACGCACCCCTGGGTCCGGGCGAGACCATGTGTCCCTGGATCCGGGTGAGGCCTCGTACACCTAGGCCCGGGTGAGGCCACGTGCTCCTGGGTCTGGGAGAGGCCAAGCGTCCCTGGGTCCGGGTGAGACCATGTGTCCCTGGATCCGGGTGAGGCCTCGTGCACCTAGGCCCGGGTGAGGCCACGTGCCCCTGGGGCTGGGAGAGGCCAAGCGTCCCTAGGTCCGGGTGAGACCATGTGTCCCTGGATCCAGGTGAGGCCTCGTGCACCTATGCCCGGGTGAGGCCACGTGCCCCTGGATCTTGGGGAGGCCAAGCGTCCCTGGGTCCGGGTGAGACCATGTGTCCCTGGATCCGGGTGAGGCCTCGTGCACCTAGGTTCAGGTGAGGCCACGTGCCCCTGGGTGTGAGAGAGGCCACGCGCACCTGGGTCCGGGCGAGACCATGTGTCCCTGGATCCGGGTGAGGCCTCGTGCACCTAGGCCCGGGTGAGGCCACGTGCCCCTGGGTCTGGGAGAGGCCAAGCGTCCCTGGGTCCGGGCGAGACCATGTGTCCCTGGATCCGGGTGAGGCCTCGTGCACCTACGCCCGGGTGAGGCCACGTGCCCCTGGGTCTGGGAGAGGCCAAGCGTCCCTGGGTCCGGGCGAGACCATGTGTCCCTGGATCCGGGTGAGGCCTCGTGCACCTAGGCCCGGGTGAGGCCACGTGCCCCTGGGGCTGGGAGAGGCCAAGCGTCCCTGGGTCCGGGTGAGACCATGTGTCCCTGGATCTGGGTGAGGCCTCGTGCGCCTAGGCCCGGGTGAGGCCACGTGCCCCTGGGTCTGGGAGAGGCCAAACGTCCCTGGGTCCGGGTGAGACCATGTGTCCCTGGATCCGGGTGAGGCCTCGTGCACCTAGGCCCGGATGAGGCCACGTGCCCCTGGGTCTGGGAGAGCCCAAGCGTCCCTGGGTCCGGGTGAGACCATGTGTCCCTAGATCCGGGTGAGGCCACGTGCCCCTTAGTCCGGGTGAAGCCGTGCCCCTGGGTTCGCCGAGACCAAACCAGAGGGAGTCGGACCTCCGTTACCACCATTTGTCCACCATCCAGAGCTGAGGGGTCAGTGCTGACATGTACAGATAAGGAACTGGTGGACATTGAAATTGGGTCTCAAAAGAACAGTTGGTCCAGAAAGAAACTCACTACAGACTGATCCATCTGCCTGTCAACATAACTATTATTGCTCGTCTCACATTCAGTTCTTATAAGTATATACCTAGTGACATATGATCTCGCTCATCTAGGGGAAATGATGAACAACAGACTGAGGAACAAGAACAGAACCAGAAGCAAGGAGGCATCGATGGGACTATCGGGCCTCAGAGGGAGGATAGGGGAGGGTGGGGAGAGGGGGAGAGTTCAACCAAAGGACTTGTGTGCATGCATATGAGCCTATCCAACGGTTAAGTTCAACAGGGGGTTGGGGCATGCGTGGGGAGGGGGGGGATGGGAATGGGGGGATGAGGACAAATGTGACACCTTAATCAATAAAGAAATTAAAAAAATAAAATAAAAAAAAATAAAAACCAGTGTCTCCTAGGTACCAGTGCCTTAGTTGCTTGATAGTGTCATGTTGAGTATCTTACAAAGATGAGAGGAAAACCAAGGTGAGTATTTTCTCCAAAATTAATTGGAGAAAAAGGATGTTTCCCAGCCCACAGGAAGCCAGATATCTGATTTAAAAACTAAAATCAGCCTGGCCAGCGTAGCTCAGTAGTTGAGTGTCAACCTATGAACCAGGAGGTCATGGTTTGATTCCGGTCAGGGCACATGCCCAGGTTGTGGGCTCAATCCCCAGTTGGGGGCATGCAGGAGGCAGCTGATCAATGATTCTCTCGTATCATTGATGTTTCTATGTCTCTCTCCCTCTCTCCTTTCCTATCTGAAGTCAATAAAAAACATATAAAAAACCTGATTATATTGATTTGAAAAATAATCTAATAGAAATTCTAGAGTTAAAAAACAATAACTTAAGAATTTAATGGAAGGTTTAATAGCAGATTAGTTATAACTAAAGGCAGAGTTAACAAACTGAAGACAGGTAAAAAGAAATTATGCACCATGAAGCTCAGAAAAATGGATGGACAATACAGTGAGATTGTGAGACATAGAGGATATACTAGTAGTGAGATGGTCTTCTATATGTTTAATTGGCTTTCCAGAAGGAGAAATGAGACAGAATAGAATAAAAGCAACATTTGAACACATGTCTAGGAATTTTCCAAAACTGGTTTAAGACGTCAATTGCAGAATCAAGAAGCCCAGTGATTTTCAAGAAGGATAAATAACAAGAAATCTATATATAGACACATATTAGTGAAATAGAAGAAAACAAATACAGAGTGAAAATGTAAAACACAGTCAGAGGGAAAAAATTGCCTTAAAAGAACATTTTAGACTGACAGCTGGCATCTCAGCAGTCACAGTGGAAACCAGAATACACTGGAATGATATCTCCTGTTTGCTGAAAGAAAACAACTGCTAATGCAGAGTGTTCTATAGCCAGTAAAAATTACATTAAAAATGGAGAAGAAATGAAGATTTTAAAATAAAAATAGAGAATTCACTACCAGCACACATGCATTAAGGAAACAGTAAAAAGTGTTCTTTGGCCCTAACTGGTTTGGCTCAGTGGGTAGAGTGTTGGCCTGCGGACTCAAGGGTCCCAGGTTCGATTCTGGTCAAGGGCATGTACCTTGGTTGGGGGCACATACCCAGTAGGGAGTGTGCAGGAGGCAGCTGATTGATGTTTCTTAATAAAATATATTTTTTATAAAAAGTATCCTTTGGTTTATAGGAAAAGGATTTCAGATGTAAAGTTGGAGATGCAGGAATGAAAAGCAAAAACAAATAAATAAACAAACAAACAAACAAAATGAGAGAGAGAGAGAGAGAGAGAGAGAGAGAGAGAGAGAGAGAGAATGATGTGGGTAGACCTAAAAGAGTCTTAACTGTATAAACAACAACAATAACAATAATAGTAATAATGTCTTGTAGGGTTTACAATATATACAGAATCTGAAGCCCTTGACAAGCTGTCCCCTTACTCTGCCTCCTGTGTTTATCTCCCACTGCTCTCCTCCCTGTACACCATGCCCTCATGAAGCTGGTGTTCACTAGCTCCGGTTTGTACCTTATGCTTTTTTGCTTGTGTGACTTTGCCGTTTCTTTTGCTACTTGGATGCACTCACTCACTGCCATGCCCGCCAACTAAAACCCAGTTACTTTCAATGCCACTCAGATGTCATTTGAGAGTGAAATTTTCCTTGATCCCCTAGACGGGATCAAGGTCATTTTCAAAAGTCCTACAGTCCTTTGCATAACCCTTACACAATTTAGCACTTTTTTTTTTTTGTAAAACAAAATTTTACAAAATTTAATAGCTGAACCAGAAGTCCCTACAGATGCTACATCTCTCACCCCTAATGAGGTTTCTTTTGTTTTCCTTTATTATAAATGCAATGTTCATTACGGAAAACACAAAGACGACACTAAGAATACCCATAATCCCACCCACTAAGCTTGGTGTATATCATTGTACACAGCCTCACACAGTAATTGTTAGTATGTAATCTGCTTTCTGACACTCCTTGAGGGTAGAGACCATATCAGATTTCCCTCTGCATGTCCTGTCTTACACAGGTTAATGGATGAGGGACATCAAAGAAGTCCTTATACAAGAGGGATGGCAGGGACCTCAATGTCAGAAGTCTGACTTCTGAAGGATTCTTCTCCCTTTCCACCCCGTGCTTCACCCCCCAGCAGTACCTGGGCAGGGATATTGCCATTGTTCTTGAGGATGAGAGGGAGTTTCTCTGAATGGCCAAGAAGAAGCCTCTTAAAGAGGAGCAAGGGGTTTCCATATTGGTTGTGGAGAATTGGCCGCACAATGGTCACCCGAGGGAGGGTCCCCTCTCCCACGATATCAAACACGAGGCTTCGGTTCTTGGTCTGGATGCTGCAGGGAACAGGGAGATGGAGGCCTGTCAGCCCGGCATGGCAGGAGTGACATTCCATAGCGTGTGGCCTGCAGCCCCGCTGCAGGAGAGGTTGCTGGGGTGCTGGTACCTGGACACGCCATCCAAGGTAGCCTCGAAGATACACTGGTACGTCTGCATGGTCTGGGGGGTGAAGGTCACCGTGGCAAAGGCATGTGAACGACTGGCAATGCACATCTTGTTGGGTTCCACTTCAAAGATGTCAGTGATGCGGGCAATGATCTGATGGGGGGGAGGAGAGGAGAGGGAAAGGAACCCACACATGTGTTAGCTATGTGGCACTGATACAGGGCTTGCTGCTTATCTCTATTGCCCCTCAAAGCTCTGGGGGAAACATGTTCCATTGCCTGCATAGTCATGCCCCTGGAAGGGGCAGCCTAGACACTCTGGGACCCATCTTCCAGCAATAACTAAATTTCCTTTGTTGTTTTTTTCAATGGACAGCCTGCAAATTAGGACGGGGAGAACATATCATGCCTGCAAACCCCCTGTTAGAAACTTATCTTTGTTTAGAAATCAGGCTTCCTCACCTTTTTATGTTTTTAGCACAAAATAGGAAGAGAGCTGCTCCTTTGTGTCCCAAATAAAGTCAGAGAATAATGACTGGATGTCACTGGGGCGTGAGGGAAGTCATGAGAGAAATTAGTCTCCCAAACCCTGTCCCTCTGTAGTGGGTGTCAGCCTCCTGGGAATGTGTACCCTATTCGGCTCTAGGCTGGGCCAACCCTCTGGGTGGTCTCCCCACCACCAGCCATGTGAACAATGCCAGCTCTGGGGCACAAGGACCACCTGGGCCAAGTTTCTACTTCTGAGCAGAGAACTGCGCAGCTGAGATAAGACCATAGCATCTGAAGCACTTCCGCTTGGACATGAAGGGTGAGCGAAATCTATTGACTCAGCTCTCTCTCTTGTCATCCTGCATCTTCTATTCCACGGTGAAGAATATGTAGAAAATTCCTCACAGCCTCCTGCTCTCTGAGGTCGGTCCAGTTCCCTCCTACACCTTCCAGCAGGGCCTGAGTGCCAGATAATCCCCACTCATGTAGACGGGCTCCAGAGCAGGGGCTTCCAAGAGTTCTCTCCCCGGCTTTCTGCCCACCACGGTGGGCTGGGGCCCAGTGCGGCTGCTTACCTTGTTGGAGACAGGCTTCACCACAATGCTCACGTCGCAGCTGATCTTCCCCACGTTGCTGATCTTGAACCGAGCCTTGGCCTGATGGCCCACCAGGACATTGCTGAACATGAACTTGTTCTCATCCTCCACAAACAGCCCCTGGCTCTCTGTGGTCTGCAGGATGTTGAACAGGTTGGCACTGTTGCAGATCTGGTGCTCCTCAAATATGGAGGCGTTGTTGTCCGTCACGAAGGCTGGGGAAGTGGAGGGAAGACTTAGTCGCAGCCTGATAGCCCAGTTCCTGCTTTCTCTAATTCCTCATTTGGAGGTTTGGATTCCGACAAAAGACAATCATAGAAGAGAGATAGGGCGAGAGTGATGGAACATAGTCTAATTTCTTTTATACTGATCTTGTGGGTCGCCAGATGCCCAACCACCATTCCTCCCAATGGTAAGGAGGGGTAAGATCAGGCTCTCCCTGTGCTCCACCTGAGATCCGCTGGGTTAAGGCTGCAGCATGCTCAGTCACCGACATTGTGCTCCGTGTGCTGTTGTCCACAGGGAGTGAGTGACCTGGCCATGAACAGGCTGGATATGGGACTTATCCCATTGAACCACGATTCCCAGAGAACAGTGGTCATCTGAGAATTCCAGACCTCACTCAGGAAGCCTAGGAGTTTAAAGCTGCCCCTCCCCTTGTAGGTGTGCATGCCTTGTGAGTCTTTAGGGAGAAATGTGGCTGAAGACACTAGAGGAAGTTCTAAGGCCCCAAAGGTAGCAGCCCAGCCATGTTTGCCCAACATGTGCATGGGGGAGGGGTTGTTACAGAGGAAGGTCTTTTAAGGGATGCGGTCCCGTCTGAGTGCTCAGTACCTGGTAGACAGGCTTCAGCCAACAGGCTGTAAGGAATGCCAGCAGGGTGGTCTCGGGGGTCTCGGTCGGAGATATCGATCGCCATAAACTCCTCACACCTTCCCACAGGGTCGGCCACGCAGTCAACGGTGATGGTCTGTATTCCTCCGGGAGGGACAGAGCCAAACCCAGGGTACACGGTGAACATGCCATGGCTGTAGCGAGCCTGCAGGAAACAGTGGGATTGCGGGAGGGGTGGAGGCAAGCAGGTGACATAGAGACTCAGCCCTTCTACCAGAGCTGTGAGATGGTGTCAAAAGGGACTGTTGGGGGATCCCCCAGAGGCTTTCTTTGGGGCTCAGCTCTTCTCCTGGAGGGAGGGCCTGGGGGTCCTTCAGGGAGGGGATCTCTCAGTACTTCCTACTCAGCAAGGTCTCAGATGAAGCACAGAGACAACTTCTTTTGCTTTGACCAGTCATGACTGAGTGGGGATTTCGGGGGACAGACATGTTCCACATCCTACAACACTTACCCAGGTGGGAATCTCCCCTCCATTCTGTTGTTAAACCCCTTCATGAAATTTTACATTTTGCTTATTATTTTTTTAAATTCCAGAATTCCTATTTGGTTCTTCTTTATGGCTGCCCTTTCTTTGCGGAGACTTACTGTTTTCAATTGTTCCGGGTGTTTGTCCTTGCTCACAGAAGCACTTCTATGTTGGCTGCTTCAGCATCTTTGTCAGATAACCCTAACATCTCTGTCATGTCAGTGCTGCCATATATTGCTTGACTATTTTCATTCAGTTTGAGATCTTCCTGGTTCTTGGTATGACAAGTGAGTTTCAGGTGAAACCTGGACATTTTGGGTGTTCTATTATGAGACTCTGGATCGTACTTAAACCTCTTTGACCTGGCTTTCTCCGATACCTCTTCGGCAGGGGGAAGAGAAGCACTGCCTCATCACTTCCAGGTGGGGGTGGTAGTCCAATTCCCCACTCAGATTGCTCATTTCTGCCAGGCACGGGTGGGGGATCCAGCTCCCCACTAGTCCTCTACAGCTACCTCCCTGGCAAGGCGGGGGAGAAGTACTTCCTTACTGTCCTGTTGTTGTCTGGGCGGGAAGGTCCACTAGGGGTGGGGGAGAAACGTCTCATTACCACTGGGTCAAGGTGAAACTCAAGGCTCTCCATGTGGTGTCTCCACTAACAATGGGGGAGGAGGGGGAGGGTCTTGAAACTCCTGGCTACCTCCTGGGCGTTCTTGGGACACCACTCTGGCTGAAGTTGGGCACCTCATCATCACCTGGATAGGGTGAACATCTTCCCACTGTTCTTTGCTAGCAATGGTGGGGTAGGATCCTGGGTTTTGTCATGTTCAGCTGTCATAGAACAGTTCTCATTTGTAGTTTTCTGGTTTACTAGGCTGCTCTTGTCCTGGTTGTTTGGCCAGTGGGACTAGGCTTTTGTTGGGGCCTTTTTTGATCTGTGCCTGGTGATGTTTCTGGGTTGCCAGCTCCTTCAGCATCCCGATGAGATATATGAGGCAAAGGGAAAACTCAGGGAACTTACCACCTTGTTGCTCATTGGGTCCCAAGGACCCTCACTGATCTGATCTTTTTTCTCTCCACCTGTTTTATACGTAATGTCCAGGGGTTTAGTTGTACTTGGTTGGGAAGAGTAGGGAAAAGTATATCTAATTCCATCTTACCAGAAGCAGGTGTCTTTGAATCTCCTTTTATTTAAGCCAGTCTTAATGGGCTTCTGTTTCTTATAAGCAAAAGATTGCTAAATAAAATATATATCAAGAGTTGAAATGTAATCAGAAGGCAGTGAGGAGCCAAAGAAGGTTTTAAAACAAAAGAGGATATCCAAATTAAAGGCCATAATACATTGTCTTAAAATGGAAGTGATATTTCAGTATAACTAACATTCCTGCCACAATAGATTCAAATCCTGCTATCCTGGGGAGGGTAGTATTTGAGCAAAGGACCAGTTGGAAGGTGGTCTTACAGGGTTTCTTTGAACAAGGGAAAGGGTCCTTACCTGGCTAGCGATGTTTATTTCTTTCTGAACAGTTTCAGAGAACTTGGTTGCTCTGGAAGGGGCAACCTTGTAGAAGCTCTCGCTTTCCCGGGATCTTAAATGCCTCATGTGGCCGACTCTGATTAAAGAAGCAAGAGTACACCCTTAGGTTGGGGTGGTGATGTTATTACCACCTGTCTGTCTGCTTGCAAAGGTCCCTTCTCCTAGGAATGGGGGAGGGCCCTTTTATGCCCAAGAGGACATTGGGGGTAGCATAGTCAGCATTCATCATTAGCCAAACTCATTTAACAACTGTGAGAAAATTATGCAGTAATTGTACTTGTTACATGTGACTCATAAGGACATTGAAAATTATTCTGCAAGAGAATAATAGTTTTTAAATATTTACTGAGTTAATTGGAAAGCAGTGTGTAGAAATTATTTATAGACATCAAATCTTTTACCTGATCTCATTTAAAAAAATGAAATGGTCAATAGATTAAATTCTGGACCTTTCTTCACATTTATAGTCATGATGTTTGTTTGTTGTTTTTTTAAATCCTCACTCAAGGATATTTTCCCCTCCCAATTGATCTCTAGAGAGAGTGGAAGGGAGGGAGGAGGGGAAGAGAGAAAGAGAGAAACATTGGCATGAGAGAGGCACATCGATTGGTTGCCTCCTGCACACACCCCTACTGGGCTGGGGAACCTGCAACTCAGGTATGTGCCCTTGACTAGGAATCAAACCTTCGACCCTTCGTTCTGTAGGCCAATGCTCTAACCACTGAGCAAAATTGGCCAGGGCAATCATGGTATTTTTAAGACCTAATTTAAGGAATAGTATAAACACAAGTTTGGGTAACTGTTCACTGAAGCTAGTTTACCCAACAATTAATTTTCCTAGCAGCTAGTTCCCCTAAAATATCCAAATGTATTTGAGGTGCAATTTTAACCTTTTGAGAGATTTATATATTTGAGCATTCACTTGCTTAATGACCAACTGAAGATAGATCAACTGAAGTTCTATACTCTTTTGAGTATTTTGCATGAATTTGTGCATGCTAAAGTGAAAAATAAACAAAAGAACAATTTAAAGCAACACACAATTATATTATAATATCTATAAATAAACATTATTAAATGATTATAAAATAAGTAAAAAATTAGGTTGAAATTAAATAAGGAAGATAGAGACTTTCAACAGTTTAACAAAAAATCTCTTAATACTTTGCCAAAATGAAAGAGGATATCCACAAAAGTGTAAAACAACTACAAACAATGTAAAGCTTGTATGTATACCTGATTTAAACCAATTTATTAGAAAGTCAACTGTAAGTTAATGAATAAAACAATTTTAATTAATTAGAAAGTATGTGAAATCTGGAGAAGAGATATGGGTTCACAATTAAAATCTACTGTTGTGGAGAAAACCAAGATGGCGGCAAAGGTAAACACCTAAACTGCTGCCTCTCACAACAATTTCAAAACTACAACTAAAAGACAAAACGTCTATCACCCAGAACCACGGGAAAGCTGGCTGAGTGGAAGTTCTACAACTAGAAGGAAAGAGAAAAGAGCACAAGCGCTGAAAAGCTGAGATACGGAGGCACATGAATCGGGCTGGTGGTGGGCGACTGGGCGCACTGCTTTTTTTCAACCTGAAGGTAGACAAGCTCCCGATTACTCTGAAATTCAGTTTCTGGGGAGACGTGGGGGACCCAAACTCCTACGGGGAGAGGCTGGACTGTCGGCCATCGGGTCGGAAAGTGAGGGTGACTTTCTTGCAGAGGCGCGCCCAGCAATCATTGTTTACTGCGCTGGGGCGCGGGACTCGGGGACTTGGAAACACGGAAAGGCAGACTGGCAGCCATCGCTGTTTGCCACGCCCTAGCCTAGTGACTCCCTGAGACCCCGCCCTGCATAATCTACAAACACACCCAAGCTCCACACAGCGGCTTTTGCATATAAATGGCCTGCCCTGTTGCAGCTTAACCAAATAAACTGCAGCTCCAGTCAGACAGCTCCAAAACCTCCAAACCCCAAGCAAAGAGGAGAAAACTGTAGTTCTTGCTGTAGCTCCTGCTGGGTGGCCTCAGACAGTAGCTGACTTGCACCCAATTGGAGATCCAGAAGCTAGTGTATCTAGTTGTCTGTGTGAGACGACACCAGATTTCAACTACTCTCATAAGGGACACATTCAAGAGACAGACTCAGTGAGCACCAAAGCCTCACTGGAACAAGTCCTGCACCATAAGCGTGTCTCCAGCACAGCAATTCTTCCATTATAGACACAGCGGGTCCTCACAGCCAATTGGCCTGGAGGTCAATTCCTCCCAGTGACACCAACAACAATCAAGACTTAACTACAACAAGACTGTACACACAGTCCACAAAGGGGTGCACCAAGAGTGTCCACCTCAGGTAACTGGGAGGCTGACCCATTGAACCATATAGGACACCTAGCACACAAAGCCACCCTACCAACTCAGGGAAGCAGCGAAAATGAGGAGATAAGAAAACAGATCACAAACGAAAGAAATGGAGGAGAACAAACGACTGGATATAGAGTTCAAAACCATAGTTATAAGGTTTTTCAAGAACTTCCTAGAAAAGGCCGATAAATTTAAAGAGACCCTCGAGGATATGAAAAAGGACCAACTAGAAATTAACCCTTTGCACTCACTTGCTTTTTTCTCGATTCTTTTATTCTAATGCTAACCGTGTCGAGTCACACTCGACATCCGAGTGCAAAAGGTTAAACATACACTGACTGAAATAAAAAATATTATACAGAGACCCAACAGGAGACTAGAGGAACTCAAGAATCAAGTCAAAGATTTGAAATACAAAGAAGCAAAGAACAATCAACCGGAAAAGCAAAAAGAAAAAAGAATCCAAAAAGTTGAAGATAGTGTAAGAAGCCTCTGGGACAACTTCAAGCGTACCAACATCAGAATTATGGGGGTGCCAGAAGAAGAGAGAGAGCAAGATACTGAAAACCTATTTGAAGAAATAATGACAGAAAACTTTCCCCACCTGGTGAAAGAAATAGACTTACAAGCCCAGGAAGCACACAGAACCCCAAACAAAAGGAATCCAAAGAGGACCACACCAAGACACATCATAATTAAAATGCCAAGGGCAAAAGACAAAGAGAGAATCTTGCAAGCAGCAAGAGAAAAACAGTTAATTACCTACAAGGGAACACCCATACGATTATCAGCTGATTTCTCAACAGAAACTATGCAGGCCAGACGGGAGTGGCAAGAAATATTCAAAGTGATGAATAGCAAGAACCTACAACCAAGATTACTTTACCCAGCAAAGTTATCATTCAGACTTGAAGGGCAGATAAAGAGCTTCACAGATAAAAAAAGCTAAAGGAGTTCATCACCACCAAACCAGTATTATATGAAATGCTGAAAGGTATTCTTTAAGAAGAGGAGGAAGAAGAAAAAAGTAAAGATAACAATTATGGACAACAAATACATATCTATCAACAAGTGAATCTAAAAATCAAGTGAATTAAAAATCTGAGGAACAGAATAAACTGGTGAATATAATAGAATCAGGGGCATAGAATGAGAGTAGATTGATAATTCTCAGGGGGAAAGGGGTGTGGGGGGTGTGGGAAGAGACTGGACAAAAATGGTACACCTATGGATGAGGACAGTTGGGGGGGGGGTAAGGGCAGAGGGTTGAGTGGGAACCGGGTGGAGGGGAGCTATGCGGGGGTGGGGGGGAAGGAGAAACAATTGTAATAATCTGAACAATAAAGATTTATTAAAATAAAATAAAATAAATAAAAAATAAATAAAATAAAATCTACTGTTGTGATTTCTTGCATAATCTTGTACGAGTCATCTTTTATTTTTAGAGAGAGGAAGGAAGAGAGATAGAGAAACATTGATCAGTTGCCTCTTGCATGCCCCCTGCCTGATGGGATCAAACCCACAACCTGGGTATGTACTTTGATGGGGAATTGAACCAGCCACATTTTGGTGTATGGGATGATGCTCCACCCAACTGAGCCACTGGGCCAGGGCGGACGAGTCATTTCTTAATGACTTCACTCACAACAGGGAATAAGGTGAATTTAGATAAAATACATGAAAGCTCGTTGTAAAATATAAAGCACTAACTAACTGGGGAATGGCATGAGTCAAGCAAATGGGTGTCTTACGCTTTTTTCTGGTGAATGGAGCTCTCCCCTGTCATCCTGTAGAGGCCATACTTGAAGTCAGTAACACCTTGATTTTCTATGGCGAAGGTGGTGCTTTTACGAGTGCCACAGATCAGAGCCCCAAAGTTGATGATGGAGGAGGGGCTGATGCTGTATTTGGAGAACACTGCATTCACAGAAAACCTAATTGGGATGCTGGCAATGATTTCAGTTCCGTCTGTCATATTGGGCTCAATGATCTAGAAAGGAAAGGAGGATTGGGAAGACATCAGCTACCGGCATAGTTCCAGAATTCCAATGACTATCTAATTCATTGCCTATTTTCCTCCTTGACATGAAGGCATGTTCCTTTCATTCTCTTTATATTATTGCATCAACAATATTAGAAAATACTAACATAAAACTTACTACGAACTAGCCGTGGACCAACTTAGACCAGCGATTTTCAACCTTTTCATAGACACCAATTACTAAAATTCTGCGGCACACCAAAAAATACATTTTTTGCCAATCTGACAAAAACATAGGTATAATTTTGATTAGTTCGCACCAGATGGCTATTGTTGTGTTGGCTGTTGTCATTTTTAAAGTTGACAGCCTAAGGGAAAAGAGGTCAGTGCCCCTGACTAAATAGTCAGGTGTTGCATGTTTTAAAAATTCCCGGGGCACACCCATTGAAAGTGGCTGACACAGACCAACTTTGCCTCCTGTTTTCACTTCCCCACGCCTCCTCTGCACTTGATGACTAACCTCAGCTTCCTTGTCTCAGGTGCTCCCCAAAGACCAGGGTCCACATTGCCTTTCTGGCGCTCTCAATTCTGATGACTTTGCCTACCTCCCACCTGACCTACCTGTACCTACTAGTTGGGGACCAAACCCTGGTGCATCCTCTCTGGTTGCCACCCAGGCCAGCCCTCCATTTCCCACCTTGGAGCATGGGCTAGACCAGTGGTCGGCAAACTCATTAGTCAACAGAGCCAAATATCAACAGTACAACGATTGAAATTTCTTTTGAGAGCCAAATTTTTTAAACTTAAACTATATAGGTAGGTACATTGTTATTAACTTAATTAGGGTACTCCTAAGCTGGCCTTTGCTGAAAACTCAAGGGGCCAAAGAGCGGCATGTGGCTCGAGAGCCGCAGTTTGCTGACCACTGGGTTAGACCATGTGCTCTTCTTTCTTACATGCATCTTACAACCCTGCCATTGAGCTCTCCCTTTGAGCTCTCTCACCTGACAGCGCAGGACTGGCTGCTGCTCTATCTTCACCTCCTTTTTTGCACGGAAGAACACCTGGACATTTGTGGGCTTATCTGTTGTGGTCAGTGAGCCCTTCCTGGGTTGGACTGAGATCATTGAATTTATATTGGTCGTTGTAATGCCTACAGAGTCCACAGAAAAGCTGAAAGATATGAATAAAAGTTGGTATAAGTCATTATTATCCAGGGAACCCAAGACACTAGAGAGCAAACTCTAGACTGTTAAGTGCCTGCCATGCCTCTGGCCCTGGTTAACTACTTTGCTTAGCACTGTCCACTGTGTGTTGTGCTCTGTGACTACCCATCTTTAGCCAGGATTGACCGGGCCAGTGAGTGATGCTTGAGGCAAAGATAGCCATCTCTAGCCTGTGGTCAAGTGGTGCCCTTGCATGAAATCTCTGTCCAACAGGGACACTTGATGCTGGATAAGGATCAACTAGATTAATTCATCTTCCTCCCTCCCTCCCTACCTTCCTCCTTCCCTCCCTCCCTTTCTCTCCCTCCCTCCCTCCCTCCCTCCCTGCCTCCCTTCCTTCTTCCCTGCCCTGGTTCCTCCCTCCCCTTTCTGAGACTGGACGCAGCACACACAGAAGGAACAGTGATACAGAAGACAGGGGATCCAAGAAAGAAGAGAAAGCAGGGGGGCAGAAGCCCTGTAAGAGAGGCCCTCAGAAAGGGTGGCTGTGGCCCCAGGGAGGTGAGGTGGCATACCACAGAGATGAGCTGACTCATGAAAATGGCAGGGGACTAGAGAAGGAGCAAGGAGCTTAAGGTGAGATGGGATACCTGGAGTTGCATGTCATCCCCATGCCCCAGGGGACCTGGTCACTCCATTGCTGCCTGCAGGTGCCTGTGCTCCCTCACCTCCCTGTCCCTCATCACCTGCTGGAACCAGAGGGCGACTCTTCCATGCAACCTGAAAGAGCAGAGCTAACACCCTGCCATAATCTGAAACAAAACTCGCAAACAGGCACAGCTGCATTCAGCATTAAGTGCCAGTGGCTTTCTTTTAGGTCTGTTAAGCTTTCATTTGTATTTATTTATTTCAATACAGTGTTCTACCTAATGGTAGTACTGAAGTGGCGCCTCTCTAACTTTCTGAGCTAAAACAAAACCATCATGAATATACTGAATTTCTTTCAAATCTGTGAAGGGGAAGACCCTTTATCAACTGTGAATTCTTCTGGGGGAAAGGATGACTTTTCATAGGAATGGATTGGCTGTGGGTGCAGGCACTGCCACTGAGGTTTGTGTGACCCTGCCTGAGTGACCTCTTCCCTCGCCCCACCAAGCACCACCCTTTCCTCTCTCAGGAAACTCCCTTAGTTAGTTTTTCATTTTTTTTAGAAATTGAATTTATTGAGGTGACATTGGTTAATAAGACCATACACATTTCAAGTGTACAGTTCAATAAAACATCATCGGCATATTGCATTGTGCGCTCACCACCCAAAGTCAAGTCTCCTTCTATCCCCATTTATCCCACCTTTGCCCACTTCCCCCTCCCTGCATCCCCTTTACTTCTCAAAATTAAAAAAGAAAATCGGAACATCTACCCACCTGAAATCTTATGTAGAATGCAAATTTATGAAACAGAGGAGCTGAAGAGGGCAGGACAGCTTGAGGCCAGGTTCCCCATCTCTGTCTCTCCCTCTACCCCAGGACCTCCTCCTCCCAGTATCTCCTATTCACACATCTCCCCCTCAGGCCCCGTGGCTCTAGGTGCCTTCAGAGGACCCTTAAGGGTCTCCACAAAGTCTCAGAGTTGAGAGCAGTGTGAGAATCTCTGCTCTCTTAGCAGCTGGAATTCCCTTCATTGAAACCAGGAGAGGCTAAAAGCAGAGATGGTTCTTATGATTGCTCCAAACTTTTTGAAAAAATCTCTCAGACATATTTTTCTGCCCAGGAGTGGACACAGATGACCACATGCTGAATTGTTTTCGGGTTACCTGAACATGATCTCATATTTCCCACGGTTCTTCAGTTGCAGGGGCTGCTTCACCTCCTCCATGACCCTCACGGTCCCAAAATCAAGGCCTCCTTCAGCTCCTGCAGAGGCCAGGGCCGGGATGGGGAGGGTGAGTGGGCATGGGAACAAGGAAAATTGCAGGTCACGTGGAAAATCCATGATGACAATTTTGAGAATTTGTTTTCTGAAAGCATCATGGCTGAAAAGCTTTTGTAGTTGCATCTTAGCAAACAACAGACACTGCTCTTGCACCCAATTCAATGGGGCAGCTCCCTCTGACTTCCATCCTAGGATCACCGTCCTTTTTATGTCTCCCAGTAGCTAAATCTCCCAGTATTCAAATATATATATTTTTTGCACCAAGCGTATGCTGTACAGAGTTGGGATATTATATATACATTTGTATTGCTTTACTTAGCATTACTTCATAACTATTTTCACACATAATTAATAATTCCTCATCAATGTGATCTTTTGTTGTTGTTGTTGTTAATCCTCACCCCAGGATATTTTTCCATTGAGTTTTAGAGGGAGTGGAAGGGAGGCAGAGAGACACACAGAGAGAAACATTGGTGTGAGAGAGACTCATCGATTGGTTGCCTCCCACACGTGCCCTGATCAACTGGGGCCGGGGAACAGAGCCTGCAACCAAGGTACATGCCCTTGAACATAAATTGAACCTGTGACCCTTCAGTCTGGGGGCTGACACTCTATCCACTGAGCCAAACTGGCCAGGGCATCCTCAATGTGATCTTTTTTTTTTTTTTTAATATATTTTATTGATTTTTTACAGAGAGGAAAGGAGAGGGACAGAGAGCCAGAAACATCGATGAGAGAGAAACATCGACCAGCCGCCCTCAATGTGATCTTAATGGGTGTACAATATATCATGATATGGCTATTCCATAACGTACAGTACTATTCCTACAATAACAATATTCCATTATTGATAGAAATTTAGGTTATTTCTGATCTTCCATTGTTATAAATAATGCTGTGGTAAATATCTTTGTACATAAGACTGATGACATCTAGGCAAACATGTAGTTCTAACATTCTATGAATCTTGTTGAGGCGATCTATCAGAGAAAGGAGGGAGGTGGAAAAGGGCATGGTCAAAGGATCTATCTAAGCTGGGTGATAGGGCCTGTGGTAAGCAGAATCATGCCACTCCTGCCACAAAGGAACCTGGGAATATGCTAGTTTACATAGCAATGGGGAATTAAGGTATCAGATGGGATTCAGGTTGCTGATCATCGGCCTTTAACGTAAGGAGATTATCCTGATTCTCTGAAGGACCCAATGTAATCATAAGAAACCTTAAAAGTGTAAGAGGGAGACAAACATGGGAGAACCAGGGACCCGGCAACATGAGAAGGGCTTGACCAAACATTCCTGGCTTTGGAGATGGAGGAAGGGGACCATCAGACAAGAAATGGGGGTGGCTTCTAGAAGCAGGAAAAGGCCAGGAGATGGATTCTTGCCCAGAGTTTCCAGAAAGGAATGCAGCCCTGCCAACACCGTAATTTTAGTCCGGTGGCATTCATTTTGGATTTTCTGATCCATAGGACTGAAAGATAAGAAATTTCTATTGTTTGAAGCCATCAAGTTTGTGGGAATTGGTTACAGCAGCGATAGAAGACTAATACAGGCAGGAAGATGGTACCCACTCTCAGATGACTGTTCAGAAAAGAGCTCTGCAAATGTTGTATCTACATGACCCCTCCCCCTGCCATCATTTCAAGTTGGACAAACAGATTCTTGTAATATTACTAACATCACTCTGGGGTGTGCGTTACTATTTACTGAAATTCTACCCCTCCTCCAAACAACCACCTATACCGCACTAAAAGATTCCCATCTCAGGAAATGTCACCCTCCACCCAGTATATTTCTTGTCACCATCACAAGCACTACACTGCACCAAAAGATGTGACTGCTAATCACCTTTGGGGAAGGTGATGTCCAAGGCCATGTCATAGGACTCTGCAATGACCATGATGTTTTCAATCTGAACAACTCCAACAAGATTGTCTGTGTCCAAAACCTGTTGGGATGAGAGAGAGTCTTCAGTAAAGGCAAGACCCACGAGGTGCTTAGAGCCTGAACTACGTAACATGCAGTGGGGATCATGAAGGGGATGTGATAGGAATATCTATTTTTTAAAAATTCTATCCTATGGGTATGTCCTATAGGATAGAATTTTGTTTATGTTTTTGTTTGTTTTTTTTGGTTAATCCTCACCTGAGGGCATTTTCCCATTGATTTTTGGAGAGAGTGGAAGGGAGGGGGAGAGACACAGAGAGAAACATCGATGTGAGAGAGAGACACATCGATTAGCTGCCTTCCGCACAGACCCCCGCACTGAACATTTGGTAGGATTAGTATTCTTCATAGCACCCGTTGGGGAATGCTGGTGTAGACCATCAATATAAGAATGGGAAAATGAGACCGAATTTTCTATCTTGTCCAATGACTGGGTTTAAATTATTTGCATGATTGTTGCAATATTGTTGAAGTTGGGGCTGTGAGTATACATTGCAGAAAAGTGTTTTTTAGAACTCTTAAATAAAATAAACCTGAAGAACATTCTTCTGATAATGGAAATGGAAAACTTGTATATTCTTAATCATCCTTGCTCTACTAATTTGGTAAATCTGAATTGTTCTGTTCTTTGTTTCTGGCTCAATACGTGGGAAAAGTCCTAGATTTTTCACAAAAAGTGTTTAATGTTTTTCTTTTGCAAATTTCAAATGCCTTATTTACATGAACATCACTACTATTAAAGTCAGAAATGTAAAAAACAAACAAACAAACAAACAAACAAACAAAAAGCAAGGCCCAGCCTCCAGTTGCTCACTGTCCCCCTCTGTTGTCACCCCTGGGGATAGTTCTTCCCTTACTGTCCCAAGAAACATCTGAACTGGTGTCAGCTGGACCCAAACCATTGACTCCTGAGACTAGTGAGGGGGTGAGTACGGGTCTGTTTGTGAAGGTGAAGGGCACTGGGTTGTGGGTACAGCTCTCCTGGGTCTGCCTAGAGATCACCCGCTTCTCTGCCCAAGCCGCAAGTTGACAATTTGTCACCACTCCCCATTACCGGTGCTTTGGGTGCCAGGAGGAAAATTTGTGAATATCACCAAATTCGAGTTTTAACTCGGGAGTTTCTACCTTTTCTTTCGCCAAGCACTCATTCACTCTGCATGGATTGAGTGCTCTGTTCTTAGCACTGGGAAATCTGCCATGAAGGAGACTGCCTTCAGGGAGCTTACAGTGAGTGCAGAGCAGATATTGTGGGTTGGGGCTGTCAAACGGGATTAGATAAGAGTGTGTAACTGGGGACCTGGCTTAGTGTGTGTTGGCAGTGTGTACGTGTTGGTAGTGTGTGTGTGGGCAGTGTGTGTGGAGGGTTGCGTATGTATTTGTGTTGCTAGTGTGTGTGTATGTGTTGGTAGTGTGTGTGTCAGAGATCCCAGTGTGTACACATTTTGACGACCACGTCTGAAGATGGGTGAAGCCTCACCTCCAGCCGAATCGCCTTCTTGATATTGATGGGCTTGGAGGGTTGGAAGTACACTTGCAGGCTATAGTCAGCCTTGGGGGGGATGGTGCCCTGCAGCATGGACACGGAGAAGTCCTCGCCCAGGTGCTCCAGGCTGGTGATCCGCCAGGCCACGGGCAGGGCCGTGATGTTGTGGAAAAGGACCACTTTGGATTCTTTTCTGAAGAGACCAAAAGACATTTTGTCAGTTTCAAATGATTTTGATTTATTATGGCAGGTCAGAGGAAGCACTTCTGGTTATTTCAATTATAGCTTGGTTCACTAATGAATATTTATCAAGGAATGGGGCCTGACGGTATCGATCAAAGCATGCAGCATCCACATCATAATATCATATCATCCATTCTGTCCCAGCAGCTCCAGAAAGAAACATTCTCTGTTTAGAATCACAGATTCCAGTGAATGGATATATACGTTCTAGTTTTGATCTAATAGTCTCTGTTTGTGCTATAATCTCTAGGCTAAATATTTTTAAACTTTTAGGGTAGTGGGCTGCTTTGAGAATCGGGAAAAAGCTAGTCTTTCTTCTGAGAAAAATGCAATGTGCTCACACTTTGGCGGTTGATCTTGCGGGAGTGGGGGGGGTGTCTTGATGCTGCTGAAGTCCAGCAAATAGGACTACTAACCATCCTGATTTGCACAGGACCAGAAGTTTCCCACCATGTAGGACTCAGAGGGTTTAAAGCCTGGAAAGCCCTGAGCCAGTGATGGCGAACCCATGACATGCGTGTCAGCACTGACACGCGTAGCCATTTCTGATGACACGCGGCCGCATGCCGAGGATGAAACATTTGCTGCTCCTGAGGATGAAACATTTGCGGCTAGAGTCTTGGAGTTAGTTTTTTCCTCAAAGTGACACACTACCCGAGTTATGCTCAGTTTTTTGGCGAAGTTTGACACACCAAGCTCAAAAGGTTGCCCATCACGGCCCTGAGCAAATCAAGATGAGTTGGCCACCCTAGAACTAAATACTCTTTCAATTCCATCCCAGTCCTGGTGGCATCGAGAACGCTGACCTGTGCAGCAGAAGCCGGTCAAAATGCAATTGCCTGGGTTCCACATCCAGTTCTGGGCGGACCCCCTCGCAGCTTAATTTGAAGATGGCCGGTTCTGGGTTCTCCTTGATGCAGCAGACGATGCTGTCTTCAAAGACGCCGACGGCAGTAGGGTAGGCCCACACGGTCAGTATCTAGTGGAAGAGGCAAAACAAAGGGCATTTACACTGAGGATGCCAAGGCCTCAGATTTCCCAAGAAAGTCTTGCCCTGGTGGCCTGGCTTCCATGGGGCTGTACCTGCTTCTCATTGGGTTTGAGAATCATGTTCATGGGTTCCAGGAAGTAGGTATTTGCTTTGACATCATTCTGGAAGCAGAAGAACACCTCCGTGACCATTGGGGAATTGTTCAGGATAGTCAGTGTCTCCATGTTGCCTGGGAACAAAGATGACTTATACCTGGAAGTGAACAAAAATTAGGGATAAATTAGGAATGTGGATGTGAGGATTGACTGAGATCTCAGGTGGAAAAGGAAGTTGTGGGGGTCAAGGCAATTCCAAAGGACAGTGTGGTTACACTGAGGCAGCCTGATCCCCGCCCTCCAAGTCTCAGTCTCCTCATCTTTAAGATGGGATGATGATACCTTTTAGGATTTCTGGGAGTATTAAATGAATTTGTGCAGCCAATGCTCTTAGCACAGCAGCAGATATCAAACGCTCAAAAAAATGGTAGTTATTATTGTAAAGAATTCTAAGAAATATACAGCTCTATCCTTTCCAGGGCTTATATTCCCAGAGGAGCTGATCATCTGAGTAATTTACTTCACCTCTGTCTTAGAGATGACCTCATTCACTGCCTTCGGCACCTGCACAGGATGTTACTGTGCCGCCATGGACTCATTTGGTGAGGTTGGCTGTTACAGGGCTGTTTGTCTCCTGGTACATTAGGATGAGAGCCACAGAGTCAAGCAGCCTGAGCACTGGAAGCTGCTCAATTATTGGCACTCAGAAAAGGAACCGCGGAAAGCACGAGAAATGCCAGTGAAGACACACGTCATCAGAGAGCATAGCATAGGTCAGGAAAGCAAGGTACCGTAGTACCCACTGGTGCCCAGAAACAGCCCGCAAAGCTTTGTGGACAGGCTATGATGGAGGAAGGAGGGAGAGTGCATGGCAGAGACCAAACCAGAGCCAGAGAGATAACACTCTCTGTGGGACTGCCGGAGGGGTGGTGACCGTCACAGCTACCCCCCAGTGCTGTGCTATAAGCCTCACGTGCGCAATCCAGGGCAGTCTTCACAAGGCTGTGAGGTGGGTGCTACTGTTTTCCCACTGTGCAAACTAGGACGCTGAGGCTCAGCAAGGATTAAAGAGTAAACGAATCATACCTGGTTGCACTGGTCCTTGTTTCTGGGCCACTGTCATTGTCCTCCTCCTGGACCAGTGCTGTTTGGCCCCAAATCCTGTGTTCCAATTCCAGTGATGTCCTGAATGGCCCTGTTTTCCCTGATTCCCACCACCAGGTTTCTCTGTACGTCATGCCCATCAACCTGACCCACATTCCTCTTTCCAAAGCCCTTCTTCTGGGCCTTGAAGATCCTCTCTATCATCAGCAAACCTTCTGCACCTTCACTTTCTAGTCCAGCACCTCAGGAAACAAACTGGAGGGATTAAGGGAATGGGGACAAAGATGGCTGGCTCTTTAGCTCCACCAGCAAACAGAAATAAACCCTCTCTATACTTATCACAATGCATGCTAGATTGAATGATGACATGTTGAGACCTTGGTTTCAGTTTGGGTCTTTCCTCCCTGCCTATAGCATAAGGAATTTGTCTATACATGAAAAAAATTAATATCACCAAAAATGTATAATCATCAGCCTCACCTGGGCCTCCAATTTTGCTGGGAATCTTAATCTATTTCTCTAATATGCTCTCTCTCTCACTTTCCACAAAAACTTTTTCACACCTTCTCCATTTTCTCAACATTTTTAACTTCCCTCCGCTTCCCTCATTGGGAAAGTCCTCCCATCATTTCCCATGGAGACAATAGACAGCTGCATGGGAGCCTTCTCAAATCTGTAAGCCTACCTGCACCTGAAGCTATCTCACCTTCGTCCCTCCTTGTAATAGATGAAGGCCCCTCTTCCTGGCAAAGCCAATATCTACATATTCCATTGTGTTGTCTTGGGGAGCTGACAGCCTGTACTTTCTCCTGCAACTCCAACCTCTCCCTCCCTACTTCCCCTTGGCATCCAAACTCTGTAAGAACAACCGAGTATGAACAGCCCTCCCTGAACTCCATGCCTCCCTCCCATTCTCAATTCCCTTCACAGCCGAGCTGTCCCAAAGAGCTATCTTCACACCTGGCCTCCATTTTCTCACCCTCCACCGACTCCTCAAATCACTTCACTTGGGCTACATCTTCAGAAATTCCCCCCAAAAGGGCTCTTGCTAAGGCCCCTGGGGACCTCCATGTTGTTGAATCCTGTGGACATGGATGTCTTCATCTCTTTACCTTCTCTGCAACCTTCAACTGTGGTCAATAATATCCTCCTCTTGTGGCTCCATGACCCCACTCTTTTCTGGTTTCCAACAATGCTCTGGCCCTCTTTCTCATCTCCTGTGCTGGCTTCAACTCTTGTACGTGGTGGAATTCTTCAGAGTTCCGTCTGAGGTCCTTCTCTCCTTACTGTATCCTCTCTTCTTAAGCAATCTCATCTACACCCAAAGCTTTTGTTGTCTTGATGACAAGCCTCTCTACTCTGAGAACCAAAACTGTATAGCCTATTCCCTGCTTTATGTGGCTACTGGTAATATCTTCCAAGCATCTCAAACTTAACATATCCCAAAGTGAACTCTTGATCCTATCCCTCCCCCAACCAAACCCTGGTCCTCTTCCAGGCTTTCCCATCTTGGAAAATGGCACCCCCATTCATCTTAGCAGAAACTTTGGGTACAAGAACTCTGTTCTCCTAATTTGTGGTTCAGGGACTGAGGCAGCATTAATAAAAGCTATGTCTACAGAGAAACTCTGCTTGTATCATTCATGAGCCCAACCCAGGGGTCTAAAATCTGTCTTGAAATAATGGCACACTTACTTATCTCTTGATTTTCCACAAAGCAGTGGCCCAAAGTAAAACGTGTCCATGCTTATAATATACTTCTTAAAGACGATCTCATCTGTTTTCATGTCCATCTTCCGCTGAGGGAATACCACTCTGAACACAGGGGAGGAAGAGAAGAGGAGAGGCTGCTTGAGAGGAAGTTCAATGCCACCCCCTGATCTTTACATGAACCCAACATTCCCTGTTCAGCAGAGGGTCCAGGTGTCTGGAGACAGAAGACTCTTAATTTGAAGACTTTTGTTGAGCCTTTATTCCTTCTCCTTCCCTTCCCCTGGCCTGAGTGAAAATAGTGCAGTTTGAACTTGAAAAAAAAAAAAAAAGATTCCTACTACTGTCTTTCATAATGAGGGGCTGATGATAGAACTGAGTTGGATGACCCGTTCTGGTGTGTACAGCTAGACAAATTCCCAAGAATCCTATGGAAAACTAGTTCTTGTAGATATTGACTAGTTTCTGAGTTCCTTGTCCAAGGTGGCTCCTCAATCAGAATTGCAAAAGGCCCTCTTGGTGGACAAGCTATAAAAGGCCCCTTCCCTAGTGGACAAGCTATAAAAGGCCCCTCCCCTGGTGGCGGGGAGGATGCTTGCCCCACTAGCTTGCTCAGCCAATGCCTTTATGTGGTGCATAGGGGGCTCATAAAAAAGCTCGCCCATAGAGATTCACACCTATTGCAGCATAAAATGTCTTACAGTAAATATAAAATCTGCTTGTTTGCTTAATAGTTGAATAAGCAAAGTAACTGGTCACATATTAGCTTCATCTCAATCTCATGGTATCACGTCATTCCTGTGGCTTAGTCAGTGTCCAAGACACTAAAGCCCAGTACAAAAGGGTCTGGGAGTCTGTTCCAGTTCCACGTTGGTATTAAGAGCCTCCATGTTCAGCCCAGCCAGCATGACTCAGTGGTTGAGCATTGACCTATGAACCAGGAGGTCATGGTTTGATTCCCAGTCAGGGCACATGCCTGGGTTGTGGCTTGATCCCCAGTAGGGGGTGTGCAGGAGGCAGCCGATGAATTATTCTCTCTCATCATTGATGTTTCTATGTCTCTTTCCCTCTCCCCTCCTCTCTGAAATCCACTAAAAATATATCACACACACGCACACACACACTGAGTGGCCAGATTATTATGATCTCTGAATGCAGAGGCCTGGTGCATGAATTCGTGCATGGGTGGGGTCCAGCCAGCCTGGCCAGAGGGAGGGGACATGGGTGGTTGGCTGGCCTGCCTGCTGGTCAAACTCCTGGTCAAGGGGACAATTTGCATATTAGCCTTTTATTATATAGGATATACACTGAGTGGCTAGATTATTATGCATTCAGAGATCATAATAATCTGGCCACTCAGTGTATATTTCCTATATAATAAAGAGGTAATATGCAAATTGACCCTCATGCCCTCACAAGATGGATGCCTATGACCAGGCTGGCAAGGGAGTTAGTGAGGGATGACCAAACGACTGAACAGCAGGCTGTGTGGGGTGACCAGGCCAACAAGGGGGGAGCAGTTGGGGGTGACCAGGCCAGCAGGGGGGGCAGTTGGGGGCAACCAGGCTGGCAGGGGGGGCAGTTAGGGGCGATCAGGCCAGCATGCAGAGGCAGTGAGGGGCAATCAGGTCGGCGGGGAGGGAGGTTAGTTAGGGGTGACCAGTCAAGCAGGCAGGTGAGCAATTAGGAGCCAGCGGTCCAGGATTGTGAGAGGGATCTTCCGACCAGCAGTCAGACATCTCCCAAGGGGTCCCAGATTGGAGAGGGTGCAAGACCACCCCCCATGCACAAATTTCATGCACTGGGCCTCTAGTATATATATATAAAAGGCTAAGCGATTGGCCGACCAGCCAACTGGCTGACTAGCTGGTAGGTATGATGTGCACCGACCACCAGGGGGCAGACACTCACTCAACACAGGAGCTGCCGAGCAACAGCAACTTATCAGAGTGCACTCTTCCACTCTGGGACCCCTCGGGGGATGTCAGACTGCTGGTTTTGGCCCGATTCCCGCAGGCCAGGCTGAGGGACCCCACCTGCTGGAGGGATCCCACTCACTCCGCAGATGTCCTTCAAGCCTTGGCGCTTCCCCAGGTGCAGCCGGATGGGGAGGGACCACAGGAGGTTGCTTCCAGGGCATGTCCAGCCCATCTCACCCAGTACCACCCTGCTGGCCACATTCTTATTAATTTTCTTTCAATGTGCATGAATCCATGCACAGGGCCTCTAATACTACCTAATAAAAGGGTAATATGCAAATTGACTGCACCTTCGCTACGCCTAAGCCACGCCCACCAGCCACGCCCACCAGCCAATCAGGGCAAGTATGCAAATAAACCCAACTAAGATGGCTACAGCCACAGAGAACAAGGTTTCCCAGGCAACGGAGGAAGCCAAGCTTTCCGCCTGCCCTTGCTAGGCCTAAGCCTCCACTCAAACTACAAAGTTTCAATTATAGAAGGTTAACAAATCTTAACAGAAATGGCGGCAGCCACGGAGCTGGAGAGAGCAGGCCAGGGTTGCCCCGGCAATGGAGAAAGCAAAGCTTTCCGCACACCCTGGCCGGGCCCAGGCCTCCACTTAAGGCCACAAAGTTTCAATTATAGAAGGAGAATTAACCCCAATAGAAATGGCTGCCGGCCACGGAGCAAGCAGGAGGCTTGGCTCCGCTCCAGGCTACAAAGTTTCAATTGTAGAAGGTAAATAAATTCCAGATACCAGGGCCTCCTCTTGGGTTGCCAGGGGGCGTGGCTGGCCTGAAAACCACCACAGGCCCCTTGCTCAGGCTGCCCCACGCCCCAAGGGAACCCCCATCCTGATCTGGGACACCCTTCAGGGCAAACCAGCTGGCCCCCACCCCTGCACCAGGCCTCTATCCTATCTAATAAAATAATAATATGCAGATTGACCATCACTCCAACACACAATATGGATGCCCCCATGTGGTCAAAGATCCTGCCCCCATGTGGACACAAGATGGCCACCACAAGATGGCCAGCAGGGGAGGGCAGTTGGGAGGCACCAGGCCTGCAAGGGAGGGCAGTTGAGAGGGACCAGGCCTGCAAGGGAGGGCAGTTGGAGGTGATCAACCCTGCAGGGGAGGGCAGTTAGGGGTGACCAGGCCAGCAGAGGAGGGAAGTTGGGGGCAAACAGGCTGGTAGGGGAACAGTTAGGCATCAATCAGGCTGGCAGTGGAGTGGTTAGGGGGTGATCAGGCTGGCAGGCAGAAGCGGTTAGGGGCAATCAGGAAGGCAGGCAGGTGAGCAGTTGGGAGCCAGCAGTCCTGGATTGTGAGAGGGATGTCCAACTGCCCGTTTAGGCCCGATCCCTGGGCAGTCGGACATCCCTCGAGGGGTCCCAGATTGGAGAGGGTACAGGCTGGGCTGAGGGACACCCCCCCTCTCCGTGCACGAATTTCATGCAACGGGCCTCTAATATATATATACCCACATACATATGAGCCTCCCTGTTCAAAGTAGCACGGAAGAAAACTAAAATGTGTCTGTCAATCCTTTCTTTGAAAATAAAAGACACTTACTTTGGGTCTTGGCAAATGTAAGGATAAGCACAAACACCACGGCAATAAAGCTGGTACTGGCGGCAAGTTCCAAGGATCTCAAAGTTGAACGTCTGGTCATAGTTCCCGAGATCAGTAGCAGAGAACTGCACTCTCAACACCACCTCGCCATTGGCCGGCACGATCCACCGGAAATGATTCAACCTGCAAATGAGCACACGGGCCTTTCAAGTGAGGATGCTTCCTTTGCTGCCGGGGAGTCCTGTGCTGCTGGGGTTCTGCAGGGCGGTCTGCAGGGCCCCACAGGCAGAGCCGCCCTGTTCCCATCTGGTACCCTGACAGCTGCCCCCTCCCTGTGGGGCATGGGCATTTCTCTCCCGGGTTGCGGTTGCTCGGAGGCCCACCTGATGAATTTGTCCTGGGAGTGCTGCCCGGACAAGTTGTTCTGGTCCATGTCTGACAGGGGGGAAATGGTTCCAGAAACGGCCGCAGAAAGGCCCTTCCGGTTGAAGGCGATGCGACGTTTGTCCTTCAGAGTATCGCGAACCTGGTCTGTTTTTTCTTTCAGTTTCTGTTTGTTCCCTTTAGACGAGGTGTTCGGCTCCTCCTGGAGTTAAATGAGAAACGAGCACAAGGTCTTACGTGCTCATCTTACTTCCATACGAACAGGAGACACAGATGCCTACAACTGTCCGCAGTCTGGGGTGACGCGCCACAGGCTCGGGATGCTGGCGGCGGCCTGGAGCAGGGCAGGGCCCAGCCTCCCACACCAGGTAGAAGAGAAGCAGAGGAGAGAAGTCTAGAACTTGGCCATTCCCTGAGGAAGCCAAGACCTAAAGAAAGCTCGACTCTGGCAGGGACTGGGTTCCGATATTGCATTTTGTTGTGTTTCTTTAGTATCTTGTTTTTGTTTGTTAATTCTCACCTGAGGACATTTTTTCCCCCATTGTTTTCAGGAGAGAGAGAGTGTGGAAGCGGGGGAGGGACGGAGAGAGAGAGAAACATCGATGCGAGACACATGGATTGGCTGCCTCCCACATGTGCCCCAACCAGGGGATGGGGAGTGAACCTGCAACAGAGGCACCTGCCCTTGAGCAAGAATCAAACCCATGACTCTTCAGTGAGTGGGCCGATGCTCCAACCACTGAGCAAAACTGGCCAAGGCTCTTTAGTATCTTTTAATGTAGACCGCTTGCCCCCTCCCAATCGCTCTGATTTTTTGGAGATACCAGTTCTGTGTTCTTACAGGATATCCCATAGTTTGAAATTTTCTGACTATTTTCAGAGTGACATCTAACTTATTCCTTTATTCCCTGTATTTTCTATAAGCTGAAAATTAGGCTTAAAAGCTTGTTTAGATTTATAGAGGATGCTGTGTACTCACACTCTGCCACAGTGGGGGACAAGTAATGCCAGGTTGGCCCATGGTGACAGATGCAAAGTGTGTTCGTGTGGCTGGAGTGGTGCCTGCCAGATGTGGCCACGATAGACGTTTCCTTACAAAGCAGGCCAGTCAACTGTGGGATGACACGCTAGCTCCAGGGAGTGTCTTGTTCCCCAACAAACTGCTGCTTTTTGTACCCACTGGAGCACCTTAATCATCCCCCGCCCACTGTGGATAACAGAATAATACTTTTCTCATTCTATTCTTTCTATAATTTCAGCTGTCATTCTTCTAGAATGAAGAGCTTTCCTTTGTCAATGGGAGATAAACTAGACTTCCTCCTAAAATGGTTAAGCTAAAGAATGCTCAACTCTTTCCTGGTAATGGCCAATTTTCAGAAAAGAGTAATAGTCACCTCTGAGGTTGGCAAGATTTCTTTATCTTTTCCATTTGGGCTCTGCTCTAGTAAGCCCTGCCCACGGCTGCTGCTCAGCGCAGATGTTGACTTCCTGCTTACTTATAAACTGAAGATGGGCACATTTTCTGCCACCCACTGGAGCTGTAGGCAGGGCCTCAAGGTAATTCTATTTGCTGCTGATTTTATTTAGTCTTTGCTGATGTGCATGGTTTGTAGGTGGTCATGTGAAGAGATTCAAATTTTGGCCCACCATACTCTTCTGGGAATAAAAAGGCCCTCCATAATTTTGAATATACATATCCTCTGCACATCATTGGTCCAATCTATTTTTCCTTTGTGATTTGTTTTAGTCATTGTGTATATATTTTCTTCTACTTTTACATTATTTCATGTTGTTGCTTATATTTTTAATCCAGCTGGAATTAATTTTACTGCATTGTATCAGGCAAGTAGATAAAATAGCCAATTTTCCCATCACAGTTTCTTCAATACTCTGTCTTTTCTCTAGTGGTGTGCATTCCCTTAACCTGTGCCAGTAGATTCTTGTATTCTTATGCACTGTGTACATTACTGAGCTTCATGCATACACTATACTATCTTTTTAAAAGACTAGTGTTGCTTCCTTTTTTCATGCAGATGAGCTTCTGAGTAATTTGACAAGTTCCCTAGACCAGTGGTCGGCAAACTCATTAGTCAACAGAGCCAAATATCAACAGTACAATGATTGAAATTTATTTTGAGAGCCAAATTTTTTAAACTTAAACTTCTTCTAACGCCACTTCTTCAAAATAGACTCGCCCAGGCCGTGGTATTTTGTGGAAGAGCCACACTCAAGGGGCCAAAGAGCCGCAAGTGTCTCGCGAGCCGCAGTTTGCCGACCACTGCCCTAGACCATGCCTGGGGAATGCACAGGTTGGAAGGTGAGCATCAGTCATTTTCAGTTTCCTCTTGGGAAGTAGGAAGAGTCAGACCCAGGGGGAGGCTGGTTTGGGGTCCTCAGCAGGATCCCCAGCCAGTGGAGGGGAAGCACCTGAGCGGCATGACCCCCAGCACCGTGCTCCACGCTGGCCTGTGGAGGGAGACGGCCAAGGCCAGGACGCGCTGCTCACTCTTTACCTTCGCAGAGCTGGTGGTGGTCGTCGAGAGGTCTGCTTCTGATTCCGCCTCTCTTTTCTCCTCCAGCAGGGCCAGCTCTTCGGAGAGCGGGATTAGAAACACAAAATGCTTCATGATTTCCGTTGAGGCCAACGGCAGCCGCTTCAGAGGGTAGGGGATTAGTGAGAATAAAATCGGAGGCGGGATGGGCAGTCCAGAGGAACCCAGGCCCAAGTAGTCTAGGATCTAAAGGAAAAACCCATGGTTAATTTGCTGCGCAGAAGGCGGGCTACCTCTCACCTCCTCCCCAAGAGAACAGAGTGGTTCAGACCTCCGCCTTTCCCTCAATGTGCTCAGCAGATGCTTCCTAGTGTTTTAATGTAGAAAAAGTTGGTCCCTGGACAAAAGGCGGTAATAACCACTGCCAAAGGTGGCTTTTGGTTATGCAATACCTTTTGTTTTTAGGAACATAAAAGCTATCTAATAGTATAATTCTGTTACCGTGGGAAAAAGATTTTTGAGTGGTTGAGCCTGTTGCTTCGCCCCACATCTGCCGGCCTTGCCAGCATGTAGCACTGTACCGTCAATACTAAAAATCAACCCTGCAGGTGGCTTTTTATGAGGTTAGACGGAATAACTTTGATCTGTGGAACTTTATATGGATTGTCACCAAGCAGAAAAAGGCCCTTTTAGCCATTAATGTCTTATCTAGAGGGGTATCAGAGATGAAGGGAATTAAGGGGATGTAGATTTTAATGTAGAAAGTTCTTTCATGACGATTAACACAGTGCCTGCTACCTGATTGGTTACATCTCCATCCTGGAGAAGGGTCTGTACCTGATCCGCTTTGGGAAGCTTGTCATTCTCCAGGGTCTGCTTCCAGCTGGAGCCTTCAAGGTCTGGTGTCTGGATATTTATGAATGGCACACCCAGATCCCTCTTCCCTTCGTGGTCCTCCTCCCTGTCCGCCTCTCCTCCATCCGGCTGCTCCTCCAGTGCCCGGAGCCTCTCCAGCCGCTCCCTCTCGGCCCTCTCCCGCTCCAGGCGCTCCCTCTCCGCGCGCTCCTTCTCGGCGCGCTCCCTCTCCCGGTCCTTGCGGCCTTTGCGCCCACCCGATGGAACCTGGCGCTGGTCATCGGGCTCGTGGGTCAGGTCCTCAGCCCCCATGTGAGGCACTTGGATTCCTAGCTTCCGGTCCCAGTACATGAGGATGTTCTGGATATCCTTCAGAGTCAGCTCATAGGTCTTAAACTTCTGGGCCAAAGGCTTGTCAGCTTCCTTCTGGAGGTCCCCATCACTGTCCTCTTGTTCCTGGGCCAGGGGAAACCCAACGACGTTGTTATCTGCCACTTGGTTCTTTTTCTTCTTGCTCAGTTCTTCCTTCTCAGCCATTCCCTGCTCCTTCTCAGAAGCTTTCGGTTCTACCGAGTCCATCTTGCCTTCTACTTTGGAAAAGGTAAGAGTCTAGAAGGCAAAACATATAACATAGGTTTAAAACAGTTCTTTCAGGGAAAGCAAATCACAGAGTCACATGAAAAAGGCCAAGAGGATGTTTTGTTTTATAAGAAGTCCTCACGGGATTCCAGCCACTGACACACATTGGACTTGTGCCTAAGAATCACGGTGGGGACCTTTATCAAAACGACCTTTCTGTGGTCCTCCCTTGGGACAGATCCAGCTGGGACCTGGCATTGGGCACGGTGACTTTGGTGTGCATCCTGGTGGAGAGCTGGCCCTCTGCAGGATCAGCAGGAAAAGGTGACCCGGAATGGCCCCTCTACACCTGCTTTCAGGTGCCTTGTGAGAGGCACAGGTGTTGTGGTCACTGACTCTTGCTCACCCGCTGGGACCAGCCTGCACCTTGTCTGGGAGTCTGGCTTTCACTTCACTCTCAGAACTCACAGTGCTGAACGAGCCACCGTGCACCCCAGCCAGCTGCACCCCTCAGCCCTGATGGCCACCTGGGCGCTGCTTGGGCTGCTCTGCCCCTTCCCCATCACAGTGGACATAGATGTGACCCCTGAGCTTGACAGGTTGAAACACCGATGGTCCTTGTTCTGCAAGGACAAGCTTATGCTGAACTTCCTCCTGGACTATTATTGCCAAGGGGCGTCACTGACTTGGTAACTTACTGGAGGCAAATCTTTACTACCAGCCTCTTTAGCACTGTCCAGGGGACTTCAAGAGACAGTGGAAAGAGCAAGGGCTGTGGTCAGACATAACTGGGTGAGATCCTGGAATTTTAACTTCCTTTCTCTCAACCTCAAACGGGGTTCCTGTCTTTGAACCTCGCAGGGTGGGGGTCAGGATGCCATGAAGCATAAGCCCAGAGCTTAGCACACAATCATTGCTCCACAGATGTTGGTCCCTTTCCTCCTACCTTCTGCTCCAACATAAAACCCACCTAGTAGTATCGGGTCAGTTTTCTGGGGGGAAATGTGCTGGATTGAAGGGCCGGTTACAATGGCTGGTCCCTCTGCTTTCTCCTAGGGGAAGGAGCAGGAGAGGGTTGCTACCTGCCGGCTGGGCTGAGATTTCTTGAGGGTTGGTTCATCCTTTGCTGCTACTTGCTTTGTTTTCCTGGTCTTCTTTTTTTGCTCATCTTCTTCCTTTTGCCGCTCAAGCTCCTGTTGTAGCTTCTTTTCATGCAACTCCCTTGCCAATCTCTCCAGCTCCCTTTATGAAACCAGACAGAGAAAGCTGGGTTCAGAGGCCACCGGCTCGAGCCCCTCCCTGTCTGGGATTGCTGGGTGGGGGGACATGTGGCAGAGTTTTCTTGGGCATAAAAAGAAAAAAAAACAATGAAAGCTCAGAAACTAGAAAGAGAGGAAGGAAAAGAGAAAGGAAAAAAGGAGGGAAAGGATGGCTCACATCTATCTTTGAATGGTCTTTCAGCAAAACGGATGAACTGAAACTCAACTAAGAGCTCTCACTTAGGCCTGGCTGGTGTGGCTCAGTGGTCGATCTATGAACCAGGAGGTCACGGTTCGATTCCTGGTAAGGTAACATGCCCGGGGTTGTGGGCTCAATCCCCAGTTGGGGGCCTGCGGGAGGCAGATGATCGATGATTCTCTCTTACCATTGATGTTTCTATCTCTTTCTCCCTCTCCCTTCCTCTCTGAAATCAATAAAAATATATTTAAAAAAAGAGTTCTCACTTAATTTGTATTTCTATTCCAACCTCCTTTCCAAGGAGAGCAAGGCAATGGCTGAAAGTAGGCTTTAAAAGAAGCTCTCAAAGATTGTTCTGATATTAGTACAGTATCCCAGCTTCCTACACTGTCATCTTACGGTCAGAAAGCAAGAAATGGTGTTTTTAATAGCAGTCCCTACCATGGCTAGCTTTGAACCACAGCATTGGATCTGAGAGCCACATTCCTCTCCTCTCTCTTTCTTTCCCTTCCTGCTATGAATTCAGCTGTGCCTGCCCTGCTGCTAATGGCAGTGAGGGCACCAAGGCCAGGCATCAGTGTGAACACATGTGGAGGGAACAGCATCTCTGGCATTACAAAACCCATCTATTTTCATCTCCAGGAATCCCTGGTTGTTCTTTGATTCTGTGGCTCTCCAACCACTGAAGCTGACTCATCATTACTGTGTGTGTGGCATGTGACACACAGGTCATTGCTGAGCTCTGATGACCAGATTTGCATTTTCTAAGTTTACCTTCAGATGAATGCCTGAAAGCAATGGCCTGGATGAGAAAAAGAGATTCCTTTGGAATTCCAGAATGAGGCTTTTATACCCCTGGAAGACAGGCATTTTATAGTGGACCAAGCAGGGGAAGAACTGAGGGTCTCCTGTAGGCCATTTAGGGGTTAGTGGGAGGAGCCTGGGGGTGGAAGGAAAAGGCAGAAGGAAGGAGGTAAAATTGCAGGCAAGTATCTTGGCTCTGCCCCCTCCAATGCTGGCATCCTAGGGAGTGGTAGGAAATGGGATCCCCTTCCCCCAGCGCATCTGAAGGCAACAAGGACATACATCCCACTGCCACTATATCTGAGAGCCTGAAACAGCAGCCCTGCATCTGCTGGGCCCTAGGAGGTGTGGAGGGGGTCGGTCATTCCCATGTGGTCCCAAAGATGGGCCTAGAAGGGGCTGACAGCGCTGGCTGGGAGCACGCTCTGGTCTTTGTGAGCTGCTCAGGCCGAGGATCAAGCTGGAGAAGCAGCCACACCTCAGGGGATGGACGGCACCAGCCAGGGCCAAGCTGATGGCCAGGGAAGGAGAAATGGCCGAGTTCCGGGGAGCAAACACCATGCCCACGTGAAGAGAGTGGTCCCTGGTCACCACACCTAGGGCACAGTGGTCAGGGGGAGCCAATGGAAGCCCTAGGATAGCACTGGGGCCAAAAGCCCCTCCCCCCTTACATTGCATAGCCTTCACCCAGCCCCAGTGTCCCTGAGAGAGAAGGAGGGAGAGGAGAATGGAGAGGCCCTGCAAGGCTGCAGCACCCAGGCAGGGCGTTTTCCTGCTCCCAGTCGGTCATTCTCCTGGTCTCCCGTGGCCATTGCTGCCACCCTGGAGGATGACCCTGGTCCCCTGGATGGGCTGTGGACCCCATGGAAGTTGCTCCCAGGGGAACTGCTCCGCTCCGGCCAGCCCTTGACTCTAACCTCTTCTTCCTCTCCCGCAGGGCCTGCTGAACCTCTCGATTGAATGCGATTTTCTCCTCCTCTGTCAAGGCGTCGTATTCTTCCTCATCCATGTTTTGGAGACGCTCCTTCTCTTTTTCAAGCACCTCCCTCTGTTTCTGCTCTGTGCGGGGGAACAGAGGCGGGAAGGGGGGGGGAAGTCACACCCAGCTTGCGGCAGTGAGAGGTGGCTGGGGTGGGAGCAGAATTCCTAGTCTCTGGTGGGGCTTCCTCAGCCACACAGTTCCAAAACCAGTCTCCGTCTGTGGCCGGCTGAACAGTGGCCCCAAAGACACCCATGTCCTGATCCCCAGAGCCTACGCCTCTGTCCCCTGACGATGCAGGAAGGATTTGGCAGATGTGATGACGTTAAGGACCTCGGGTTGGAGAGGTTTTCTTGGATTATCTGAGTGAACCCAATGTAATCACAAAGGGCCGGAGTCGGGGAAGGAGATGCAGAGATGAAGCAGAGGGAGAGCAGATGTGACAACACAAACCAACGCCAGCGGGCTGTGAGGTAGGATCATGAGCCAGGAAACAGCAGGCCTCTAGGAAGTGGGAAAGGGAAGGGAGGGGAAGGGATTCTCTCCTGGAACCTCCAAAGGAGTAGAGCCCGGCTGACACCTCGATTTTAGGACTTCTGACCTCCGGGCCGTCAGATAACACATCTGTATCGTTTTAAGTCACCACGCGTGTGGTAATTCGTTACCGCAGTGATAGGAAATATACCACCCACCGGCATCACCCTTTCTGAGCGTAGCCACTGAAGAGCTCAGGGCGACAGAACTCAGGATCGTCTTCCACGCCTGCCGATTCGGGTCCAGAGTGTGGTTCACACTCAGCACAAAGGTACCCGGCTTCTCGTTCACACGTCACCGGCACGATAGCCTCGCCTTACATTCTCCTTTTAGCTCTGGGCTCAGAGATCTGCATGTGAGTCCTTTTCCCAACATTTACCAAGGGACAGAAGCAGATAAGAGTAATAATTCCTCCTTCGTAGGGTGTTGTGGGCTCAAATAAGCAATCATGTAAAGCCCAGTGCCTGGCATATTCATAAATGTTCAATAAGAATTAGATTTGGATATAATAATATTATTACATTTACTGTCTCAGGACTTTTTCAAAATGCAACTGTGAAAAACTTCAATCCACAGATAACCGAGAAAATGAAGAGAGATCTTTTCTTTTAAGTCGATCCTTGTGGGGAAATGAGCTTTCTGGAAAATGAGGGACCTGGAGGTTGAAATCCTGCTGGAAATCCTGCCTGGTCATTCTTCCTAACCATTTTTCTCTGAATGAGAATATAAGGAAGCAGTATGAGTTCTGTTTAAGAACTAAGTGAGCTCAGTGTTTGTGAATAGTCCCTTCACTGGAGAAGCATTACGATTTGTGTGGATTGTTCTGGAAGAGAGAGGGAAGGCCAAGTGAGGAAGGGCAGTGAGGTGGATGGAACGGAGGCCAGAGTAGGACTCTACCTCCCAGGGATAGTGTCACCTCCTCTCTTGGGGGCCACAGTTTGCTAGGTCTGCTTCTGACTACGTTGGGAACTTGTTCACTAATATTACTCTGTGTGCATGTGTCTATTTTCCAATCAGTGAAAATTATTTCCAGGCTACTGGTGTAATGACAGAAAAAAAAAAAAAAAAAGGAAAGGCCTTAGAGTTACACAGACCTTACTAACTTGCCATGTGATCTTACATAGTATCTCTGAGCCTCATTTTCCTCATCTGTAAAATGGGCACAACACACCATTTAAAGACACAAGGTCTGCTGCACAGCCTGGTACACGGTAGGCTAAAATGCAGACTGTGTTTCGTAACGTTCAGCAGCACCTCTAGTTTTACAGGAACTGCACAGTTGGCTAAAACAAAAACCAACAAGAGAACCGGTCACCTGAGTCAAGATGGGACTTGGGATGTGTTCCCCTGGGGTCAGCTGTAGTTCCGGAGAAGATGAGTGTGGATAGTGAGATCCTGGGTGAAAGAGGGCTGTGCCTGTTGTGAGAAGAGCCAAGTCTACCCTTCCCTCTGTAATTTCTCCACAGGTCCTTTCTGCCTCAGTTTCCCCACACGCAAAGTGGAAGAAATAAGAACTCCCAGCCACCTTGTGGGGCAGAGGTGACACCGATGAGATGGCACATGTCATAGTTTCACTTAAGCCCAGTGGGTTATCATGCCATGGAAGCTTTTAAAGAAGGCAGATGCTAGAGGTAAAGGAAAGACTTGTGAGGGCCGGTGAAGGACAGCCCAGAAGGGCAGGGGCCTTGCCTTCTTGCTCCTTTTTGGCTTTCTCCTGGGCCTTCATGGCTGCGTAATCCTGGGCCATGTTGAGGACGTAGATGTGCTCCCGGTTGCCAAAGGCCTTCAGCAGGCAGAGGAGAGCAACGGCCGCGTTCCGAGCAAAGAGTGTCTCGAGGCTGTCAAACACCACTCCCAGGTTGCAGTCACTCAGCTGAAACCAGAGAGAACAGAGGCAGTTACCATGGCCACCGGGCCATCTGTTCTCTATAGAGCTGCTTGTTCTTCTGCCAGTGCTTTTACTGGCGCTGCAATTGGTTCTGCAAACGTACTGAGCCCCGATGAAAGTACCATTCAACTACCTGTGAAATTCAAGGTGCTGTTATAAAATAAAAGAGAAAAGTAAAAATATTTGATCAGTCATGGAAGAGCTTCATCGTACATACTTGAAGAGCAAAGGGTTTATGCTGTCTCTATAGAAACAAAGAAAACAAACTAAATGTTAAAGTGTTGGTCTGGGAAGATCCAGGAGATCCAGGGAAGGAAGATGCAAAGAAACATGTCCTTGTGTGCAGGGTCATAGGCAGCAAGGACAGAGGTAGCAGATGGGCCATTCTTAGTGGTATTACTGCCTTGGAGTGTAATGCTTTTGATAATATTAACCATTCAAGAATAGTCTCTTTGCATGGCAGTCTTATTCAAAGTGTAGTGCATAGACTGGCCACCACTGGCCAGGGACAGATTACTACCAGTGTTTGACGAGGCAAGAATCTTGTGTCAGAATGTAAATCAATGACATCACTAAATACACGACTTAATTCAGGTCTGCATTTTTTTTTCTTTGTAGCAAGACCTTGTGGCTGAAGGAAACCGTGCAGGCTCCATGTCTCAACAAAGATCAGTACTCTGAGGAGCACAGTGTACTGGCATCCTTTGGGCTTTCCCAGTGATTCACTACCTTTAATCTGGATTCATGAAATACCTGCACACGTATGTGACCTCCTTGCTCAAGTGAGTTGAGGGTGATGGTGCCTGTAACATAGCCGCAGTCCAAACATTACATAAGTCATTTCCAGGAACAACATTTCTCCTCTGCTGGGAACCTCAAGTCTGATTTTATTATATTTAAACTAGAGGCTCAGTGCATGAAAATTCATGCACTGGAGGGGGGGTGTCCCTCAGCCCGGCCTGCCCCCTCTCACAGTCCGGGAGCCCTCAGGGGTGGGAGGCAACCTGGCAATCAGGGGAAGGCGATGACCCATCACACCTCTGCTGCTGCCACTGCTGGCAGCACAAGCCTCGGCCGGCCCTGGTTACCTGAGCCTCAGGCAGCTCTGGGCAGCTGGGCAGCCGCCATCCGAGGCTTGCCTGCACCTCGGGCCGGCCCTGGGTGGCTGGGAGGCTGAGGGACTGGGCGCCACCATCTTGTGGCGTGGCAGTCAATTAGCATATTCCCTCCTTTTTGGCTGTGGGTGCCGCCATCTTTGCAACAGGTGAGGGTCAATTAGCATATTCCCTCTTTATTAGATAGGATGTACAATTAATATTGTGCCCAGTTTGCAAAACCAAAGCAAACACACAGCTGTGGGACTTGTTGAGCAGTTTCACTCTCTGTAAACCCCAAGCAGCCTGCAGGCTTAAGTGATGCTCTCCCAAACACTGCTGATCTTGTTAACACTTATAAAAATTTAAAAAATGGAAATAGTTATTGGACTTTAAAAGCAATATATCATTGCTCGGCTGGTGTGACTCAGTGGTTGAGTGTCTATCTATGAACCAAGAGGTCACAGTTTGAATCCCAGTCAGGGCACATGCCCAGGTTGAGGGCTCGATCCCCAGTAGGGGGTATGCAGGTGGCAGTCAATTAATGATTCTCTCTCATCACTGATGTTTCTATCTATCTCTCCCTTTCCTTTCCTAATATCTATAAAAATGTATTTTACAAAAGCAATATATCATTGTAAAACAATTCAGAAATGAAGACTAAAGAACTATAATTATCCAAAGATAACCACAGTTAACACATACTTTGAGTTTTTACTATGTGTACATTTTTACTATTTATACATTTTTATAGGAATGTAATTGTGCTTTACATACTATTTCATAATCTGCTTTTCTTTCTTTTTTAATTTGTCAATTACAGTTGACATTCAATATTATTTTATAATAGTTTCAGGTGTATAGCATAGTGGTTAGACATTTATATAATTTACAAAGTGATCCCCCATAAGTCTAGTACCCACCTGGCACCATACACAGTTATTACAATACTAGAGGCCCAATGCATGAAATTCATGCAAGAGTAGGCCTTCCTTCCCCTGGCTGCCAGCACCGCTTCCCCCTGGCACCCGGGACCCAGGCTTCCCCCTGGCACCCGGGACCCAGGCTTCCCTTGTAGCTTCGTCCAGAAGGTCATCCGGAAGGATGTCCAGTCTAATTAGCATATTACGCTTTTATTATTATAGACTAGGGGCCTGTTGCATGAAATTCATGCAAGGGGCTGGGCCCTCGTAGCCCTGGCTTCCTCTGGAAGGTTGTCCAGATAGTCATTCTGCTGTCCAGTCTAATTAGCATATTAACTCTTTATATCCCCTATGCTGTACTTTACAGCCCTGTGACTATTTTGTGACTACTAATTGTAGTTCTCAATCCTTTCACCCAGCCCCCCAAGTACCTCTCCCATTTGACAACCTTCAGTTTGTTCTCTATTTTTATGAGTCTCTTTCTGTTTTGTTTGTTTATTTTATTCTTTAGATTCCACATATAGTGAAATCATATGGAACATAACCTGCTTTTCTCACATAATAACATATTAGAAACAAACTTTTACAGCAATTAACATGTCTCCAAATTTTAACTCTGAACGGCTCCACCTTACAGTTTTACAAACACCACTGAGGGCTGTGGCGTGACTCTTCTGATCACTGGTCCTTTAAAGTGAGTGGCTTCAGGCTGCAGACTGAGCCAGGGCAAGGGACTGACAGGGCTGTCAAAAGGACACGTAAATGACTGGTGAGGGTGAGGAAACCCATCTTTCCTCTCCAAGGCCCGGGGTTCTCAGCTGCTGTGGGCAACGAGGGCTCAGTCTCGGCATGGCCTGGGGAAGGTGTGTGAGCCCTGCAGCTCCATGCACGGGTGTGGACGCACCTGTATGCGATCGGCCAGGATCTGAACGAGCATTTCCTCAGGGAGCACACAGCTTAGGAGCCCGGTTTCACCTCCGATGCTGGTGCTGACACTAAGCCTGCGCGGTGTGGGCCCCGAGGGGAGAGGACTGGAGGAAATCTGTTGAGAGAAGGTTCAGAAGTTAGAACCCAGCTTGGTGTCCAAACAACTTCTACGCATACAAGCCACGTGACCTCAGGAAAGTCATATCATCTCTCTGGGCCTCACTTCCTCATCTGTAAAATGGGATATTCCTATCTTCCTCAAAGAATTGCTATAAGCCTTGAGTGGGAACACCGTGGAAGGTGCTTTGTGTATGTACTGAACAGCACCCATTTGCTCTTTCAGCCAAATATTCTTTGAGCACCTACTATGCACCAGGGCCTCCTCCAGTACCAGGGACACAACAACACACAAGCCTGGCAATGTTGCTGCCAGTCTGGTCCTTGCATTCAAGTGGGGGAGACAGAAAAGGGACAGATGAATATGCAAATCAGTGATAATTTCAAATAGTAATGAATGCCAGGGAGAAAATGATCAGGTAAGGGAATAAAAGGCAATGACAGGGTTGGACAATGGCTATTTAGAAAGGGTGGTCACATTACCTGGGTATGAGAGAATATGAAAGAGCAAGACAAGATCCTGCGAGAAGCGTCTTTCTGAGAGGAAAGAGCAAGTTCCCTCAACACATCTGCATGCGTGGGTATTTGGGGAGCACGTGGGAGCCAAGTCTAATGGGAACTGAGTGAGCAATGGGAAAGGTGGTCAGGCTTAAAGTCAAAGACATAGGCAGGCCAGAATACGCAGGGCTTGTCAACTATGGTAAAAAATGTGGATGTTATTCCAAGTATTATAGGAAGTTGTTGGCATGTTTTAGGCAGACAAACTATTGGACTTTTATAAAAAAAATGTGTTTTAAAAATTTATTTCAGAGAGAGGAAGAAAGAGGGAGAGAAGGGTAGAAACATCAATGATGAGAGAGAATCACTGAGTGGCTGCCTCCTGCATGCCCGCTACTGGGGATCGAGCCCATAACCCCGGGCATGTGCCCTGATCGGGAATCAAACCATGACCTCCTGGTTCATAGGTTGACACCCAACCACTGAGTCACACTGGCCGGCTGGACTTTTATTTTTAAGAGAGCATTCTACCTGCTGCATGAGGTGACAAGAGTGGAAGCAGGAAGGCTAGTGGGTTAATATATCTCCATGGTCAAGGCAGGAGATGATGGCAGCAGGACGCTCACAGTGGAGATGGTAAGAAGTGGCTGATACAGGATATATTTTGGAATAGAGCCAATAGGATTTGAGATGAGACATGAAAGAAAGAGAGGCATCAAGAATGACTCCTTGAGTGTTGACCTGAGCAAATTGAAAAATGGTGAAGTTATTTATTTAGAAAGAAAAGACTGAGGAAAAGGCAAGGTTTTTTGTGTGTGTGTTTTTGGTATTGTTTTCTTTTATTCTTTTTTTGGGGAGCAACAACCATTTTTCTCAACATATAAATTTTGAGATGCCTCTAAGCCATTTGATAGAGATAGTAAATGTGATTTGGGTATATGAACCTAAGCATGGGGAGAAATTAGGGCTAGAGTTAGAAATTTGAGGGTCCTAAGCATAATGAAAATATTTAAGCATTTTAATATTTAAGAAAACATTGAAGTATATGAAGACAATATTTAAGTATTTAGCTAATGAACTGGATGAGATTACCTATAAAGAAAAGGTAGATACAAAAAGTAAAAGAGTAGATTCCTTAGTCTTGGCCTACTCTGAAAAACTAGGTTATCTGAAGATGTAGGAATGGAGAGTCATTAATGGGGTAGAGGGAAAGTAATAGAGTATGGTGTTTTGGAAGCCAAGTGAAGAAACCCTTTTTGGAGGAGGGGTTATCAGCTGCCAAGAGATCATGTAAGATGAGGACAAAAAACTGGATTTGGCAAGATGAACGCCAATGACCTTGAGATGAGTCGTCAGGGAAGTGGTGAGGACAAAGGCCTCATTGGAATAGGTGGGAGAGAGAAAGGTGGTGAGGACGAGGAAGCAATCATGCAGCCATTCTTTGAGAGAGAAACTGAAAGATGAGGTAATAGCTGGAGGGGAACCTGGGGTCATGGGAAAGTATTTGTAAAGATTTAAAAATGTTTTTAGAAATATAATAAAGCATGTATAGATGCCGATGGGAAGAATCCAATATACAGGGGAAATAAATGGTAGAGGGGACCACTGCAGGAATTTAGCTCTTGGGTAAGAGAGAAGGGATCGGGTCCAGTTGCAGGGCCTTGGATAAGAGCAGGGACAGTTACTCAGCTGTAGGGAAGGCATGGCATTGGCCTAGGATCAAGGCTGTCTGGTAGATTTGGTGGTGGGAGGATAAGGCATTGTCTTCTGGTTGCTAAGATCCGTCATCTTCTGATCATTAGCTAAGAATGAGGAAGAGGTTTGGAGAGTGATGACAGCCAATACAATAGTTATCTTGAAGGGATAGAGGGCAAATTTGCTGGGACAGACCAAAGGGTCAGCTTGAGATTTGTAGTCTTCAGCTTAAATTAAGACCATTCAGGAGAGATGAGGATTTTCTCCAGCTATGTTCAGCTGTCCTAAATGGAGGAGGTGGAGAATTGGGTTTACCAGGGCTAAAGTTTTGCTTGAAAAGCACTAAGAAGGGGAAGGGGCAAGGGAGTGGAAATAGTGACAGACCACCGAATCCAAACTGGATAAGAAAGGAAGAGAAGAGGGGTGGTAAGCAGTGAACATGTGGACTGGATGCTTTGATGAGTAAGTCATCTGAAAATTTACAAGATGGTTGTTGGAAAGTAGAATGTGCGATATAGGGATCCTGGAGTTTATGGGTAAAATGAACAAAGTCTAGGCTGTGATCACAGTGGTGAATAGCTGAGGGTGCCATGGAATTGAGAAGTGGAAGTGTTGCATTAAACATCATTCAAAAGATCAGGATTTCTAACTGGTGCTTTCTTAGAACAAGGTGATTTTTGAATAAATTACCTTATGTTATAGGTCATGTCTTCATTATATAACATATTATACATTTCTTCCCACTTGCAACTGATGACTGCAATTCATCAGAGAGCTCATAGCTCTAGGGAATGTGAGAAGACCGAACGGCCATCTCCATCTGGGTAAAGCACTCTTACAGTGTGACTGTTGTCCACACTGTTGGCGGCCTGTCACACTGGCGCCGTGCAGGCAGCCACATGTGGGGATCTGTGAGACCTGCTTTCTATTGTGATCTTTTACAGGTTTTAAGTTCCCTATTCAGTGAAAGGGGATTGAAGTCCGCATTGGGATTTTCTGTTGCCTTTGATATATTCTAAAAAGCCTTATTTCACTGTTCAGATGGACAGAACCAAACCAAAGGAAATGGTTCCCCATGACACCCTATTAAATACAAATATATGGCTTTTAGTTCATCCATACATACCTATGTAAAGAATACACATTAGATATTGGAAAAGAGGGTTAAAAGGATGTTGTTTCAAAATAAATTGAATCAATGGTTTCAGTTTTCAAGGTGTTAAAAACACACACATGTGACTAAAGTAAAGATCAGAGACATCACCTGGCATAAATTCAACCCTGGGTGATGCCCGATCCAACCAACATACCTCCTGTCACACAAAGACCTTCGCCTCCAGTCTATCCACTTGCCCCATCCAGTGCTCCACTACCCATATGCCCTCCATTCACCTGCCCCGGCCAATGTGTGGGCCTCCTCTCTTATAAGGACCTTCATCTCCACTCTATCCACCTCAGCAATCTTCTCTAAAACGACCTCTTCCACTGCCCCTACAGAACTCTACACTGTAACAAGACCTACATACCCTTTCACTCTTCCTATTTCTCTCATCCTATTGTCCTCTTAGTTTCTTCCCTACCTAGGCTGTCTTCCCATATTGATGCCACTTTCAACTCCCTTGCCCCTTATTCTGAGCACACCCTGTCCCTGCAGCGATGAAAACGTCTCTCTCTGCCTCTGAATGGGGGCTGCCAGGAGCCACTTAGTGAAATCTGTGAAGGTATGGCTTCCTGTCTTGCTGGGCCAACAGCATTCCAAACTATCTTTTCTTTTGTCCACCATCAACTTCTGGTTCTATTCCTCACAGTGGACATATTAGTACTTAGCCACTCTCCTCAAGTTGCTCTGCAACCCAACCTCCTACATATTTCCGGCAAAGACTCAGACTCCTGCACATATCTTAAAGTTATTCAGTGAGACCTCCTCCAAATTCTGCTTGTCCACCTTGCTTCTGCCACATGCAGCTGCATCTGGTTTTCCCCTTTACTAACCTAGCTCCTTTCTCTTAAATTATGCTTAATCCTGCCTTTTTTGTCTCCTTCTGGACTGGCATGCCCTCTTGGATTGATCGTCACCTTATACTTTTCCTTCCTATATTTATAGACTTCCTTTCAAAAAAAGAACTCTCTTGACCCTGGGTTTGCCCCTCTAACTAACACTTTATCTTTTTTTCAATTTCTTTCAAACATCTCAGAAGCTTACAATCACTGGACCCTACTTTCTGAGTGACAACTCATCACATACTTGTCTGTCATGGTGCCATCCATCTTTGGCTTCAGCACCTGCTATTCTCCTGAGATTGTTCTCAAAGTCCCTTGGCACATGGCTCAAATTCTCCGACTTTTTAATGACTTTCCAAGACTCCCTTGTAGGCATCCCACAACTTATAGTAATGGTTTTTTATCTTTAGCATTCCTTTAGTATGAAATTGAGCCATATCAAATTGCTATGAAGTTCCCAAATGGTTGAATATTGGCAGTTTTATATGGTTTAACCTAATTCTTTTGACACAGCTATTTGTCACCAGTTTCTTTTTTAAAAAGATCCTCACTCAAGGAGTGAAGATATTTTCCCGTGATTCTAGAGAGAGTGGAAGAGAGGGAGAAGGGAGAGAGAAGGGAGGAGGAAGAGAGAGAGAGGGAAACATTGATGTGACAGAAACACATTGATTGGTTGCAAACACACTGATTGGTTGTCTCCCACATGCGCCCCGAAGGAGGGTGGAGATTTGACTTGCAACCCAGGTACCTGCCCTTGACTGAGAATTGAACCTGCAACTCTCCAGTGCACAGGCTAATGCTCTAATCACTGATCCACACAGGCCAGGGCACCAATCTCATTTTATTGCAAACATTTGAAGGTGTGGTTCTTTTATTAGACTCTTAGTGCAGCTCGAGTGCAGGGATTTTGGTTTATTTTTCTTCACTTTGCCAGCATTCAGCCCAGTACCTATACTATTAAAGGCACCTATTGAACACCTGCTGGATGAACCTCCTTTCAGGAGGAGTGATGCAGGGACAGCGCTCAGGCCTGCCTGGCAAAGGCACCCATTGAATGAAGTTGTGCTGACCTGGCTGCAGGATGCTGAAGAGGAGGAGGAGGAAGAAGGGGAGGAGGAGGCGGAGGAGGGGGAGAAGCAGGAGGGGGAGGAGGAGGAGGAGGAAGGATCCCAGCCCTGCTTCTGGGGAGCCCTGGTTTGTACCTGCGGTGTTTCAGACGTGTGCTGGTGATGCTGCTTCTGAGACCCAGAGCCATGCTCTGCCTTGCTTTTGGCAAACAGCATGCTCCCACGCATGGACTTTGCAGATTTCACTTCAGGGTTTATCAGAGTGGTTTCTGAGATTAACTTGCCCAGGGTCTCACTGCTCAGTCGTGGCTGTCCTATGCCAAATTGACTCGAAGTAGTCTCCTGGGCTACACAGAGAGAGTGGGTTTATATGAAAAGTCACCTTAGGACAAGAAGGAAACCACAGTGGGGATGGCATACTGAGCGCATGAAGGACTGGGTGACAGTGGCTCCATGGAGAGCCTGGCCTGGAGTTCCGGGCTTCTCCCTGCTCAGTTCTCGCATTATCGCTCACTTTCTCTTCCAGTCCAGAGGGCAAGCATTTTGGAGACAGCCCTGCCCTGGGAGCCTAACACCTGCCCTTTTGTGGTTCTAGGCAGTGGTGATGTCAATGAGTAGCATGAGATGGCACTGCCCAAATGAACAAATAGGCTGAGTAACAACAGTGTGCCTGTCGGTAAGCATGGCTTGAACATTAATGTCTTCGTTTCACCTCTGCCCTTCCTTCCAATCAGATCGCCACCCCTACCAGTAAGCACCACTGAGCAGTTCCCTTTCAGAATCAGTGGTTGATGTAATCATGTAAAAGGTTCCATGACAGCTGTTCAGAAAACTCCTGGCCCTCTTTACCTCCCAACCACAGTGGCAACACCTGCCTCACTGTGTCCTCGGGGGCTCTGACTTGGCAAGGATGAACCCCCTGCCCTGAAGGAGACAGGGTCTAGTGGATGCTGCTGGCACTCTAAGATGCAATGGGGCTGTATGCAAGGCAGCCTCCATGTTTCTCTAGCTCTCAGCTCTCTACTCCTTGTTGACCACATCAGCACATAAGCCCCAGAACTCCCTTCGTTTCACCTCTGCCCTTCCTTCCAATCAGATCGCCACCCCTACCAATAAGCACCACTGAGCAGTTCCCTTTCAGAATCAGTGGTTGATGTAATCATGTAAAAGGTTCCATGACAGCTGTTCAGAAAACTCCTGGCCTGTTCTCACTAATCTTACTCTGCTTTACCTTTTCATGGGGCTCCCTTCTCCCCTCCCCTGGTACCTGTTCGTAGGTACAGGGACTTCATACCTGGAAGGATGGGCGGGGGTGGGGTGGACAAAGTCTGAAGACATCAGTGGAGTAGTTGTACCAAAGTTCTCCTCCGAGAATAGACCTGCATGGTCCTCTGTTTGTCCAGCCTCACCCCCAGTCCCTCCAGGCTCTGCTTCGATAATGATGCTCCAGCCTCCTGCCACCCACACCTGCTCACTTCACTGAGCCCGCCCCGCCCTGGCCCATCCTCACCATCATTGATTGCTATGGAATGTCTTCTGTGCTCTGATGCTCCCACCTTCCCCTGTCCATAGCATCATCCCTCCATGTCTTAAAAAAAAAAACCAGTTCTTTCTGATACGTACCAAACAAAAGTTCTCATTTAACCTTTCATATCTTTCAAGATATCATTTTACTTGTTTCCTTCACTGCCCAATTTCTCAAAACAGTGGTCTAGACCAGCTCTGTCCAATAGACATATAACATGAGCCACATATGTATGTAAATTAAAAATTTTTAGTAGCCATATGAAAAAAGTAAAAATTTATTTCACTCAATATATAAAATATATAAAAAGTATCTATATGTACAAAAGCCTAAGTGATCGTCCGACTGTTTGACCGTCCAACTGGTAGGTATGATGCACAATGACCACCAGGGGGCAGATGCTCAACGCAGGAGCTGCCAATCTGCAGTGACTTGGCAGCTGCGGTGACTTGGCAGCTGCAGTTCTCGGGTGACGCATCTGGAACCAGGGAGGAGGGAGTCCGATTCCGGGGTGCGTCACCCAAGAACCACCCTCTTGCAATTGAGGACCCCTCAGGGGATATTGGAGAGCCAGTTTTGGCTCGATCCCTGCAGGGAAGGCCAAGGGACCCCACTGGTGCACGAAGCTGTGCACTGGGCCTCTAGTCAAATATAAAAGTAGATAATACAATGTAAATATAAAATAATGTGAAAAATATAAAAAATTATTACTGTGTTATGTTATGGTCTTTTAGGCATACTACATCTTCCAATCCAGTATGGGTTGCACACTCACAGCGCATCTCAACTTGGACTGGCCAGCGGGACAGGCAAGTTCAGATTTATCACTTCCTGTTTGGTACAGCCTGCTGACTCCAGACAAACTGCAAATGTGTGTTGGGGCTTACCCCTCCACTGAAAGGGTTTTCTTCAAAGTCACCAGTGACCTCTGAACTGTGAACTACACAGGGGTCCTTCCATTTGAATTTCCAGCAATCTCCAATTAGGGTCCTTTACTGATTGGATCCATTTGTTAAGTAAATCTTTACTCTGCATGTACTATGTACAGGGCACTATTCTAGGAATACATTAGTGAAGAAAACTAACACAAATCTCTGCCCTCAGATGCTTCCATTCTAGTGGGGAGAGACAGACAATGAAATAAGTAAAAGAAACAGCATGTTAATGAGTGATGAGGGCTACGAGGAAAATGAAGCTGGAAGGGTGCCTGGGCGCCACCAGGGCTCTGGAGAGACCTGAAAGCCCTTTACGCCCCTCTCTCTCCTGCAGATCTTGTTCACCTGCTGCAGGGAAATGTAATTTTCCCTCTACCCTTCTGAGTTCTCAGCTGAGACTCTGGTGATGAGAAAAACAGACTAGTAAGAGAAAACACAAGTTTATTAATATGTATACCTCATGTATACATGGGAGGTAGGGGGAAATGAGTAACTCAAAGGTGACTTCCCTGCGACCTCCTCTCCTGATTGCCCATCCCTGACCCCCACTCCACTTCTCAGCCTCCCCCTGGCGTCTCCTCCACAAACCCTCCTACAATGTCAGTGTTCCCCAAGGTCCCATCCTGCCCTGTCCATCCCACTCCTTTCTTTGTGGAACTTCCTGGGATGATTTCCTCTATTCCAGCTGCTGCACCTGTCACTTTGTTGAGGAAGACTCCCCAATTATGCCTTTAGGTTGACATTATATTCTCAGACAGGGAGCTCAAATTCACGATATGTCACAGGACATGAACAACGCCAAAGACCTCAGTGAACTAGAGTTTATTTGCCACAAAAGGAAACAAAAATCTAAGAGAACCAGAAATTATGATTCAGCTTGGGGTTCCCACTGAAGGGTAGCAGAATATGCCACACCAAAATATTACTCCAGGAGTTTCAGGACATGCCACCTCAAAACTGCTGCTTCAGTATTCTGATTCTTTTGGGCTGTAGGCAGCTGAAACCCGGCAAATGCACAGAGAGGCTTTCTCTGAACTGCCCTTACTTATCTGCCTCAAGTCAGGCATGCAACAGGAACTCAACGGCCACAAATCTGTTTCTGGGAGTTCCACCAACCAGGGAAGATGGACTCCTATCACGGGAGAGGAGACTGGAAGCCAGCAGCTACCCATACAAACTATCATGCCTCCCTCCATTGTTCTAAGGGTTCATTCATCATTCCTAAAAGTCATTTGCTTTCACCTAAGAGGACTACGTCCCTCCTCTCCTTTCCTTATGAAGCTGGCATTTAATTCTGAATTCTAAAGCCACCTTTGAGTTACTCGTTTCCCCTACCTACCTCCCATGTATACAGGAAGTTTACATGTTAATAAACTCGTGTTTTCTCTTGTCAAACTGTTTTTCTTACCACAGGAGTCTCAGCTGAGAACTCAGAGGGGTAGAGGGAAAATTATTTTTCCTCCCCTACATGACTAAAGACATGTTCCCCTTGAGCAGCTGATCTCCTGACCTGTAGGTCCTTAGATGACCTGATGGAGCCAGGATTCTCCGCCTCTGGAAGTTAGGCCATCCCAGGCCGCACTATTGTTGCGTTCCAAAAACTCAGTTAATTCTCTCCAGCAAACTTTCTCCTCCTCCCGCATTCCCTGTCTTGGTAAACGACGGCCCCCTCTTCCAGGTTTCTGACCCTATCTTGGTGTGAGGTCCTGAGCGCCTCCCACTCCTCAGTTCGCACTGCCGTGGCAGCAATCAGGTCAGCTTGCCCAGCCTCGCCACCTCTGGCTTCCTTTACGAAACTTGACAAGAGCTTCTTGCTGGCCATTACTCCCACAGGGTGAAAAGCACCCAACTCTTTCCCTTCAAAGGAAAATCCAAACTCCTAATCTTGGCATCAGGTCAACTACCTCTGGCCTCAGTTTACCTCCCCACCTCTCATTTACTACCAGCATCCCTGTTTTCTTTGTCTGGAGTGTCCTTGCCTTCATGGTTACCTATCAACCTAGTTCTGCTCCTTCAAAGCCCATTCCCATGAAAACTACCCCTGATCATGCTTGTTGGCACGCAATCTTCCCACACTCGCTCTTCCACAGAGCCAGCACGCCTGTTACACTCTTTTCCTCTGCTCTGTACGAGCGCGTGTCTGCTCCTCGCTAGGTGTCACCCCCAAAGGTGTGGGCCACGTGCCGTTCATTGTCCCGTTCCCCGAACTGCCACGTGATGTTTGGGGAGGAGAGTTTTCCTCTGGGCTGCTAAGGTTGCAGCACGTTATAGATCAGCCTTCAACCAAATGGTGGGAGAAAAGCTCAGTGAGGGAAACCGAGGAGACGGGGTTACCAGTGTGGGTGCTGGCCACCTGGCCACCAAAAGTCAGGGGAAATGGCTCTCACCAGACTCTTCTCCTTCCCGCATGGACTGCTCGATGGCCGCCCTGATGCAGAGCTCCCGGGCCCGGATCCCTGGGATGTTGTTGCCGTCGGAGATGGCCTCCAGCACGATGGAGTCGATGTTCAAGCAGGCTGCGCTGTAGTACTTGGCAAGGCTGACTGCCGTGGCCGTCTTTCCTATAAAAAAGGTCAGGGGCTGAATGTCATTTCCTAGTGTCCCTAGACAGAAGCTTCTAGAACAGAGGCCCCTGTACAGCGATCTCTCCGGGTGCCCTGCCTCTGGGTCTCTGCCGTGCTCAGGGGTGGCAGCAGAAAGAGAAGGAAGACCCGAGGCACGAATCCGGACCGGGGATTCTGCTCCTGATTCTGCCATCGATCGGCTGTGTGCTTCGGCAAGCCACAGCTTCTCTAGATACTCTCCTCAATTTAAAACGTGATTCTATCAGACCTTCAAAAATCTTGTAGCTCTTACTGTCTCTGATTCTAATACAAAGACTTTTTGTTGTTGCTGTTTAAAGGATAACTTGTGTTGACTTTTTTCTCTCATTTCTGCTTATTAAAAAGAAAGCAGAAAATTCAGAAATAACAGACGGGAAAAGAAAAAAAAGATCCATAATTTGCTCATCCAGAGAGATTATAGTTCACAGATGGTTGGTAAGTATGCATATGTAATTATTTTATTTTATTTCTCATAAAAAGGAAGTGGGTTATGTGGTAGGCTGAATAATGGCCCCTCAAAGATGTCTACATCCTAATCCCTTAGACAGTAGAGGGATTTTGCAGGTGTGATTAAGGTAAGGAGCTTGCTATGGGGAGATCCCCTGAATTATCTGGGTGGCCATGTAATAATCACAAGGTCCTTACAAGAGAAAAGCAGGAGGATCAGAGTCAGAGCAGGTGATAAGACGATGAAAGCAAGGACAGAGAGACTGGAAGATGCTACGATGCTGGCTTTGAAGATGGAGGAAGGGGCTGATAGCCAAGGAAGGCAACATTTCTAGAAACCAGAAAAGGCGAAGGTAATGGGTTCTCCCTTGGAGCCTCCGGAAGGAATGCAGCTGAACTGACCGATTTTTGACTTCTGACCCTCAGAACTGTAAGAAAGCAAATTTGCATTTTTTTTAAAGCCACTAAGTTTGTGGTTATTTGTTATAGTAGCAATAGGAAATGAATACAGATTCCAAATCATAAGTGTGACATTTTTTTCCTCACTTAAAATAATTTATCATGAACATCTTTCAATTCATTCAATACACTTCTGTGGCATTGTGTGTGTGTGTTTTTTAATGTGGCAATATACATACACAATTCAACCACTTTTGAATGTATGGTTCAGTCGCATAAGTATGTTCACATTGTTGTGTAACCACCACTAGCATTTTTTTTCACCTTCCCAAGTGGAAACTGTATACATTAAACAATAAGGTCCATTCCTCAGTCCCCCAAATCCAGCAAACCACCACTCCACTTTCAGTTTCTATGCATTTGACTACTCTAGGTAGCTCATATAACTGGAATGATATACTTATTGTCCTTTTGTTTATGGCTTATTTCACTTAGCACACTGTCTTCAAGGTTCATTCCTGTTGTAGTATGTATAAGAATTCTCTTCCTTTTAAAGGCTGAATACTATCGCACTGTACCACATTCTGTTTAGCTATTCATCTGTCAATGGACAATTGGGCTGTTTCTACCTTTTGGCTGTTGTTAATAATGCTGCCATAAACATGGGTGCACAGACACTGTTTTTAATGGTGGTAATAATTCGCTATTATGAATGTGCTATGGCTTAATTAACCAATCTCCCATATTGAATGCTTAGATTGCTCCCAATATTTTATTATGGTTAATAGTGCTGCAGTGAACTTTCATGTTGTTAATCTGTGTCCACGACATTAATTAGTTTCCTAAGATAAAATTTTAGAAGCAATATTGCCAGGTCAAAGGATTTGCACATATTCCCTCCCTTTATTTTTAAATGATATAGTTGAAAGATGGCAAGTTCAAATAGTTCAGATGTATTAATTAAAAATGGGGTGTCTCTGCTCTTTCTCTAATCCTGTATCTCTGAGATTGGCCATTTAACACTTTGGGGATAATCCTTTGATATATAAATTTCCAAAAAAAAAACCCCAAACCCTTATGTCCTCAGAATGGCACATGCAGGCTTTTCCCCACAAAAGGGGCAACCCCTCAGAGCTGTCACATACCGGACACGGGCGTCCCGTGGACGATGATGGCGATGCCTCTCCGGTTCTTGGCCAGGTGACCTTCTGCAGAAACATCGATGCCCAGATAGCGAGCAATGGCCTTGTTCACGGGGTTGTTCTCTACTTCCCCATCGTCCTCTGCCGAGTGGCTGTCCGTGCTCTGTAACTTCTCAGCTGCAAATGAAAAATATACGTGTGCGTGCGCGCATGTGCGTGCTTGTGGACACACCTGGAGTCCACGTGAGTCCTGAGGGAAATGGGAGCGACTTTTTCCTTTTAAATACTGTTTGGACACGAGAACCAATCTGCTGCAGCCCTCATTCCCTCCTGCACTGTATGAGAACACCCTTTCTGGCTAATAATTTGCCCATGGCTACTAGGATTGCAATTATAGATATTCTTTGACTTTTAATTCAATTTTTTTGGGAATCTCTTCTGCTGAAAAAAAATAATGTTGGAAACTAGCTGAGTTTGCCACATTAAGGGAAATGGCTAAATAAATGATGGCATAGTCATGTTAGAGAATTCATACATAGTCATGCTAGAAGGTTTGGAAGATGCTCTTCATGGAGAAAGGTGAAAAGGCATCGAGCACTCTCCCCACTGCTGCTTAGAGAAAACTGGCCCCCAAACATTAAAATGTTAGCCCTGGCTGGTGTGGCTCCTTGGTTAGAGCATTTCCCCCGTGCACGGGAAGGTCGTGGGTTCAATTCCCAGTCAGGGCACAAACCTGGGTTGTAGGTTTGGCCGGGTCAGGGGCACATACTAGGCAACTGATCAATGTTTCTCACATTGGTTTTCTCCCTCTCCCTCTCCCTCTCCCTCCCCCTCCCCCTCTCCCTCTCCCTCTCCCTCTCCCTCTCCCTCGTCCTCTCCCTCTCCCTCTCCCTCCCCCTCTCCCTCTCCCTCTCCCTCTCCTTCTCCCTTACCCTCTCCCTCTCCCACTCCTTGCCTCCCTCTCTAAGATAAAAATAAAATAAATGAAATAATTGTTACTTTGAAACACTATTTTTTCCAGGCTGTCATCATCCTCTTCATCATCTGGATTGTTCTTGGACTCCTCCCACTCCTCCAGGTCGGATGTGACAGAGATCCCTCGGCTCAGTGAGGCCCTCTTCAGGTTGGAGGCGGTTACCTGCTCTGTCAGGGGTATATCTTCGTCCTCTGCCAGAGAGCCAGGGGGGTCAAGGGAGAGTGGGTGAGAAAGGAAACAACAAAGAGGAGAATTGCTGAGCTGGTTACCATCACCCTGGATCATCCAACTCAAATCAACAAGAACTGCAGTTTCTCTGCCCAGAGTGCTTCTACATTTTAACATAAAGTAACCCCCAAATTATTGCTCCAGAAAATTTGGGAAATTCAGAAAAGCAAAAAATTATAAAATTCAGTTTCAAAAAGAGAGAGAGCTAAAGAAATGGTGACAGAGGACTTGCAGCTCGATTTTATGATACCAGTGCAGGAGAGCTAGCAACCTCTCACATTGCTAATTTCTCAAAACCATTCTTGTACACACCTGATTCGTAACCTGCTTTCCCTTGTACCTTGTCACGGACATTTCTCCCTGCTGTTGTTAAGCATATCGACTCCTGTGGGCCCAGCACCCCCCTCACTGCCTATCCCACAGCGTTTCAGGGGGTGCACAGGAGGGGGGTGTACACACCGACACCCACCCCCACCCCAGGATCAAGGCATCCTCTTAGTTGAGGATTTGGATTTGAGCCAGAGAGGTTGTAGCTCTCTTGTGAAGGTGGCGATGTGACCTGGGACCGGGGCCTTCCCTGGACGTGGTGTGGGAAGGGGAGCAGGATGGTCTATGGTGAGAGAGCAGAGTGAGCAGAGGCCCGGGAAGCACTGGTAAGAAGCAGAGTGCCACCTTCCTGGGCTCCTCGATGGGCCAAGTGGAAAAAGGAACCCACAGCTGCTGAGTGTAACGGGCATGAGGGGGACAGGGCCCTTCCCTGACGTCAGGACGTCCTTTGTACGTCCTTTGTACGTCACAGCCTCTCAGCTCTGTGCCCCGGCCACCAGGCAGCCCCTGAGTGGAAATGTCTTTCCCTCAACCCACTTCCTGACTGTGATCTCTCAAAGGCAGGGGCTGTTTCATTGATCTTTCCTCACCAGCGCTTCTGCTCAGTGCTTGCAACATAGCATGTTTGCAGGGGCTTAACTGGCTCCCCTGAAACTCACAATTGAAGTCCTAGCTCCCTAGTACCCCAGACTGTGACTGTGGTGGAAGACAGGGCCTTTCAAGAGCAGAAAGTGTCCCGTCTGCGCATCCATGCAACCGGGATAACAGGACCACGTTGTAAGGAGTAGAAATAAAATGCCTAAGGCACCTCACCCTGGCCCAGGGACCATTCACAGAAGCCAGGGCCGTGGTGGGACCCGGCCCCTGAGATGAGCTCTCACCGTTGTCCTGAGCCAGAGCCTCCAGATATTTCGCCTTCATCTGTTCCTCCTTGGACTGCTTCATCTCCTTAAAGTACTCGTACACCTCTGGGGGCAGCTTCTCCCCAGGGATGCGGGGTGGCAGCAGCAGGGTGTTGTAGGAGTCATAGCCCTTCAGCGACCGCAAGATCTGCGTGAGGACAAAGGGAACTGCTGGTGGTCTCCCTGGAAGCTCCTCCCCACAGCCCTGGGTGGGGCTGCTCACCCACCTGTCAGACCCCTGCGCCTGCCCGAAGCGGGTGTGTGCAGAGGGCAGGGTGCTTCGGAGGGTCTAAAGGTTCTCTGAGCCCTGAACCTTGGGAGATGGATCTTTATTTTGCTTCATTTCAGCCTGGACATTTAATGTGTGGAAGAGAATCTTCTTCTTGTTTTAAATTTGTTGTTGTTGTTAATCTTCACCCAAGGATATTTTTCCCATTGATTTTTAGAGAGTGGAAGGAAGGGGGAGAGACCGAGAGAGAGAAACATTGATGTGAGAGAGACACATCGATTGGTTGCCTCCCACATGCGCCCTTGAGCAGGGCTGGGGATCGAGCCTGCAACCTAGGTATATGACCTTGACCGGAATCAAAACCGGGGACCTTCAGTCCACAAGCCCATGCTCTATCCACTGAGCCAAACCGGTGAAAGCTCTTCTTGTTTTAAAAATAACACACACTGGTATTGTTGTTGTTTTCCATGGACAAAAGTACAGAACTCCTTTATCCACTTTGACAGATTCGTATAAAATATCGTGTAGCATTATTATACTAAGTAAGGTGGTTTTCTCGTGAATGGAGGATCCTGGGAGTAAACAAGTAAAGTAGTATTAAGTATGCTTATGTGCACATGTGTCTGAGAGAGAGATAGAGAGGAAGAAAGAGGAGGTAGAGAGGGAATGTGTAAATGTGTATTAGGATTGTCAGATGAAATATGGATGCCCAGTTAAATCTGAATTTCAGATAAACAATGAATACATTTTTTAGTATAAATATGTCCAATATTGCTTATCTGAAATTCAAATTTAACTGGGAAAACTGTTTTTTATTTCCTCATAAATGTGGCAACTTTAGTGTATATGTATATTTATAAAACAAAGTCCTAGAAAGCAATTACTTCCCATCTGACCCAATTTATTGCTGCTGGCAAGTAATTGGACACCTGGCTCCACCGGTATGAAAAAATCCATCTTGTTAGATAACCCTTCTCCAGGATCACCATTTTCAGTTGTTTGAAAACTGCGGTTAATAAGATCATTTAAAAATATATATTGAAGAACAAAGGGCTAAGAATAGTTAGAGCACTGATAAAGAAGAATGAGGAGAGAGGATCGCCATACCAGATATCAGGACTTACGAAGCTGGAGTAATAGATAGGGTGGTATTGATGTCAGGATAGACAAACTGACCAGTGGAATGGAAGAGAGCTTAAGATAGACATTCATAGATGAAGATTTGACATGGGACAGAGGTCAGTGTGGAGAGGAAGGAATATTCCAAAGACGGCTTGCTACGGAGACACTAATCCTTGGCCAATGGCTTCAGTTGGGTAACGCTGAAGAGCCAGCTCCAGAGCTTCCTGAGGCATCAGCTGAAGTCTCTGCTGCAGTCTCTCACAGTTCGTCTTTTTCTCTCCCAAGTGTACTTTCCTACTCTTTACAGGTGTTTTCCCCAAGAGTGCTCCCTAATAAACCTTCTGTATGCAGATCGCAGAGTCTTAAATTCTGCTTTCCATTGAGCTTGACCCACAACAGAGGATGCTGTGCCAACGTAAGCCATTGAGCATTTCATAAATACCCCATGAAAAGGTTGCCTTCAGAGGGACGGAGTCCCGTTCTGAGGAAAACCCCTGGAGGCAGCATCGGGGTTAGGTAAAGCATAAACACTGGGTGCAAAGGAAGCAGAAGATCCAAAGACCAAGTCGGGGAGGGTCCTGAGGAAGCAGAGCCGCCTTGGTTAGATCAGCCATTCCCAAATTCCTAACCCACGGAAAACACGACACAGCAAACATCCAAGTTGCTAAGCTTGGCGGTATTTTGTTGTGCAGTAATAAATAACTAATAAGAATCAGATAGCTAAGCATCAGACTTCAGGAACAGCAAAACTTCCTTAAAATTAAAAATTTCTGCTCTGAAAAAGACATTGTTAAGAGAATGAGAAAACAAACCACAGATTGGGAGAAAATATTGCAAAAGACACATCTGTAAAAGGACTGTTATTTAAAAATATATAAAAAATTCTTCAAAGTCAACAATAAGAAAACAAACAACCTGATTAAAAAGTAGGCAAAAGACCTTAACAGATACCTCACCAAAAAAGATATACTGATGGCAAATAAGCATATGAATAGATGCTCCACATTATATGTCACCAGGGAAATGCAATTAAAACAGCAATGAGTACTACTACATACCTAATAGAATGGCCAAAGTCCAAAACACTGACAACATCAAATGCTGGTGAGGATGAGGAGCAACAGGGACTCTCAATTATTGCTGACAAGAATGCAAAATGGTACAAGCATTTTGGACGACATGTTGGCTGTTTCTTAGAAACCTGAACATATTCTTACATATTGTGCTCCTTGATATTTAGCAAAAGGAGTGAAAACTTTGTTTGCACAATACCCTGCACATGGGTGTTACAGCAGCTTTATTCATAATTGCCAAAATTTGGAAGCAACCAAGATGTCCTTCAGTAGGTGAGTGGGTAAATAAATTGTAGTACATCCAGACAATGGAATGTTATTCAGCGACCAAAAGAATTAGTTATCAAGTCACAAAATGACATGAAATAAACTTAAATGCATATGATTAAGTGTAAGAAGCCAAGCTGAAAAGGCTACGTACTGAGTTTTACTATATGACATCTTGGAAAAGACCAAGTTATGGAGACAGTAAAAAGACCAGTGATTACAAGGGCTCGCAGGAGGAGGACAGAAGATTTTTAGAGCAGTGAAATTACTCTGTATGATACTATAATGATGCGTAAATGTCATTACATGTCTAAGCCCATAGAACATATAACATCAAGAGTGAACTCGAATGTACTACAGACTTTGGGTGATTATCATGTGTCAATGTAGGTTCATCAATTGTAGCAAATGTACATTCTAGAAAGGGATATTGATAAAGAGGGAAGCTATGATGTGTAGGGGCAGGAGGATATTCCAATCTCTGTACCATCCCCTCAATTTTGCTGTGAACCTAAAACTTCCCTAAAAAAATAAAGTTTAAAAAAATGAACATGAAGGAGCAACTAGAAATTATACAGCCCAGAACAAACAGAAAAAAAGGGGCAGATTTAAACCCCAACATAATTATATTAAATGTAAATGATCTAAATATACCAACTATGGACAGAGACTGCCAGAGTATATTAAAAAAAGACCCACTTATATGCTATCTACAAGAAACTCACTTCAAATATAATGACTGCTGCATACATTCTTCACTGTTTGAATTTTAACCATTAGCATGTATTTTTAATTTTCCACTGGTTGTTTAAATGCATAATGAGATCACAAAGAGGTAATGAATTCTGCTCAAGGCAAGGGAAGTAGGTTAGAAAAGTCTACAAAGTGATCTTTAAATTGACAAGGAAGGGTTCAAAGGGAAGGAGAGGTAAAGGTCAGGGGGCAGTTGCCCTGGCAGAGAGAAGAGCACCAGCACATGTCAGGGCCCAACGTGGGCGGGAAGAGGAAGATGGGTTTGGGCCTCTGCTCACCTTCTCCTCTATGAGATATTGCTGGTCAAATTCTAAGGAGTAAAATTCAATGGGGAAGTCACAGGGGTTCTTCACCACCACCTCGGCCTCGTCTCCAGGTGCATAAGGCAGCAGTGGCCCCAGCTCCAGAATTGAAGGACTAAATTCCAAGCGTGGCTCTAAACCTTGCCCCTGTGCCAGCAGCGTAAGCTTCTGAGTACTACGGGCAAGCTGGAACGTCAGGGTTTGACTGTAGAATTTCTGGAAAACATAAAAACAAAACAAACATCTGATTTTTTTTTTCTGTTACACACCATGTGAAACTGAAAACCACTGGGGTTGGGGGAGGGGGAACAAAATTTAGATGAAGAGAGAAGTTTAGATGAAGAGAGAAAACTTTTCTTATGAAATTGCATGAGAGTAATTTCTATTACAGGATTAATACTGCATATTGCATGCCAGGTGCTGTATCAATGCTTTATCACTTGTAGAAGGTCCTCTAAGGGCCTTGCTCATATCCCTCAGACCTCCAGGGTACTCAGATGTCCCACTGCCACTCTCTGTACCTCTGGGTCTGCACCCCTGGGCTCTCATTTCCTGGGCCTGGCTACCCAGGGACAGGGTGGGCAGAGTGCTGGAGAAGTAACACCTGCTGGGAGCGGCCCTCAATCAGTGACTCTCAGGAGTTAGCTCCCTCGCTCCTAGGGAGGGGCAACTCTGAAATGTGTACTTTGTATATTTTCTAAGTGTTTCCAGTGGGATTAAGTTCCAGTCTCCAAGGTAGCTGAGTCACTCACACATCCTATTAGCTGCCTTCCTTTCCCTTACGTTTCTATTGGTACTCCCTACACTTCTCAAATAATCTGTTCGCATTAAAAAATGTCTCCAGGTTTGTTTCCTGGAGAATCTGAATGACCATATTTTTATTTTTTGAACACAGAGTTAAGTCATGGGTAATCAGCTACGCATTCACTGCATCTGATACAACTACGATCCAAGTACCACTTGATAGTGATGCCAGTGATCGTACTCTCGTTTCACTAAGGAACCTATTTAAAGATGTGGGTTCACAGGCCTCATCCCAAAATTCTATATTTTAATTGCTTTTTATGGAAACACTAGAGGCCCAGTACATGATTGAATCATGCACGTGTAGGGTCCCCTACACGCTTTCGCTTTTCGCAGTGGAGCTGGGTGCCTGGTGCCGGAGCAGACAGGCACCCAGCTCCCCCACTTTTGATGGTCAACGGCCGCTGAGGGGGGCTGCCGCGGACACCTGGCTACCCTGCCATTGAGAGGCGCAGCTGGGTGTCAGCAGCAGGCCCCCTCCGCGGCCGGCCATGGATCTGGCCGTTGAGAGGCACAGGGGGCGGAAGTCCCACCCCCTGCGCCTCTCAACAGCTGGGTAGCCCCCCTCAGGGGCAGCGGATCCGTGCCTCTCAATGGCTGGATAGGCCACCCCGAGTCCCGCCCCCCAGCCTCCTGCCGCCCAATCGTGGGCGTAGCGGAGTGATGGTAATTTACATGTTACTCTATTATTAGATAGGATTGCTAAAACATCCCATTCATTTCCCTGTTTTCTAACACGGAGTATTCTGAACATATGTTACAATGTCTAGGAGTTGTGTGTATGGACATCGGTGATTTCTCTGCTGCCGACGCTGATGGAGATATACGTGTGGATTGTATGGGCTGCAGGGCAAACCAATTACTTGTACATAGCCAATAAATTCCTCTCCCAACCAGTGGAAGCATTTTATTAACTCTGACCAATTCCAATTCAATCTTTATGGAATTGCCTGAACAAAGATTTTTTAGAACTATATTTACTGACATTTCCCTCTTTCAGTAAAACAACCAAAATCTTGAGTAGGCCCCTTGACAGTCTTAAGATTCTCTAACAATGAAAAACATATTAATTCTATTTTCTTTTAAAAAGGGTTGGGGAATATTTTTATAATAATAGAAACAGGGATTTTATCTTGTTTTAATTTTTTTTTTGTTAATCCTCACCCAAGGATATTTTTTTCCCATTGTTTTTTAGAGAGAGTGGAAGGGAGAGAGGGAGGAGGAGAGAGAGAGAGAAAGAGAGACACATCGATTGGTTGCTTCTTGCATGTATCCCGATGGGGCCCAGGGATCAAACCTCCAATGCAGGTATATGCCCTTGACTGAAAATCGAACTTGTGACCCTTCAGTGCATGGGCCAACACTCTAACCACTGAGAACACCAGCCAGTCATAGAAACCGGGACTTTATTTTAGAATCAGATATGAAGTCATTCGCTTTTTTTCTTTCTCACTGCAGATTCTTAAACATTTCCTCAAAGCCATTACCAGGAAAACCATAGGTATTCTAAAAACTTGCATGCTTTTTTTCTTTTAAAAGAATTCTAAAAAAGTCTTCTAAATGCCTTAAGCTTTGAACAAAAGTCTTCACAGTGTAACCTTTTGAGATCCTCTCTGGTTCTAAGTTTTTATTATTTTTACTATGTTCTTTGTCAGAAGTAGCTTTGTGCTGTGGTATTCACAAATGAAACGTTTGTGAGGCCCAGACAGTGTCTTCCAGGAGGTACTTACTATTATCAGAACTACTAATGAAAATAGTTAATAGTTATTGAGACACTTACTACATATAGAGCAGTATGCTGTCCATTTTATTCACATTAATCCACTTACTCTTCAACATGACCCTAGGAGGTAGCTATTGCAGTTGATAATGTCTTACCTGAAACCCTGGGGACAGACACATTCAAATTCAGATTTTTACAGAGAACAGGTACCCTGTGTTACCCAATAGCCTCAGCAGGGTCTGGGGCAGGTCCCCTGGAATCAAACACATTAACATTTCTGCATTGCAATGTTAGACTCTGCTAACTAAGTGCGATAAATAAAGGTTAAGTAGTCTCACGTCAGTTCAGATGAGGTTTTTCTGCCAAATGAGTTTGGGTCTGAAACTTTCCCCGGTTTTTGGTGCTTACTTGGATTCAGAATTGCAATAAGGGATTATTATTATTTTTCATATTGTCTATGAGAAAACTGAAGTTGAGCGAGGTTAAGGAATTTGCTCAAAGCCACACAGCCTCTAACTGCAGAGGCAGAAGGCCATTAACCCAGGCCTGCTGGGAAAGTCGATGTGTCAGGTAGATGTGCTGATTGCAGAGCGGGTGCTCTTAACTGTCAGGCCACACAGCTCCTACGTGAACCGAAGCACTGGCCACGTCATAATCAGAACAGAAGGCACAGGTCGCTTAAAGCTTCCCTGGAGACCCACTCTGGAGACCCAGTGAAGCCTGGACTTTGAGTAAAGAGATTCAAAGTCTGAATGGAACCACATTTCTTCCCCGCTTACCTCTTCTTTGGGCATGAATCTCACTTGCACGTTGTACTTCTCACCAGGATCCAAGACCCCTGAAGTGGGCTGGATCTCAAAGATCCGTGTCTTTGGCTTGAATTCAGTATGTAGTTTCCGTCTTAAGTACTTTGGCATGTGTTTCTCCAGCTGGTTAATAAATATTAGACAATTAGATAACATCTATGGAAAATGGACTTATTCCAGCCTCTACTCACTCCACCTGCTCGGTGCCTCCCAGGCATCAGGGAATGTGTAGATACTAAGGGTACAAAGATGAATAAGACATTCACCAGACAGATGGCCTGATAGATCCTCAAGTGCTGAGCTAAGGAACTAGATTTTGTTCAGGAGGCGATAGCTGTCACTGAAAGTCTGAGCAGGAGAGTGAAATGATGAGAGTGAATGCCTAGAATTACAAATCTGGCTGAAATGGAGATGGAAAAAGGGGATCAACGGGCCGTAACTCACTTACCTTGTTAAATGGCTTATGGCTGACGACAAACCATTCACAAGGAACTTGAAGATGATTGGAGAGCTGAATAGTTTCCACAAGGCACTGTCCACACTGAATTGTGGCAAACTCTACCTTTTCACAAGACAGTGTCATCGTGGGAATGGCCACGTGGGCTTGCAGACAGATGAGAACTGTTGGCCCTCCAACCACCTAGAGCGGCCATAAAATTGTGTTAGCATAGCATGTGGCATAGGGTCGGGGGGAGGGGGGGGGGAATTATGACTCTGAAATAGTAACTGGATCATCCCAGGGGTGATCGACTAGCAGAGCTGGGCGCTGGGAAGGCTCAGCTGGCCCCAGCGGTGCATCTTACTTTGATGGGCAGAATGGCTTCTTTGTTCCCAACAGAATGATTGGTCCCTTGCTGGTCAAATCTCATTTCAAATGTTTCCGTTTCGCAGTAAGGCAGATGCTTTACACGATCCAGCTCAGTACTAAAGCCTGTACCAAGACAGACAAAATTTCTTTGTGGGAAAGAGAAATAGCAAACAAGAGCTGCTTTAGTTAGAAGCCCCTCTGGGGCAGGATAACCATTCAAAGACCCAATTACCGACCCAACCATTCTTTCAGCTGATCCCAGAAGAAACACACATTCTTCTCCAGAAAGACAGGACAGATGGCCTTGTTGGAAATGACAAGGTGCAGTGGGAAAGGTCTCCCTGGCCTGGTTACCTGTGTCGTGAAGGACCCGCTTTTCCGCGTGGAAGGAGACTGGGATATGACTGGTGTTGGTGATCTTGATGATGTGGGATCGGGTGTCACCAAGGATGATGTGGCCAAAGTCTAGGATATACTCTGGCAGCTGGATTCTGAAATGAGTAACAAGGTCTCCTTACCAGTCACTGTTCCAAAAGTGAGGGAGCGTGGGGCTCTCTCCCATCTCCTGTGCACAATGCTATACTCTGGAGTTGAGAACAATGAATGGCCCCAGAGGGGAGACCAGGAACCAGCTACATCTTCCCTCAGAAGTCCACACTGTTATTTCAGCCATGATCTCAAAGCACCTTCAATGTGGGCTCTCATGAACCTGAACCTGGGCCTGTCCGTTAGACAAAGCCGGAGGTTCCTGCCTGGTTAGCTGGATGCTAAAGGATAGCAGATGCGTGAGGGGAGTGGATTGCACTCCTGCATGATCAACCATCATGCCAGGGAGCACTCTGCTGGGCGGCAATGCTCGCTCCACTATACTCTGAAGCAAACAACACGGAAGGGCACTCACTTGGCTAGTCTGTGGCGACCCCGATGGCTGACTTCGTCCAGGGGATCGTAGATAATTGTCTTCTGATGTTCCATGGTATAGTTTTGGACTATTAGTCGCTCTACTTCCATCTGGAGCTGAGCACTTAACTGGAGCAACAGAGAAGAGCAAAGGAGCAAACTGTTCTAGAACATGCATTCTCAATGTGGGCACTATCACCCCTCAGGGTGATATGCAATCTATTGTGATATTAACATTTTCATGGGGGTGGGTGGAGTATGCAACTAGCATAGCTATAGCATGAGTAGTCTCAGCTATAGAAAGGGATCAACTACTCATATTGATGGATCTCAAGGACATCATGCTGAATGAAAAAAGCCAACCTCAAAGATTCCATACTGTATGATTCCATGTACATAACGTTCTTGAAATAACAAAAGTATAGAGGTGAAGAACAGATTAGTGGTTGCTAGGGCAAGGGATGGGGAGATTGGGGGTAGGTGTAGGATGTCAGAGCAAATAAAATAAAAAAGAAGGGAAGAGACTTCTTCCCACTCCCTCTTCTTAGAGCATTCACTTTAGAGAACTTGTTAGTTCTTTCTCTGCCTCTTTGAAATGTGTCTAAATCTTTCTGAGGGCCATATAAGTCTCTTGTCAGCTCTACAATTCAAAATGCCTTTCTTAAGGATCTGGGGACTGTTTCTTGATGCAATCATCAAGAACGATGGAGCCCCTTCTGCCCAGTTTCTTTCCTTTTCTTTTTTTAAATATTTTATTGATTTCAGACAGGAAGGGAGAGGAAGAGAGAGAGACATCAATGATGAGAGAAAAATCATTGATAGGCTGCCTTCTACATGCCCCCTACTGAGGATTTAGCAAGCTGGGCATGTGCCCTTGACTGGAATCAAACCTGGAACCCTTCAGTCCGCAGGCTGACACACTATCCACTAAGCAAAACCAGCTAGGGCTCTCCCGCCCAGTTTCTGTGGGAGCCTAAAGTCAGAGGGCCCTGTCATAAAAACACAAGAAGTTGGGTTTCCTTTGGATAAAGCCAATTAGCTAACCCAGATGGTCACCCCAATTACCATGTGATTTTAGAATGAACAATGACAAATGGTGCTGCCACGTCTGCTCATGAGGACTAGTGATAGTTCTTACTTAGGGATTAGTTACTGTTTCACTTGAAAATATTTATGCAATGGTTGCATCTGCTCAGCTGTTTATAAGAGGCTGAGACTTCTTCCTGTCATGGCAATCTCTTAGTAAACTGCCTGTGACACAGATCTCATTCTGGTTTCATAATAATTTTTTTTTTTCCTTTTCATCTATCTTTGTGGAGAGGTTTTCTGGCTTGGAAGGAGATTTTTGTGTAATTCTGTTTTCCCAATGAGCACAAGGATCCTTGTGGTGAAGGAGCCGTTCTATATCTTAACTGTGGTGGTGGTTGACACATACCTACACATGAAAAAATCACAAAGGAGCACCCCCCACGCCCACACGCCAGTGCACACGAAATTGATGAATGAGCTCCGCAGCTTGTACCAATGTCCATTTCCTGGTTTTGATGTTGTACTATAGTTATGTAAGATGCTACCGATGGGAAAAATATTTTTCACAACTTCCTGTGAATTATAATTATTTCAAAATAAAAATTAAAAAATGTAATGCCAAACTATTCAAAGAGATTATGTTTTACATACAATGCATGTATTTCATGGGGTATTAGAAAAAGATGTCTTGGCGGGAGTGAGAGTGAAAAATGGTTGGAAAATACTGTTCTAAAAGGTCCAAACCAGAAGCCCTGGGCCAAGCGGGAAAGGTTACTGTGTGAAGGGGCCTGTGATGAGACAACAGGGAGACGTGGGAACTGTGACGATGTGTGCAGGAGCCTGCCTCACCTCCAGGCATTCCCAGTCCATCTTGGTTCTAGAACAGCAGAGCCAACCCTGTGCTCGGCTCCTGAGCCGCTTAGAGGTCAGTTGACCGCTGGCTTATGTAGGAGGACTAGCTTGCTCTGCTCCTGCCATCACATTCTCGGAAACCCCACCCCAGGTCTGGAGGAACCGCCAGACACAACTGTGCTAAGGCTCTGATGAGGAGCCACCTGGGCAGGCAGGTGGCAGGTGGAGATGCACCTCCGCCCCAAGGCAGGCTGGGGTCCGCTGGACAGACCTGCATTCACACCCTAGCTCTTCTCTTGCCTTGGAAATGCACTTCACTTCTGTGAGTCCTGTAAAACTGTGAAATTAAGATAATAATGGCATCTTACTTCCCCTCCCCCCATTGTGGGAGGATTTAATGAAATAATAATGCAGCTCAGTAGCATGGCACAGGCCTAGTGTAAGAGTTCAACCAATGGTAGCTGTTGTTACTAATGATGATTATCCTTGGAACTAAGGCTCACTGTCAGTATCTGCAAATAAGTAATTGCTGGTGGCCTGAGGGGCTCCCAGTCTCCCTAGTGAAATCCCTTTTCCCCATTTGAGAACCCCAGCTAAGCTCTCTCAGCCGCATACATTATCCTTCCTCAGGACACAGTTCTCATGTTCATTTGCATTTTAAAAGAAGAGCACAGAGAGAGAGAGCAGCCTTCACGGTGAGGAATGGCGGGTGAAGAGCGGGGTTTCAGGGAATGGTGGGAGAGGACATTTGGGGATTTTGTTTTTCTGTCCCACAGCAGGGCAGCCTTTATATACAAGCTGGGTTCCTCCCTCCCTCAAGAGACCTCTTGGCTTGGATCCCACCTCAGAGGCACCACACAGTCCTGATTGTTCCAGAGCCCCTTGGGCTGTCCCTCTCCCCCAGGTTGCTGTTGGGTACCCAAGGCCTTTACTCTGAATTTACCCTCTTCCCTCATCACTCAATACACTTCCTGGGAAACTCCCTATCTCCTGTGATCACAGTGACCATCTGATAACTCTCAAATCGCTTTCTCCAACTTCTCTCTCTCCCCAGGTCCAAGCAATGGTCCGAGCTCCCTAATGGATGCCCCTACTTGGAGGATGCACAGACATCTCAGGTGTAATAATGGACCATTTGAACTCATTTCCCTTCCTCCTCTTTCACCCAAAACTTGTTTCTCGTCCTGAGTTTCTTATCTGAGTGTCCTCTCCTTATTTGTCATCCAAGCAAATCACTTGGAAGTCACCTCCTCTTCACTCCAACATGTGCTCAATCCCTGACCAACCTACCTCCAAAATATTTCTTGAATTCACCCAATTCTCCCTACTTTCCGGGCCATCACCTTTGTTTATACTACCATCACCTGTCATCTAGAATTACTCCAGCAGATTTAAAATAAAAGACGCAAAATACGATTATGCAAGGCCTCTGTTGAAACACAGTGCCTTCTTCCTGTGGCCCTCAGGATCAAGTTCACAACCCTCAATAGGTTCAATAGCGGGCTGCTTATCTCTTCAGGCTCATCTTGGTTCCCTTACCTCACCCCATCTTTGCTATACCTTTTCCTCCTTTCCACGTCCTTCCTGCCCCTGGGCCTTTGCACATACTGCCCTTATGCCACATGCATTCTGTGCAAAGTGAGGCTAGTCTTACCTTAAAAGGCTCATCCTCGGGCATTTCCTCAATGGTCTCTGTGTGACTAAATGTATCGTATTTGTCTAACTCATTTTCTAGGTTTTCTCTGGCCTGATTCAAGAAGATTTCATACTTTTCATTCCCTGTGGGGATTAGGAGGAGAAGAAAATCAGGATGGTTAGAAATATATGAATTATGTCCCAAACACAGACCCTTAGCTCAGGTTAAATAAAGTGAGAAGGGAAATGAACTTTTTTTGGCGCCTCCCTTGCCATGTTTTCTCTGCTTTAGAGGATGAGGTCATTTGTGAGCGAGCTGAATTTGTACCAGAGACCTCACTGAGTTTAATGGGAAGATGCTTTAGTACCAGCTGGTTCTCAAGAAGCGGTTGGCAGTAACATCCTAAGCCAACCTTAGGTTGACCGCCTGGATCCCAGCTTCCCTGGTACATTCCCAGTTCTAGCACAGACAGCTGCACGACTAGGGAAATCCCTCAGGCTGGACCAACCCAGACAGCTGGTCACCCTTTCAATTAGTTTTCATGGGCATTAAATCTCAAGTTGCTTTAATTACAACTAAATAAGCTACAATCCCCAGAATCAGGGAGGGCAGGCAAGTGGTGGAGAGGTTTCAGATCCCCAAGTTCACCAGTAAGCAGTACAAGGCAGGCAGAGTAATTACAGTGCCTTTAGGAAACGACGGGAAGCCGGGGGGCTGCGGGGAGCTGGAGCACAGAAGGCCCGGCTAATGGTACTCAGATTTCAATGATTTTAAAGCCTGTACTGGCCTAACCATGTCTGCTGCCATAGGAGGCCAGCTGGGTGCCCAGTGTCCAGCTGGGGTAAAGACCTTCCTTCCTGACAATTCTATGTGGACTTGGGCTGACTTCTGTCTGCTGGAACTCTAGATGCTAGGGTGTGACATGGTCTTAGTTTTACTAATGTTTGTGTTCATATTTTCAGGGAGCAGACTATTAGCATTTAATAGATGATTATCAACAGTTGAGTTAGTGACTTTGGGGTGGCAGGAAAGGTGGAGGTGTGAGGGTTTAGTCTGAAGCTGCTTAGGAGCTGGAAGAGGGATTCATGAAGAAGAGTGAAGTTTCCATGAAGAAGAGTGAAGTTTCTCTGGCCTCTGACTCAGCAAGAAAGAACCAGAGTCTATGGCTATAAAAGAGCTGATCACCTTTCGGATCTGCCAAGACAGAAACAGAGGGAGGCCAGATGCTATGAGGAAGCCTTGGCTAGAGATGTGGGCAGACAATTAACAACAGTCTCAATTCGCTTCCAAACTCTGTAATACCAAAAAGGGATCAGAACCTTGGTTGCCTTTCAGTAGAATTTATAGTTTGAGAATTGTACTCCCGGCTGTAAAATCAGCCTTCAGGTTCTCAGCGGGCACCTGTGAGGGTGCCACTGGGGAAGGACAACTCGGAGGGAGATGACAGTTGGAAGGAAAATGCGCTGGAAGAAAAGGCAGTTGGAAGAGCAATTTCCTGATGCCTCAATGAGGGGTCTTAATGTGCGACTGCGTCTTATCTCGATGAACTCAGGTCACCACGTCAATTTCAACTCTTGACTTTCTTGCAGCGGAGGAACAATACAGAAGGGAACTAGTAGGGACTGCCAAGAAAATGATGTGGGTAGCCTTCAACCTTCAAGCAAGCAAAGCTAAAATGCATATTTTGTCCCCTGTGGTGAACTACGATAGCGGGTAGCAGTACCTTTGAGGTTTCTGGGGAGATCGAGGCAGATTCGGGGGAAGATTCCCTCTCCACTCAGTGTGATACTCTCTGGGTCCAGGTGGGCGATCTGTACCTGAAAACTTCTTTGAAAGATCTCAGGTACTCCAGGTAAGTAGTAAACCTTCAACTCCTGCTCTTTAAGTGAACTGATAAAACCCTGTGCAGCAGAAAGACCAGAGAGAACATTCAAATTGGTACAATGGACTCCTGCTTCTGGCAGTTTGATAACCCCAAGGGCCTACGGTGCTGGGTATTCTCCACTCAACATTCCTCCCCAGGATTTATTTTCATGATGAGAAAACGTCAACAAAAGTTCCTTACAGCTGATAGATTAACATACAATGTACAAGAAACTACTTCCTCCATTTGCTTTGAAAACCAATTTGGCCCATTGCACTCTACTGTTGTTTTCATACCTGCTAGTGAAAAATTGTTCTTGTAGTCAATGGACAGGCGGCCCTCAACTTCAAGGAATCATAAGGGAAGTGTGAGGACATAGTAGGAAATAAACTATCTTGCCCTAGCTGGCAAGTGGATTGAGTGTCAGCCTGCAGACTGAAGGGTCTTGGGTTTAAATCTGATAAAGGGCATGTACCTCAGTTGTGGGCTCCATCCCTGGCCCTGGTTGAGGTGCGTGTGCAGAAGACAACCAATTGATGTGTCTCTCTCACAACGATATTTCTCTCTCTCTCTGTCTCCCTCCCTTCCTCTCTTTCTAAAAATCAATGGAAAAATATCCTTGGGTGAGGATTAACAACAACAACAACAAAGAATAAAAAGGAAAAATCTATCTTAAAATTATGAAAAAACATCTATGGGGTTGTATTGTATTTTCATTATTGGACCCCTGGTGCTTGAATGGTGCCTGGGAATGCAGGACTCAGTAAATATTTGTTTAGTAAATGAGTGAAGTGCTTGGGTTGATTTATTTTTCTTGCTTCTGAGAACTCTTTAATTTTAAAAATATCATTTCCATAATCCTGGCCGTGAATGTTTAGTGTAATGTGACCTAGCTCTAGGTTGACTTGAAGGTTTGAATTGGGGCTCCTCTGACCATCATCACATGGCTACTTACTGAAAGAGGCAGGATGAGTGGCACTCCGGGCATGAGGTTGTCTGGCGAAGAATGGTAATTGGTCAGCACCTTGAATTCGAAGCCGACTTTCCCAGTGTTCTTCAGTGTGACTTTATTCTCTGTGACCCGGTCGAACAGCTTGAGGAGAAGGAGGAAAACAGTGACCCCTGTGTCTTCGCCCTTGGGGATGCTGCTGTCATCCTAACAAAGATGGCTCGACAAACATGCCTCAGAGACACGGATTTATCTCTCAGGATGCTAGACACTGCCAGTCTCATTTCAGCATCACAAAAAGGTGCCAACTAGCTCTACCTTGTTCTCCTAACAACTCATATAGGTCAGTAGGACTGTGGGGTGAGCATCTCATCTCCCCAGACTTCAGTTTCTTCACCACAAAGACCTCATATTGTAGGATCTTAAAGTAAGCTTTTCTACACCAAGATTTGCTTCTTTTTTTAAAATTTTTTTTAAAGATTTGAGTTCAGAATTTTCTAGAATGAATTTTTCTATTTATATGGCGAGACTGGGAATAATAGGTAAGACATGAATTATTTTGCTCATACAATTCAGCAACTAACCAGCAAGTCCAATAACCACAAACTAAGGCCACCTTAGGGGTCCTTAAGACAAGAGAGGGCAAGGACTAGCTGATTTAAAAAATACACTCTGAGCTGAGCCAGGGCCAATTGCCAGGAGGACCCTGGAGATAAGGAATGAAAGAGAATTCTGTTTGGGCAGTGCAATAAAAAAGGTCTCAAAAGGTGTTGGGTTGATTTGATTTTAGCCACAATCTTTAACCTATAGACACACATACACACAAATGATTCAGTAATTATAACTGCAGTAGCTATATTATGGGGATCCAATCCCCATTAAAGTTTGGTAGGAAATATGGTCTCTGAGTATATAACACAAAATCTAATTGGGATGAGAAGATGTAAAGACATTGAATTAACTAGCAATTATTCCAAAGCAAAAATTAGAAGGTACATGATATTATGGCAAAGACTATGCTTTAGTGCCCAGAGAATATCAAGTAAGAGAAAGACAAGTGAGGAATGGAGCTGAGCTGGGCCTCACAGTATGTGTAAGTCTGGGCTGCAGGGTGGAGGATGAGTGGAATAATTTAAGAGTAAGTGTGCAGGCCTGAAGGGCTGGGATGCATTAGGGCCATGGGGTAAAACAGCTTGGCCCCAAATGAATGAAGAGCTATAATGAGGAGGGATGAAGAACAAAGTTTAATGTAAGGAGCAGCAGTTAATAGGGGGACTTGGGATACCCTTACCCAATATAGGTACCTGCAGTGGCTGTGTCATGGGCGACAGAGGAAGGGACTCATGATTGAAGGCCCAGCACAGTATTGACCGGTCACTTAAGTAACCACAACCACTTGGTGAGACAGGCATTGCTACCCCATTCCCATTGTATAGATGAGGGACACTGAGGTTTGGAGAGGTTAGGTGATGTACCCAAGGTGACACATTTGGAAGTAAAATCAGGATAACATCCTAGTTCTCCTGACTACAAAACGATACTTCTAGTATTTCCTCAATACTACAAGGCCTTCCCAAACGCTGCTGGGTGAACTGTTCAGGGATTGATGGGATAAAAATGAAATTTGGGGACAATCTGTTTGGCAATGATGTTTAAATGGGTTAGCAGTAGGAGCTAAGCTTGGGTTGTAATCCCTTACTTCCCCAGGGTCCGTGGACCAGCGGTACAGGCATCACTTAGGAGCTTGTTAGAAATGCAGATCCTCGGGCCCCGTCCTGGATCTACTGGATCAGAATCTGTACTTGAACAAGATTCCCAGGTGATTCGTACACACATTACAGTTTTTACCTAATAATTTAGGCGTGGCTTGATGGGACTCTGCAGTGTGATAACCACAATGGTGGTGGGGAAGGAAAATTGATTCAGATGGGTCCCGCTGGGTGAACCAGCAATCTATGGGTGCTGTAAGGCTGCGGGAGGTGAAGGAGAGAGTGCGGTGGGAATGCCATGGAGACGGTAAACTCCAGGGACTGAGACGGTAGTGTGTCATGAGAGAAACAGAGAGGTTGGGATGAGTTTGTGGATTGAGAGGGAAGATGCACATTTTAGCATCTAACATGCTGAATTTCAGAAGACGGCGAGAAAAGCAAGCGAAGACACTTGGCAAACGGTTGGCAGTGGGAGGATGACCAGGGTTGGTGGGAGGCGGGGGGGGGGGGCAGATGAGAGGTCAAGAAAAGGGGTGATGGTGAGACTATGGTGATCGGGGGTTCCAGAGAGATTAGAGCACAAGGATGATGACTGATGTTTAAGACAAAAGCAGGAAACCTCCTGATGGTGGCAATACCTGTAACCCATAGTTGATGTCCTTGGTGTCAAAGGAATAGCTGACCACGGATGCCTCTCCCCGTAGTGTTATCTCATAGTTGGGCCCTCCTTCCACTTTGCACAGAGCTTTCGCCTGGGCGATGATGTCACAGTGTCCGTAGAAGGTGAAAGCTATCTGGTAGCTACTGTACGGCTGCAGCTCTCCATAGAGGGGCAAAATGTCAAACACCTGCAGAGAAAGTCATTCTAGATGAGAGCATCGATCAGGATGAAGGGCCGGCAAATGGTAAGTTAAAGTCCAGGCGATTTACAGATCATTTCCTCACTAACTTGTTTGACTCCATGCCAGGTGACTAGCCCAGCACCTTGAAAATACAGGATGGTCATGGCGGTAATAGTGCTCTGGCAAGATTTGAACGTCTAACTTGGGGCAGTAATAAGAATTAGCGTGAGATGACTGTGGTGCCCAGGAGATGTTACTTCTTCTATCCCAATGGAAAGTCTCTCTTCCTGTGCGGAGAGCCAAAGGGATTCCTGAAACTCCACCTGGCTCTGGTTTGGGTCTATTCTTTCTGTTTCAGCAGAGTTCCCTTTTAATCCCTCAAAATTAGAGGTGTGAGGGAAAGTTAGCAAGCAGTTACAATGGGGTCATCAATGTGCTCCTCCCCATCACAAAGAAAAATGAAGCATGTTGTGTATATTTTAAGAATACAGGCATATCTCCTTTTAGTGCACCTTACGTTTTATTGTGTTTTGCAGATATTGCTTGCTTTTTTTTACAAATTGAAGGTAAGACCCTCCACCAGCAAAAAGATTATGACTCCCTGAAGGCTGAGAGAGGTTAACAATTGTTAGCAATAAAGTAATTTTTAATTAAGGTATGTATATTGTTTCTTTTAATACATATGCTATTGCACACTAAATAGACTACACTATAGTGTAAACATAACTTTTACTAGAGGCCCGGTGCACGAATTTGTGCACGGGTTGGGTCCAGCCAGCCTGCCCTGATTGGGGCCGATTGGGGTGGGGCCAGCCAGGGGGAGGGGCCACAGGAGGTTGGCCGGCCGGCCCCACCCCCAATTGGGCCAATTGGCCGGATGCAGTGTGTGTCATAGCGACTGGTCATTCCAGTCGTTCCAGTCACTTGGCTTTTATATAATAGGTTTACTTTATTGTGGTGGTCTGGAAAGAACTGCCATATCTCTGAAGTATGCCTGTAATACATTCTTTTTCCTATGGAGATAATTGGACAATTGCCCAAAATGTATGTACAGGGATGTTTACTGCAGCATTATGTAAAGTAGCAAGACTTTAGAAGCCAATTAAATGCCTATCAATGAGGGATCACTTTAAATGAAGTGTATGTGGTACTCTACTCATGAAGGAGGATGCAATGCGTATTTATGGACTAGAAATAATGTGCACAACAGATTATTGAGTGAAGAAGCAGTTCCATTTATGTAAAATGAGATATGCCATTGTATCAACCTGGAAGATGTGAGCATGCGTAAATTTATTCAGAGATTTGCATATGCAAATAGATATATCTGGGAGGCTGTTTGCTAAAATTTCAGTAATATTTTTCTATAAATAGTGGGATTTTGAGGATTTTTGCTTTCACTTTTCTGTTTTCTTGAGTTTTCTCTGACAAACGTCTTTAGCTATAGAAAAAAATTAATATTTCAAAGACAAGTGTTTTATATACAAACACATACTCATTCTAAAAAATGTGAAAAATACAGAAACACTCAAATAGAGAAATACAAATCAACCATGAGATTATACTGTAGCTATATGAATATATGTGTGTATATTTGTATATATACTTATATTCTGAGTTTTCAGTTGATATTATGAGTGGTGCTTTCCCACGTAACTAAATATTCTTTACAAGTATCATTTAAAATAATTAAAAAAAAATTGGCCCTAACTGGTTTGGCTCAGTGGCTAGAGCATCAACCCATGGACTGAAGAGTCCCAGGTTCCATTCTGGTCAAGCACATGTGGGAGGTAACCAATTGATGTGTCTCTCTCACATTGATGTTTCTCTCTCTCCCTCCCTTCCTCTATTTCTAAATATCGATGGAAAAATACCCTCAGGTGAGGAATAACAACAACAAAAATAGAATATGTAGTATTTTTTACTTAATATATCAGAGATTGCTCCAAGTCAATATATAAAATCTTTCTCATTTTCTGCAAAAGAATTTCATAGTATAATTCTTCTGCAGATGTAATTTAGTTTATTCAACTGGTCTCATATTATGGAGCTGTTGCAATTTTTCTTGCTTTTACCAACAGCGCAGCAATGAATGAGAACAATTACGTGTCTTGATGTAAATGTAAAGGTGTATCTGGAGAATAATATCCCCGCAGAGGAAGTGTGCATTTTAAATTCTGATACTCTTGCCAAATCGTATGTCACGAGGCTATGCCAATGCATTCTCCTACTTACAGAGGGTGACAATGCTTGCTTACCCCCGCTCTGCCACTGCAGTCGTCCATCCTCATGGACATACACTAATTTATTTTTCCAATTTTTTGCTATTTCTAAAGTGTTGTAACAAACATCTTTGTATGCAAATCTATGCATCTCCAATGATTTGCTTAAGTCATTATTCTAGGAGAACTTAAGGGTATGAATATGTAAAATCCCTTGATTTCCTCTTTGTTTTTACTGGGAAATTACCGAGGAAAATATTTTCCTCTTATAGCCTCATCTAGGGGCTGGAAAGAGCACGAGGTCACTCAGGTTCAGAGGTAACTGGCGTTTCCATTATAGAGAGCATTTGCTGCTGAGGTGTCTGGGCTCTCACTGAGGTGTTGGGCTCTGTGGGTGTTTGGTTGGGACGTGACCCGGATAAAGTTTCGCAGCCTCATCACAGCCAAACCCCAGCACGCCCTTGCCGCTCTGCTCCTGGATCTGCTTCTGCCTCTGTTTTACAGAAAGGACCCTCGACTTGCCAACCCGCCCCAAGCAAAGGAAACCGTACATCTGAGTTGATCAGCTTGGGCGCTTCTGCTCTTCCGTGTTCTCTTTCTTCAAACCAGGTGTCTTCATCTACAAGGGTGGTCCTGGGAGTGAATGAAATGTAGAGAATCACCGCTTTGACAGTCATCACAACACGATAACCCCGTCTTCCTCCCTCCACCCCTGTGCCCCAAACAAGTGGGCTCTCACTCAAGGACGCTTTTCTCAAGAGGTCAGCCGAGCAGCACTCTGACACTCCCTGCCCCAGGCAAGCAGTGCAGGGCATCAGACTGATCAATTTCCTGTAGGCCCAACCCCTCTTTCCTGTCCTATCAAGCCTTTGTTCGACCTATAAAAATCTCTGGGAGGCTCTGGAGGCTCTGGCAATCTGTCAGGTAATCTGGATGTGTCCCCCGTGCTCAACGTTAAGTTGCATCATTTATTGGAGCATTTTATTGTGAGGATGTAATGCTTGATGAGTTGTCATATCCTTTTCTGCTTGCTGACCTTCACCTGACCCTGGTGGTAGACCTTGGGCAGATGGAGAGGGCACCATGGTAGGAAGGGCTCAGTCCCCCAGGACTCAGGAGGCTATGTATGGCCAAGAGCAGAGGTGACTTCTAGTTAGGGCCTGACATACAGAAGGCGCTCATTAAACTGTGGACTGGTGAGTGGTTGGATGAAGAAACGAGGGATGAGTTTGAGAATGTAAGTAAGTGCAGAGAGAAGAATGCTATTAAAATAATTTCATTCTGGCTTTGCACTTACTTAACAAAATCACTTAGATCAATCTCAGGGGATTCGATCGCGGAGACTGCTGGCGAGCTGGTGGAGGCTGAGGTCCCAGGATGGACTCCATCTGGGACAGGAGGGCACGGTTGGGCTTCCTCAGCCTCATCACAAATCTACAAACTCATGGGGAAGTGACAGTCACACCAGCTGGTGCAAGTCGGCGCCTGGGTGGGCTCTTGATTCCAAATCCTAGACCAGGCAGGCCTAGAAGGGACTGCCCTACACCCTCCCTTGCTCAAATCTTAGCTGACTTTCACTTTCTCCTAAAAGTTTGCTGACCACCCTTCCCGGTCTGGATCGAGTCCCTCTTCTCTGAGTACCCACAGCCCCTGGGCTTCCCCTCCCCACTTATGTCTCCTGTCCCTGCTGGACAGCGAGCTCGCTGTATCTGCTTCATCATAATACGGTGCCTGGAACGCAGCAGGCACTCAGCATGGCTACGAATGAATGAGTACCAGGACCCTGCTCCCAGAGACCCAGAAAGCAGGGCAGGACTCGGGCGAGGAAGGTGGGGCACTCGGCCTCGGCCCTGTGGGTGCTGCTCAGCCTTTGCAGGGCCCTGCCTCTACAGGTTTGCTCTCGGGCCCCGACTGCTCCACCCAGGTCCTGGCCCTGCCAGTTGGCTCTCCTGCCACTCAAGTTCCCCCGAGCAGAGGATGGCGGGGGAAATGGGTGACTGTCCAGGTCTCACTGACTGGAAAGGCCTTTGGATGTGGCAGGGTCACCCCCATTCCTCCTGTTCCCCTCAGGCTGCACGTGGCTTTTAGGGACCCCTCCCCTCCCACGTCTCAGGCTGTTATATTAATATCAACCCAATGTCACTTACATATTCATTCTGGCCCTGCACGCACTTCGCTTTGTCTCAGAGGCCCAGGGGAAATGTCACTTATTACACGAAGCACCCAACACTGTCCCATCTTGCCATGGGAGTTTTCCTCCCTCTTAAGTTTCAGATCATTTCATCTGCGCTCTTTTAGGATACTGTCCACTCTCTAGCATGTACCCTTTCCTTTGCCAACTTCGTGATTTCTGCCATATCGAGTATCACTTGTTAAATCAATTTTCATTGAGGTACAATTTACATACACCATGCACTCATTGTAAGCATACAGTTTGATGCGTTTTTACAAATACACACACCTGCAAAACCACGATCACATTAACACACTGAACATTTCCATCCTCCCCAAAAGTTCCCTCGTGCCCCTACCCAGTCCATCGGCTCCTCACACTCACCTGCTCCATAGCACTGTGGACTAGACATGCTGACAGCTGCACATACATGGGTTTATCAATATGCACTCTTTTGTATCTGACTTCTTTCAAACAGTGGGATGCTTTTATTTTTATTTTTAAAATATTTTTATTGATTTCAGAGAGGAAGGGAGAGGGAGATAGAAATATCAATGATGAGAAAGAATCATTGATTGGCTGCCTCCTGTACACCCCACATTGGGGATTGAGCCTGTAACCCAGGCATGTGCCCCTACCAGGAATCGAACCGTGACCTCCTGGTTCACAGGTTGATGCTCAACCACTGAGCCACACCAGCTGGGCAGAACAGTGGGATGCTTTTAGATTCACTGATGTTGTTGCCAGAGCAGTAGTCTGTTCTTTTAATCACTGAGCAATAATAGCTGACTAATGTGTTTATCCATTTTCTTATTGACAGACACTTCGGCTGTTTCCAGCTTTAAATATATACATATATTTAGTGATTTTACAGAAGAAGGGAGAGGGAAATAGAAACATCAATGATGAGAATCATCGATGGGCTGCCTCCTGCAATGCCCCCTTCTGAGGATTGAGCCCAAAACCCGGGCATGTGCCCTGACCGGTAATTGAACCCTGACCTCCTGGTTCATAGGTCAACGCTCAACCACTGAGCCATAGCAGCTGGGCTCCAGCTTCTAATACTATGAATAAAGTTGCTTATAAGTCTTTGTGTGGACACATGTTTTTATTCCTCTTGGGTAAATTCCTAGGGGGGAACCTTCTGGCTTGTATGGGATATGTATGTTGAAGATGAAAGGAAACTGCTAAATAGTGTTCCAAAGTGGATTTACACCATTTACACCACCCACAGGGCATGGGGGCTCCTGTTGGTCCACATCCTCACCTACACGTCGTATTCAGTCCTTTTCTTTTCAACCATTCAAATGAGTATGCAGTGACAGCACATTGTTGTGCTCATTAATAGGCGTATTTTAAGGGGAAGTTTTTACATAATTACTACAAATTTAAAGTCAGTTTTATCTACCACATTTAGAAAAATAAATATGATGGGGAAAAGCAATGTTCTTATTTTCTTGCCTGCTGAGGCTCTGAGCTGAGCCCCGCTTGTTCTTTTTAAGAAGAGAGAACAGTCCAGTTTCCCTTTGGGGAAACCCCGGGTTAGCACATCCTTAGAACTGTGAGCTCTTGTGGCGCAGGACCCAAGCAGTTCCCACTTTAGAGACCCATAACTCAGGGCCCTTTACCTACAGCATGAGCTCACTCTGTGTCTGGTTGAATGGATACAGGTCAGATGGATGGATGGACGGATGATCGCATGCAGGATAATGTGGCTGTTCTGCACCCCACCGCCACCTTCCCCGTCCCTCTCCCCACACGCCGCCCTTGGCCTTGGAGAAGAGTGGAAAAGCTCTTTTCATCTTCCACCGTGGCCTTCTGTTTGGCTTATCCCAGGCCACATGTCTCTAGTTGACCTCACCTTAGGCAGAAACCACACCATTCTGGGCAGAGGACCCATGTAGGGATAGGTGCTGGGGAGCTGATTAAAATAAAAATTCCTGAACCTCATCCTTGGGTATATTCTGATTCGGCAGGTCTCAGGTAGGGCCCAGGAGTTAGATTTTTTGTAGTTGTTCATCTCATTTGAGGATATAGTTTTTCAATTGATTTTTTTTTTTTTTTAAGAGAGAAAGAGTGGAAGGGAGTGGGGAGAGAGTGAGAGAGACACATCGATTGGTTGCCTCCCACATGTGCCCCAACTGGGGGCTGGGGATTGAACCTGAAACCCAGGTACATGCCCTAGACTGCGAATAGAACCCCAGACCTTCCAGAGCGTGGGCTGACTCCCCAACCACTCAGCAACACTGGCCAGGATAGGAGTTAGATGTTTAACAGTCTTCCCAGGTGATTCTAATGTACAGTCAGATTTAGAACCCACTATGGGTAGGCATGGCAACATGACGGCTAAGGACGGGAGTTGACAATTAATGTGGGGCAGCACTCAGCCTGGGCAGCCAGGGGTAGTGAAAACCAGCAGAGGACGGTCCGGAGCACTTACTAAGGTACATCACCCCACGTCAGAGAGACGCCGGGGAGGTCTGCCAGATCGCTGCCCCACACAACAGCGCTCTCGCATCCAACATGTGCTCCCCCGCTGGGATGTTGTGCGGAGTTAAAAAAAAAAAAAAGCATATGGGAATATGTGTATAGGAAAAACACAAAGCTGTAGCAGATCCGCAGACCTGAGGAAAAACAACACCTCAGGTGACAATGATGCCCGGACAACTGGGAAGTGAGAGGTCTCTTTGGAAACAAGCAAAGGAGAGCAGTAAGGCAGCCCTGCTGCTAACAGTCGAGCCACAGGAGACGGCAAAACCTTTATCAGAACGGAGGCTTCCACTTATCATTAAAGCCGAAAACCTGCTCCAAGAAGCTGAAATAGAATGTTGGTCGAGTCTTTTTGGACCAGATTTCATTTTATCCTCAGGAACAGATGATTACATTCCTGTTATGCTGACCCAAACAAGATTAGATTCAGTTATTTTTTAAAAGAGAGTGCACAGCAAACAAGCAAAAAAATAAAAGATAAAAATCAATATTGGTCCAATTCCAGAGCTACCCATTTCAGATGCACTGGAGGAGCCAGGGAAGAACCCACCCCCCACCGTGCCCTTTAAGCTGTGACGGAACCATGTGACTGTCAGACGCGCTGTCAATCAGATATGCTGGTTTGGGCTCAGCAGTTTCCCTCTTCGTATTTTATTTTCAATTTTTGGTAACCTTGGGCCAATACATTCTTTTGTGCTGAACATTAAAAAAATGTCCACCACTCTTATTGCCTGTTCTCGCATCACTAGAGGCAGTGGCCCATCAAAATAAAACCCCAAAGGACACGTTTGTGTTTCAGTTAATCTTTTGTGCTGTCGTTCAGACAATAGTTGGAGGTAGAATGGTGTATGGTGGCTTTCCACTAAAGTCTGTGCCATGCAAACGAGGTCCCCCCTCCCCCCTCCCCCCTCAAAAAAAAGGCAGGGACACAATGACTTCTAATTCATTCATTCATTGGACCTGGATTCTGGACGTGTCCAGAGGGTGAAGCCAGCCACGCTGGCTGAAAAGGTCCTGCAGGTGTGTTTTGTGTGGCTCATGCGCCATTTATTTTATTTTTTGCAGTCGCCACTGTAGCAGGTGCCATGGGCACACTGCCTGCGACCCCTTTACCAGAATGGTGTGCCATCGCCTGGGTGCTGTTGGCTGCACCTTTCTCTGGAGCATTGCCCTGGCTCTGGGGAGCTGCCCGGGAGGTTACGTCCTCCCACCCATTCAGGTGTGAGCTGCAGGCAAGGATGTCTGATGAGGGTGAGGACCCAGCCTCCTTGTCTCGGAGTGGGATAAACTCTGATGCAATTCACACTCCAGAGCTCCCCCGGGTCTTCTGAAATCACACCTCCCCATAATGTTCCCCTCCACTCTATATTGTCTCTTTTACTCTCTTATAATTCCTCCTGAGAGCCCTCCCTCAATAAACCACCTGCCCCAAATCACCACTCCAGGCTCAGGCTCTGCTTCTAGGGAACCACTTTAGTATTGTATTGTATTGTATTGTATTGTATTGTATTGTATTGTATTGTATTGTATTGTATTGTATTGTATGACTCCAAAGGTGAGAAAGCCAATTCTTGCTTCACGAGACTCAGAGCCAAGGGGTCAGAGTCAGGGATACAGGAACAGATGTAGCTCAGGGTTCCAGGGCTCAGCGGCAAGGTGTGCAGAGTGCACAGCGGTTCAGAGCAAGGCTGTGGGGACACAAGCCTCGGGGTTGAATTCTGGCTTCCGCGCTTACACACCACGTGCCTGGGGATTGTGTTAGTGATGGAACCCTCCTCATCTGATTGTTGTGGGGTTTAGTTCATGTAATACACTCGGCAGGGTGCCGGGGTCACGCTAAATGTCCAATGCACGTGAGCTGTCCCTGTGCTGGGATGGGTGGGAATTGCCATCATTTTTGAAATTCAAATGAGAGGAGAGTCTGTTTGGCTTCAGATGAGGGCGAGACCCTCCTTCCCTGGCTGCCTGGGGAAGTAAGTCCTCATGAGGAGGAGCTATCTCACTGCCTGGGAGGAAGCGTGGTGCCTCCTGGTGAAGAGTGGAAAGGATGCGGGGTCTGAGGGAAAGCTCTCTGTAAAGGGAAAAGAGTTGAGAGAACCTGGTTGTCTAGGGACAAGTGAGAAGTTTGCTGTAGATGGAGGGTGCGTGTAGGTGCCAAATGGAAGCAGATGATGATGGGGAGGAGGATGGTGATGGTGACGATGGCAATGCTGACGAAGACTAGCAATGAGTGGGAGTCAGTGAGGCCAGCCGTGGAGGCAGCCATGAGGGGACGGGGGACAGCAGCATGGGGAGAGGAGAGGTGCGGATCCTCCTCCACTTCACTGCCCTGATCTCTTCCTCCTGGCACTGGGTGGAGGGGTTGCAAAGCACAAACAGCAAATGTAGGTACTGACTGTGGTGGCCCTCACTGCTCCTCCACTACTCTCTTATTTCCACCCCTCTGTCCCACCAGCCGCTCGGCCTTGCTCACAGACAGGCCAGGAGGCAGCAGTGGGAAGAGAGTCTTGGGCTGTGGCTGTCAGGATGGGATTCTGAGCCCAGGATCAGGGATCTGCTATTCCACCTCCTAATGCGCACTGGGCCTTCCCACTGCATCTCCATCAGCATCTTCACCTTCTTCTTTAAAAAAAATTTTTTAAAATATTGATTTCAGAGAGGAAGAGAGAGAGAGAGAGATAGAAACATCAATGAAGATAATCACTGGTCACTGCCTCCTATACACCCCCTACTGGGGATCGAGCCTATAACCCAGGCCTGTGCCCTCACCAGGAATTGAACTGTGACCTCCTGGTTCATAGGTCGATGCTCAACCACTGAGCCACGCTGGCTGGGTCATTTCATGTTCTTTTCATTTTTTTTTTTTGCTTTTTAAAAAAATAAATCTTTATTGTTCAGATTATTACAATTGTTCCTCTTTTTCCCCCCTATAGTTCCCCTCCACCCGGTTCCCACCCCACCCTCTGCCCTTCCCCCCCACCCCACCCCGCACTGTCCTCATCCATAGGTGTATGATTTTTGTCCAGTCTCTTCCTGCACCCCCCACACCCCTTTCCCCCTGAGAATTGTCAGTCCACTCCCTTTCTATGCCCCTGATTCTATTATATTCATCAGTTTATTCTGTTCATCAGATTTTTTTATTCACTTGATTTTTAGATTCACTTGTTGATAGATATGTATTTGTTGTTCATAATTTTTATCTTTACTTTTTTCTTCTTCTTCCTCTTCTTAAAGAATACCTTTCAGCATTTCATATAATACTGGTTTGGCAGTGATGAACTCTTTTAGTTTTTTCTTGTCTGTGAAGCTCTTTATCTGACCTTCAATTCTGAATGATAGCTTTGCTGGGTAGAGTAATCTTGGTTGTAGGTTCTTGCTATTCATCACTTTGAATATTTCTTCCCACTCCCTTCTGGCCTGCATAGTTTCTGTTGAGAAATCAGCTGACAGTCGTATGGGTGCTCCCTTGTCGGTAACTAACTGTTTTTCTCTTGCTACTTTTAATATTCTCTCTTTGTCTTTTGCTCTTGGCATTTTAATTATGATGTGTCTTGGTGTGGTCCTCTTGGATTCCTTTTGTTTGGGGTTCTGTGCGCTTCCTGGACTTGCAAGTCTGTTTCTTTCACCAGGTGGGGGAAGTTTTCTGTCATCATTTCTTCAAATAGGTTTTCAGTATCTTGCTCTCTCTCTTCTTCTGGCATCCCCATAATTCTGATGTTGGTACTCTTGAAGTTGTCCCAGAGGCTCCTTACACTATCTTCAACTTTTTGGATTATTTTTTCTTTTTGCTTTTCCGGTTGGGTGTTTTTTGCTTCTTTGTATTTCAAATCTTTGACTTGATTCTTGCGATCCTCTAGTCTGCTGTTGGATCTCTGTATATTATTTTTTATTTCAGTCAGTGTATGCTTAATTTCTAGTTGGTTCTTTTTCATATCCTCGAGGGTCTCAATTTATCGGCCTTTTCTAGAAAATTCTTGAAAAACCTTATAACTGTGGTTTTGAACTCTATATCCAGTCATTTGCTTTCCTCCATTTCTTTCATTTGTGACCTGTTTCTTTGTCACCGCATTTTGGCTGCTTCCCTGAGTTGATAGAGTGGCTTTGTGTGCTAGGTGTCCTATAGGGCCCATCAACTTTGTTAGATCTCAGCCTCCCCAGTTACGTGAGGTGGACACTCTTGGTGCACCCCTTTGTGGGCTGTGTGCATAGTCTTGTTGTAGTTAAGCCTTGATTGTTGTTGGTATCACTGGGAGGAATTGACCTCCAGGCCAATTGGCTGTGAGGATCAGCTGTGTCTACGCTGGGAGAACTTGTGTGCTGGAGACACCCTTATGAGACAAGACTTGCAAAAGCCTCTGTGCTCAGCTTGGATGGGGCAGAATCTCAGGGTGGAGCAGACAGCAATGGCTTCCTGTCAGCCCTACCCTAAGAGGCCCCCTGGGTCTCAGTGTCCCGCGGTAATCGCTGCAAGCAAGCACCTCTGAGAGAAAGTCGCCCTCGAGTTTCGCCTGTTGCCAGACAGTCCAGTTTCTCCCGAATGAGTCTGGGTCCCCAGAGCCTTGCCCGGAACTGGAGTTCAGAGCAGTCGGGAGCTTTTGTCTCCCTCCTGATTGAGAAGGCCAGCCGCGTACTCAGTTGCCAGCCCTCTCCACGCGTGCGCCTCCGGACCTCTGCCTTCTACAGCTCCTCTGAGTCTCAGTGTGCTTTTCTCTTTCCTTCTAGTTGTAGAATTTCCACTCAGCCAGCCTTCCTGTGGTTCTGCATGATGTCCGTTTTGTCTTTTAGTTGTAGTTTTGAAATTGTTGTGCAAGGCAGCAATTTAGGTGTTTACCTATGCCGCCATTTGGTTTCCCCATTTTCACCTTCTTGACGAAGGCTCCCACTCTCTGTCTGGATTCCTAATGCTGTTTTCTCTGCATGTTTCTTGATGTTCATTCTTGCATAATATAAAAACAGGAAAAAATCCTATTGGGTTATATCTTCCCTTGCTGTTTATAACATGGTTCAGAGTTTTGGGCATTTTGGGTTGTCCCCGTCTAACCCATGCTCCCTTTGCAGCCCAAGTGAACTTTCTGATTCTTCACTTCCCCATTTTAAACCTCTCAGAAGACTCTCCATGTTCCTGAGGATCAAGCAGACGCCTGAGAGAGGCTGAGAAGGCCCTTCCTGGTCAAGGCTTTCTGCCCCATTTTGATAGCAGAAGGGGAAAATGACCCATTGCCGCCACTGGTGTCCCATCTGTCCTCCCAGCATGGTCCAGAGGTCGGTTTGAGTTCTCAACCATCCGAGAATATGAAGGTGTGCTACTCGGTGTAACTGATTGTGGAGGTATTTGTCTGCTACTGCTTTCAATTTCTACTCTGTGGGCCATGTTAAGCAAACCCATCAACTTTGTTAGATCTCATCAGGTGGTTTTTTACATTCCCATTCTTCCTCTTAGCTATCTAACTTCTGCTTCTCCCATTTCTTAAGCCCCTCTCTTTCTCCCTCTTCCTCCTTCTCTCTCCCTCTCCCTCTCTTGCTTCCTCTGAGGTTCACATCACAAACCTGCTCCAGATTAGATAGGCCCTTGATTCCTGCTTTTAAAGGGAGCAGATGGTCATCATGGCTTTAAATCATGTTAAAAGTAGGCAAATTCCTGGGCCTCTCTGGGCACAAACACCAAGTCCCAACCCACATTTCCATATTTACTGCCTGGCTTTGTGGTCTTACACTTGCTGCACCTCCCACCATGGGAAGCAAGCGACAGATGGAAACAGATGGGGCTGGCTCACTGCCTTCCCTGCCAGCGTGGTTGAGCTCGGCCATGCGAGAAGGGGACGCGATCTGACGCCCGTCACGGAAAGCAGCCTGCCTGAGCCTCTGATTTTCTTACGTCCCCAAACGCTTCCGACTGGCCACCTGTGCTCAGGTGGAAGTTGGTGGGACATCACTGAGTTGCTGAGACTCAAGTTACTCAGACCTTAGGAGGTAAAAACTGGATTTTTAAAGATTCTCAAAAGGAGATGGAACTGGAGCTTCTAGAACAGTGATCCTCACTACAGCTGCCCATGGCATCACCTGCAGAACTTTAAGAACAACCGATACCTGACCCCCCCACTGAGGCGTTCTGAGTTACTTGGAGTCTGGAAAAGTTCCCAGCATGATGCTAATGTGCATCCAAGGCTGCGAATCACTGACTTATAAGACGGAGGCAAGAAGGTCACAGGAATGGTGATAAAGTGAGAGCTCTGCTTGGTCTGAATGTTTGTGTCCCCCCAGATTTCAGATGTTGAGATCCTACCCCGAAGGTGATGGTATTTGGAGGTGGGCCCTTCGGGAGGTGATTAGGTCCTGATGGCAGAGCCCCCCTGATCGGGATTAGTGCCCTTATAAAGGAGACCACAGGAAGCTAGCCTGTCCCTCTGCCATGTAATCCACAGGAAAAAGATGCCGTCTATGAACCAGGAAGTGTGGGTCCTCACCAGATGCCAGATCTGTCTGCGCCATGATCCTGGACTTCTCAGCCTTCAGAATTTTAAGAAATAAACGTTTGTTGTTCATAAGCCCCCCAGTAGCTGGACTTTTGTTATAGCAGCTGCACGGACTAAGACAGGCCCTAATTAAGTAACTGCAGCCAACAGTTACTGTCACTTACTCTCTACCGGGCATTATATTAAGTAAGGACTGCCTAATTAAATCTTCACAAGGTGCTAGGATGGTCCTCAGGCTTCGGATGACAGAACTGAGGCTCATAGAGCAGGTGGCTGAGCTAAGTTAGCCTCTCTCCAACGCTCAAACTCTTAACACCTTGACTCAGTCTACCTGACCAACAGGTGAGGGCTTCTCCTTCAAGCCATGCCCACGGCAGTGACTCATAAAGTAGGCCTTTCATTTTAAAAGTAATTGAAATCCATGACATAAAGAAGACAGAATGTATTTCCTAGAACTTATTTTGGTATCTAGATAAGGAAAAGCGTAGGGGAATGTGCCCAGAATCTGCCATGAAGCTCTCCAGAGGGATTTCTGTGAGAAACGGCCATTTCCCCAAAAGCTCCAGAAGGTGTCCCCACTGCTGCATGCTCTCGGAGACGCAGCTGTGAGATCTCCCTTTTAATCAGCTTCAAAGCTCTTTGGAAATATTTTCAAAACAGGACGGTTTTGAAAGTCAATTTCTTCTAAGCTCTGATCTCAGTAGATGCAGCTTCTTTGGGGGATTTTAATTAACATGAACCCATAGATAAATCAACTGCGCTCCTTTTAAGAATCAGGTCACAAAGTGAACTAAGTGGATATCACTTTAACTCAGGTTCAGATACAGGCTGATACTTCCCACTGATTGCTTCAGAGGCCAGCTTGGATGACTAAATATCTAAAGGGCTGATGCCCTCTACCAATAGGGGAGACATTGGGAAGATGCCTTAAAAAGAATGAATTTATAATAAGGGAACTAGAGTTCTTTATAATAACATAAAAGCTGTACAAAAAGTTTTGTTAACACTCACAATTGAAACGAAAAACATCCCAATTCATTTCTCCTCGGGGTAACAAATATGGTATCTCAGGAGACGGGACTAAGCTGAACTGCAAACAGAGGCAGGCTGTGTGATCCCTAATATGGCGGTCACTTCTACGTTAAATAGGAAGCGCGTGAAAGGGCTCCCTCTGCTTGGCCTGGAGTCACTGGCAGGCCAACCACAAAGGCAGGAACTTGTTTCTGGAAGCTCAGGCTCGAGAGGTGGCTTACAGCCCTCCAGGCCAAGGTGATCCCTTGAGCAGATAAATCAGCTGGCCCATCCCAGCAGGAGAGGAGAATCTAGATGGATGAGCCCATCTAGGGGAGGCCTGGGAGGGTTTCGGGGGGCAACACGGGGGATAAGCAGGGCTGCTGGAGGTCCGCCTCACACTGTTGTTCTTCACAGGGGGTTTCACATTTACTAGTGCTGTCATATTTACAATGGGGGTGGTGCAACATGGCTGTTCGTGTCATTCTTATTCTTAAACTATGCATACATGTTATATACACGTTTTCACATATGATGCAATTTCACAGTAAACATAGAGCGGACGTCGAGGAGTATGTGGAGTCATGAAATCATTTCTGATTGTCCACTGAGGCAGTTTCAGTTAAGTGAGGGGCCAAAAGCCAGCTTAAACTGGGTTGGGGAGTGAATAGGGGAGAGGAGTATATTGTTTCCTTACGTACGGAAGACACGAGAGGATTTAGAGGAGGGCTCTCTCAGACGTGGGGTGCAGGCCCTGAGGGCAAAGACAGAGAGAGCTCGAGAAAAAGCGAGAGGCAAAGGCTGAGAGGGAGGAGCACAGACAGAAAGTTTGGCTCTTCAAGGCAACAGACGTCAGAAGGTCAGAAGGAATGAATGAGATGATGAACGTGTGTAGCCTGAGTGTGGTGCGGGCTGGGGAAACCAGGAGGAAGCAGCCAGCCAGCAGAGTGTGTAGGAATCGGAGGGAGGCATGCTGAGTAAGGAGGCGGCCAGGAGAGCGGAGAGGAAGGATGGAGTCTGGGAAACTTCTGAGGAAAAACTGGTGGAATGTACTGACCTGGGGGCTACTGAGGAGAGAAGCTGAACTGAGGAAAGAGGACACAAACCATACAGGCTAGGAGGTGGGGTGGAGCCTTGAGAATGTTCATGATCAACTTCACCAGTGAATGACAAATTGCTTTCTAGAGTGGTTGTTATCAGCGGACACGCTCGCGGGCAATGCCTGAGCTGCTGTCCCTCCGTAGCCTCCACCATACCTGGTGTGGTCGTGTTTAATTTGACCCACGCTTGTGGGTGTGCAGTGGTGTCTAGCTATTGTTTTAATCTCCTTTTTCAATATTACTAATGAGGTGGAATCTCTCTCTATATCGGCCATTCATAGTTCCGCTTCTGTGAAGTAACTGCCCACTATCTCCCATTTTTAAATGGAATTTTTGCTTTTTTCTTCAAAGGCATGCTTTATAGATTTTTTGAAGATAACAAGTATTCTAGAACCTTCTTTCAGTTTGCGACTTCTCCTTTAATTATTTTATGGTGTTACTTGATGACTCAAAGTTTTCAAATTTAATGCAGAAATTATGAATAGTTTCATAAGGTTTGTGCTTTTTGTATCTTGGTCAGAGACCATCAAGGCTTTATCCTACATGTTCCTCAAGTGTAAAAAAAATTGCCTTTCACATTTATAGCTATCCACCATCCTCACTAAATTCTTTGGCTAGTTCTAAGAATTTACCTGTAGATTATTTTGAGTTTCTATGTAAATAAGTATGCCACTTTTCTTTCTTTCCAAATCTAGTCCCCTTTATTTATTTTCGTATCTTCCTGAAATGATTTTAACATTTTATTATTTTCTCAAGTTATCCTTGATCAGGTTAAGGAATTTTCCCATGAGTGATTGTTTAGTTTTAGTTTTTTTCCTTAATCTGTTGAGATGACCATTTGTTTTTCTCCTTTACTGTGGTAATGTGATAAATTAAATCATTAGACTTTCTAATGTGGAACCCAACTTTGCAATTCCTGGAATTAACCTAACTTGATCATGATATCCCATCTTTTTATTCTTTCCTAGACTCAATTTGCTAATATTTAATGAATATTTTGCATTTATAGTTTGAATTAATGAGAATGACCTGAAATATTTATGTCTCTGACCTGGTTTAATGAGCGGGTTTTGGTATGAAGATTAGTTTCCACAAATCTGATTCATTTCCTCACTCTGATTCCATAAAATTAGTTGGGTAATATTTCCTTTTATTATTTTTATTTTCTGAAAAGAACTTTTGTAAGTTTGGAATTATTTGTTCCTTGAAAGAACTTGCCTGTAACTATCAGGACTTAGTGTTTTATTATAGCAAGATGTGAAACTATTTAATTTCTTCAATGGTTATGAAACCATTGGGATTATATATATATGTGTGTGTATATATAATCAACCTGCACACTGCGCAGCCCGGGATGGGTGGGTGCAAGGACACCCCGGCCTGCCCTGTGGTATTCAATATATCTATTTTTGTTTTGAAATAAAAATAAAGAACCATGTGTCCCCTAAATTTTTTTCTTTCTATTGACTTATTTATTTAAAGTATTAAAATTTACTACAATATTTCTACATTTTCTTCAGATCCAAACAACTAAGAGGATATTGTATCTTCAATGTATATGTGTGTATGTGTGTGTGTGTGTGTGTGTGTGTGTGTGTGAGAGAGAGAGAGAGAGAGAGAGAGAGAGAGAGAGAGAGAGAGAATGAGAGGGAGTGTATGTATGTATGTGTGTGCCATCAAAAGAAACCTTCTTTATTTTGACTGCATAAAATTTAGAAATGCTGAACAATAAACAGTACCTTAGACAAAAAATGAATAAGATAAAACTATAAAGCAGGAAAGAAATCTAAAGATTTCCAATCTATGAATCTAGGGCTAAACTATCGTATGGTTTTAGGGCTAAACTATGAATTTAGGACTAAAGTAATGAAAATATTATGTCATTTGAATGGGGTGTTGTCTTGTTCAAATTATTTTTTTGCATTGTTTTTAAAACCAACCAAAATGTTTTCAGGTACATATTAAATTACTTCTATAGATCTGTATTAATAGCCATATCATACAATCATGGTCTTTGTTAAAATGCCCATGTCAAACTTAGATGACAGTTTAGATAATAGTAGTCATTTAATTCAAAATGCAATACTTCTAGTATATAATTCTAAAGGATCTCATGGGGAATTCTATATCCATGAGAATTATATTAATGAATCTATATTTAAATATTACTACTGTAAAGTTATAATTCTGTGTACTACTAAGGGTAATTGTGGCATCAATTTAGTAAGAGTAGCTAAGCTAAAGAGAGAGCAAACAAGTTACTGGAACAGAAACAGGCAGAAGTTGATCCTGGTGTGGGGGTTCAGGACCCAGCTGCTGTGGGAGCCGTGCCACACCAGCAGGTGACCCTGGATTCTTGAGCTCTCACCAGAGGACCCGCCTCCTTCCTGGGGCCCCCGGTGACCCAGGGGATGGCCGGGCACTGCAGGGCCTCTATGGGCTGCAGGGGGAGCAGAAGGAGCAGAAGGGCGACCTGGGAAAGGCTGGACCTTGGACTTGACCTTGGCCAGCATTTGCCTGTTGTGATCATTTTCTCTCCTCAGGTCCTGGGACTTCCTCTCAGTGACCGCTGCTGCCTTCTCTGATGGCATCGGATCTCCTTTTCATGGTAGCAGGTGCTTCCTCGTAGTTCCTGGTTCAGGTCTCGGGCCATCTTCTTAGACGTGTTCAGGAACTGGTAAGTGGAGTGCGTGTTTCTCCCGACGGTGGGAAATTTCTTCTCCATGTCTAAGTAGCGCGTTTCCGCCTCAATCGGTTGTTTCTGTAGTTGTGTCGCATCTTCACGTGTATCGGGCAGAATTTGAAGCTTCAGCTTCGGCGGCTGAATCTCATCTTTTAGGTTTGAATTTTTACGCTGCAAAGATGCTTTTTCAGTTTGCAGGCTCATTATTTCTGCTGCAAGCGCTTCATTCATTTGCTTTTGCTTCCACAATTGTCTGGCTAATTCCTGATTTTCCTGGGACACGTGGACATCAGCATCCCCCTTTTCTGCTTCCCAATTTTGTGGGGATCCCGAGTTTCTGTCATCCACGTGATCTTCAAGGGAGGCAGGCTTGGGGACGGTCGGCATCGGGTTTCCAGCCGCTGACCGTGATCGGGAACCCTATCTAGCAGGGCCTGCTCCATTCCTGCATCCGACTGCTCCAGCCTTTGTTTCTCCTCCTCCTCCTCCTGGATTTTCTGCTTCCATCCCATAATTCCTTCTGAGAGTAGTTCTGAACTTTCTGGATAATGGCTTTTTGTTCAAATCATCCATTATGCTTTTCTGAAGTTGTTCTCCATCAATCCCTGATGCTTTTGAGATGGGCTTTTCATTAGTCACTTGGGAAAGTTTACGAGGTTGGCTCTTGCATACTGTTTTCAGTAAATCAACCATATCCTGAATGACAACCTGCCCAGGTATTGATTCAGGGCCCTCAAACACCAGGTCTGTAACAACAGGGAATGGCCTCCACCCCAGGTGGCTTGACGTCAGCTTCTGCCATTGGCCCAACATCCTCACTCTATCGTCCAGACTTCATGGGGGGCAGAACACCTTTTACCTGGCGCCTCCACACTTCTTGAAGTGTGTCGTCTCTTTACTGTCACAGCCGCCACCACCAGAGCGCCCACCAGGCTCCCCCAGGGGAACGCAGGGGGACCTGGGCCATGTCTTAAGCTCTCGGAAACCACCAGCAGCACCCCGCACAGGTGCTCCAGGATCGGCTGGGAGGCAGACGCGGTGGCAGGCAGCAGGCCCTCCATGGCAGGTCAGGCTCACAGCTCTGCCGCTGACTGCCAGTGTCCGGTGGGCACAAATAACCACTCAGAACCCTTCGGAGTGTTCTGTCGCTAAGGTAACAGTTACCTAGCAACCAGGGCTGATCAGTTTGGCTGAGAGGGGTGTGAAGCGAGGGGGGGGGGGGGGAACAGTAGGTCTAGAAAATAGTCCTGAACTTGGCTCTGAAATAGGACGTGATCACATTTCTACAGGCCGAGATCGCTGATGTCGGCCAGGAGATCGGTCACTCTAGGCCCGCCTGGCTCCACAGCAAAGCTAGGGGGTCAGAGCAGGGCTGGGCCCCGTCCTTTTCTGTTCACAAGAGCCAGTCAGGGCAGAGGTGGGCTCATCCCTGGGTGAGGCCCATTCTCCTGATTTAAAGTTTCCTTCTGCTGCAGGGATGCCCACTGCTGCCCACCAAGATCCCAGGGCCGTCCCTCCTCCGAGGCTCCCTCTCTCCTGTGTGTGGTCACTGTGGGCAGGCAGGGGCCCAGGACTCAAGGGGGTATTCACTAAGGGACATGGATTCCAACCCTAGCATCCCAGGAGAAACCAATTAGAACTGGGAGAATCTTGCAATCATGCAGTCTGTGGAGCCAGCATGTCCTGTTCACGTTTCCTTGAAGGGGGTGACTCCACTCCCAGGTGGCCCCGTGACCTGGGCACCTTCCCTAACGTGCCGCTGCTGTCACCAGCCCACACCTCCCAAGGCTGCCCCGGGAAGGGTCTCTAGTCGATCCCCTACCTAGTTACTTTTTTTTCTTGGACCCTTGGGCAAAGCAAGGACCTGCGCTCATCTTGGGTCTGGGCTTGCGGGCTGCAGGGAGGGGTGGGGAGGGAGGGAGGCACTCTGGGCCTGCTCTCCTGAGCCACACAGGGTTGTCACCGGCTAGGTCTGGCTCCAGCCCTGATGAACGCAGCATGGCTCAGGGGAAGGATTTCTGCCCTTGGTCAGGAAAAAAGGGGGCCTGGGTCCCTCAACTAGGAGTCCAAGAACCCTACTACTCTAACCCTTTAGAACAGGGGGAGGGGGGGGAACCTTCTTTCTGCCAAGGGCCATTTCGATATTTATAACATCATTTGTGGGCCATACAAAATTATCAACTTAAAAATTAGCCTGCTGTCCTAACCAGTTTGGCTCAGTGGATAGAGCGTCAGCCTGCAAACAGTAGGATCCCAGGTTCGATTCCTGTCAAAGGCACATGCCCGGGTTGTGGGCTTGATCCCCAGTAGGGGGTGTGCTGGAGGCAGTCGATCAATGATTCTCTCTCATCATTGATGTTTCTATCTCTCTCCCTCTCCCTTCCTCTCTGAAATCAATACAAATATATATTTAAATTTTTTTTTAAATTAGCCTGCTATATTTGGTCAAACATTTAATTAACTCACCCCTAATGCCTTGGCAGGCCAGACCGGATGATTTTGCGGGCTTTATATGGCCAGGGACCCGACGTTCCCCACCCCTGCGTTAGGATCTTGGAGAGCAGCACTTGGTATGAGGGAGAGGAAGGCACCCTCAGGGAATAAATTCCTAATTTTCTTTCATATCTCAGAGACATATGCACGTTACAGGCATCTCTCATTTAATCCTCACAGCAACTCTATGAGCTTTCTACATTATCTCCATCTTACAGTTGAGTAGACCCAAGCTCAGGGATGGTCCAGAAAGACATGGCCAGAAGGACAGAACCCGGATTTTAACCAGCCGTGTCCAACCACAGCCCACGATCTCAACCACCATTGATACATCACGTCTTAGAAAAGGTTCACTGGCAAGAAATTGAGGGATGATGAAGAGACAGATGGAAGCATCCAGAAAATGAGGCCTCCTCCACCCCCTTTCAGTCCTTCCCCTCTCCTCTCCTAATCACAATATTGGACAACTTATGCTCATCACAGGAAAATCAATGTGCGAACAACACATGCTCCTTTGCTCCAGAGCTGGGCTCCCTTAGGCCCTCGTATTCGATTTATTTATAATCTGACTTGGAAGTAAAAAGGCAAAGCTGTCCTTGGAGACCGCTTGGCTCATGCGTTCCAAGTTCTAGCATCGCCTCAGCTTTGCAGCGCTGAGCTGGGCCAGAGATACCAGCCAAGCCAGCGTCTGCTTGGCTCTCCCTGGCCTCTCAGCAGTAAAGGCTGGTTCAAGTGTGGGCTTCCGTGGGCTCCTCTGTCAAACAGATGCCGTGAAACATCACGCTCCCATCCAGCTGCACAGTCAGCCCATAAAGGGCACATCCCCACGTGCTGGCTGAGCCGGGTGTGCGCTCTGCTCTGAGCTGCATCCCAGCTTCCTCATACATGTTGTGTGAGTGAGCGGCACAGACTGGCATCCACCAAAGTCATACAGAGCCCTGTCATACACATGGACTCACGTGGAGGAGCAAGTTTAAAAGCCAATTACTGCCTGTCCCTCTTACAGAATGTTAGTTAGCATGCTTGTCCATTTTACTTCTGTTTTTGTTCCCATATGTGATATGAGGGCCAACTTGAAAAAATGCTCAAACAACAGGGATTCTTTAAATACATGAGTCAAAGTTGCCTACAAAATCACACACACGTGTGCATGTACACACACACACACACACACACACACACACACACACACACACACGGCAGAGGTATGGGTGTTGCAACAGGAAGGAATGTTGAGAGTCTAGGCATCCTCACTCCCCGCCTAATAAAAGAAGAAGAAAAGCCTCTTTTATCCTCTTGTTTCGTTTACTAACTGCAGTGCTGAGAATTATAATTGGAAAAAAAGGTTAGTGTTGGTCCAGCTGATAAAAGTGACCTTTAGCCAGCGAGTTCTTTATGTTTTTCTGACGCCGGCACCGAGGGAGCCTATCTGGAAGGCAAGTGGCATTTTTTATTGTTTATTTTATTTTTTGCTATTCAAGGTGACATTATGCCTTGAACCTTTTCCATTTGGCAGGTGCCAGGAAGCTGACAGAAAAGAATCTTCAACCAGTTATGCAACCACTCTCCGCTCAGTACCTGAGAGCAGGGGAGCAGCTGATTAAAAACTACCCTGTGAGGACCCACTCTGCCAACGGCCGTGCGGGGCCCCGGGACCCACAGGCAGCAGGACAGAGTGCTCTCTGGCCTCCTGGGGAGTTGGACAGTGAGCCATTATCACAAATGGGGCCAGGCCCCAAGGAGCTGGCTCCCAGAGCCTACGGCAGGGGCTCTTATCTAAGGGAGGGTCTCGAGGAGGCCTCCTGGGGGAGGATGTGTCAGCTGAGACATGATGGGGGAAGGGGCTCGCTAGGAAGAGGGGGAGAGCTTCCAGCAGAGAGAGGGCAGTCAGAGAGGAGCAGCTCCGGCCGGAAAGAGGCCCCCGTGGGAGGTAGTGTGGAGATGGCAGAGTGAGGTGAGAAGAAACCAGAGAGAAATGCAGGACAGGCACTTGCTCTGCTGAAGTATCTTGCCCTGTCTCCTAAGAAGCATGGGTGTCATTAAATTAAAGGCTGAAAACCCAGGCAGTGCCACACTCGCCACTTGGCTACTGTGTGGACAATGGACTGTGGAGCATGAGTGACAGCTGAGAGCCCAGGGAGGGGCCGTCGCGATGGGCCAGGCAGGAGACAATGGTGAGCTGAACTAGGGTGACACAGTGGGATGGGAAAGGGAGGCTTTAGAAGGTGGAATGGGTAGAACTTGGTGATGGATTTGACGAAGTGGTGGGGCTAGGGAGAGGAAGGAGCTGGGTGACTCAGCTCCAGGACAGTGATGCCTTTACCGGGACAGAGGCCCGAGAGGAGAGGCCGGAGGAGGCGAGGGCAGAGCCTGAGGTTGGTGTGGGGCAGTGGGAAGTGAGCCACCTGGGAGACATCGGGAGGAGAGGTCAGGAGGGCGGTGCCCTGGGAAGTCAGCAGAGGGTCCGGTGGAGACACACGTGTGAGCCTCAGCAACGGGCCAAGCGAGGCCGTGGGGTAGAGCAACTGTCAGCAAGGGCAGAGGGCCAGGAGGGAACCCTGTGTCCCACCCGCCCAGCGGGGTTGCTGCTGGCCGAGAGCTGGGAGATGAGGGGAGAACAGGACAGAATGGTGTTGGTCAAGCCAGGGAAGGAACGCGTCTCAGGAAGGAGGGATTGGGCAACTGCGCTGAATACTGCTAAGAGGCATCTTTCTGAAAAAACCTGACTCTTGTCTCTCTCTCTCTTTTTTAATTGGTTATGTCCTTTTATTTATTTTTAAAGCCTCATTAAACTGAAAATAATAAATATAAATATATTGTTCTGCTGTCTGAAGTTTAGTGATTTCTCATATATATTCTTTTTTGTAACCTTATTTTTATTGTTGACACTATTATAGATGTCCCCATTTTCCCCTCCTCTGCCCACTCCATCCAGGTCCTGCCCCCTTCCCTCTGGCCATCACCTCACTGGTTGTCTGTGTCTTTGGCTAATCTCTTACCTCTCTTGATTATGAATCTCACCACTGCCTCCAAGAAGGAGTCTAAACTCCTTATCCTGAGATACCTGGCCTCTCGCACACCACTGCCAATCTAGTCCCTGCCGCGTCTCCCTGACTTCTCCTCTGCCACAGAGTCTGCGTGGCGGCCATGCTGACATAGCCCCTGTCCACACTGGTAGGCGGCATCTGTTGCCTCTCCAGCATTCATTCTCCTGTATGTCAGGTTTGTGGGGAGATCTTCCCCACTCCTACCCCCTTCAGTCCACAGGGCTCTGCGGTCACGATTGCAGCCTTTGGTGTGGGGCGCATGGTGGGACAACCCTGATAAATGTGTTACCCTCCCCGACAGTGACTGGTTGAGGGAGGGGACGGGTAACGTGATTAAGCTGGTCTGATCGGAGTGAACCTCATGGAAGTTCTGGGGCAAAGGCTCATTTCCTCTCCGGTGGATCAGCATGTGAGGATGTTGCCCCAGGAGTGAAGGAGCATTTGGGGTCCATGGAGAAGAGCTGATCTGAGAACATGGCCAACACATGGAAGAGAGCAGAGACCCTGGCTCTGGAGACACTGCCTGAGTCCCTGAGTTAAGCCAGGCCAGAAGTCAGAAGGAATCTGAGAACCAATGAATGCCCTTTCCCTTTTATTTTTACTTAGGGTCAGGTTTCCTGTGACTTATGACAGAACTGTGTCCATGAATCCTAACTAATAGAAACACACTATTCCTGTCACTTAGAACATGTCCCTGCTCTTCCATCGGAACGTTTAACTGTGCTTCTCATTGCGGCTTCTCTGGCTCCTCTGAGCAGTCATCCCCTCCTGTCGTCCCTTAGAGCCTGGCATTGTCGCACATCCACCGTGGTTTACACATATGGTTCCCCAACAGCCTCAGGCCAGGGATCATGTCTTATTCACTTTTATATCCCTAATCTCACACATTATCTGGTGCAAAAGAATCACTTATCAAATGTTTTCTGAATGACTGAATGAATGAATGAAAAATTATAAGCAGAAGCTCAATATCAAGATATAAGAATATACTGATGAAAGCAAAAGAATCGTTCAATGAGTCCTTAAAGCAATAGAAAATTATAGCATATCATCTCTACTATTGGTCAAGCGTACTTTCAAAATGTCATTATTTTAATTATGAAAATGGCTTCTCAAATAAATAAATAAATAAATAATAAATAAATAAAGCCCGGCCCTTGCTCCCAGGTGGAATAAACTCATTTAGCTGTTACATGAGAACAACTTCACAGAATCTGGTACTTGCAGCTTATTAGGTCAGGTTGGCTGGTTTCTCCATAATTATTTTAAATGTGTATCCTCTGTAGAATTTCACTTCAAACCTAAACAGCCCCTGACACCTCAAGATCAGGTCCCACGGCTCAGGCCTGACCCTCGGTCCAGCTGATCAAATGAACGAGTGAATACCAGAGAGGCAAAGGACACCACCTACCAGTGTGGACAGGCCTGGCTATGCTAGGTCGTCCTTAGCTGTCTATGGAAAACATCCAGAGCAAGCCATCGTTACCATGGTAACAGTGCTGGAAAGGAAAGGATGGCTGTCATGGACAAGATGAGGAATGCACCCACAAGCCAAGGAAACATGAGGCTTCCTTAGTTAAGTATGGCTACTCAACACTCAGAGCTGAAAACCATTGTCAAACACCCAATAAAGCAACAGGCAGAAGCCCATTGGTCCTGGTCTCGAACGAGGCTAACCCAAATGAAAACGTCCCTGTGGCCTGGCTAAAACAGGCTGTTGATATTTTTTAAAAAGAGTGTTTTCCAAATTAAGTCTGGATTTAGCTCCTAATTGAATTTAAATTTAACTGAACAGGAGAGAGATACCTCTAAACATAAATGTTGTGAAGATAGCTTTTCCGTTTCGGCACTCATCACCTCCCACTACATATGTACTAGTGTGCCAGAATGAAACCCACCAACCCACTGACATATGCAGCACATGCTCAGTGTATTGTGCTGTGTAATTCAATCTTTGGATTTGAAATGCTTATTAAGAAATATGCACAAAGACTTTATGACTTTATTTTTTAGTGACAAATTTATAATGATCCAACTACTAGATTCAAAATTAAAGGAGGCTTATGGATATTAATTACTCTGTTAATTTGCTGCAACTGGGGCTTTCAAAGATGTTTTATCTGTTTTTCTTGCTTGGAAATCTAGGAGGGACCATGAGATTAGGCTCTTCGTTATTTTTGTCAATAATTAGTTGCCAGAGCCAAAAGTATTCATGCAAGACCAGTGCACAGAATATAGGAACCCAGTGCAAAGCACGAAGGAGGAAAAAAAAACCCCAAAAAAACGAACAGCAGAAAAGAGCTCTACAGGATAGCTATGCTGGCGGTACCTTATTTGACTTCCCTCGTTGTTCACCAGGAAGAACCAGCAAAACTTCACAGCCAATGGGCTGCAGTTGGTGATGGGAACGTAGCGGATCACCTCAGTGTCATTCAGAATACAGCCAAAATCCAGGTCCATGGTCTCAAAGCACAGGTTGGGGTAATGCACTTCCCCACGCAGGTTCAGGTTGTCTACCTGAGGGTGCTCCATGTACCTGATCGCTAGAGTTTCTTCTGCCACCCAATTGTTCAAATCGCATTTGTGGGTAGGGTCAAATTTGACCAGCAGGTTTTTTTCTTCATCAATCTCCAGTTTAATAGGCTGCAAATAAGATTATGGGGAATTACCAACCTTTGTACTATGTATTTCCAACCTGATACATGAAACACGACAGCCAAAGTTATTTAAATATATTTATGTAGCCAAAACCGGTTTGGCTCAGTGGATAGAGCATTGGCCTGCAGACTCAAGGGTCCCAGGTTCGATTTCGGTCAAGGGCATGTACCTTGGTTGCGGGCACATCCCCAGTAGGGGGTGTGCAAGAGGCAGCTGATTGATGTTTCTCTCTCATCGATGTTTCTAACTCTCTATCCCTCTCTCTTCCTCTCTGTAAAAAATCAATAAAATATATTTAAAAAAATAAATATATTTATGTACATACATACACACATTGGTGTTACTATTATATATATATAACTTTATTTGTCCATAATTAGGTATCCACATGTACACATGATTAAATAGCCAGTATATCTATATTGATATCAATAGTTATCTATATTTATCGATATTATAGATATTTATATGTGTGTGTATACATATTTTATTAGTTGAAAATGAAACCAAGGAAAATCTGGAGAGGGAATTGTTTGAGGGAAGAGATTTTGATAAGAGTTGTGAGGTTATAAAGTTTGAGTTGTAAAAAGGAAAATCTACAATGAATAGCCATTATAATAATATTTTTAACTGAAAATAAATTAGATTGTAAAATGCTCTTCCTAGACAATGGGAAAAGTTCTTTGCTTAAGAACTTCAGAAAGGCTTACTAAAGCACTGGGGGAGGGGCTCTGTAGAAGATGACCCAGAAAGGGTCGGATTGGGTAATTTAATTTCTTTCCTAATGTCTGTGATCCTAACTCTTCAGCACAGTGTTATCTTCTTTCTGCTGTTTTCTGGTCAACTTAAAATGGCACTCTAGAGCTGTACTGAGTTTGTTGGGTAGATTTCCCTTGTTCTTTTTCTCTTTGATTGAAATCCCCATGTGTTCCTTGATGTCAAGGCCACAGTAACACCTTCCCATAGAAAGCCTGGCTATGAGTTGGCTTTTATTTTATTTTTTTTAGGAATCACTCGATTCCCACATTTAACTGGCGTAAAAGCCACCTCCTGGTTCTGCAGAAAGTGCCCGGAGGTAGTCAGGAGGAATGTACACAGGTCGAATCTGTTTACAGAGCTCTCCCCTCTCCACTGAGCTTTAAGCTTCAGTTATTTAACTGTGTGCATCGGTGCATGATTAGATGGTTCCAGGTGATACTGCCAATCACCTGATCCAAGAGTCAAAGAGAGGGTAATGGCTCTTCAGTTGGCTAATCCCATCTGAAAGCCTGGCTGGCCACTTGGCACCGCTGGCTGGGCACAATTTAGACCACAATGTAGACAATGGCATCTGCAGCACTTGGTACCTCCATGCTTGGTGTTTAAGTATCTTTGACTTAAACACCTTTTTCTCCCCAGAGAAATGACTTTTTTGTTTTGTGGAAAAGATACATATCCACAAAATTTTACATTATATATTAAAGCACAAAGAAGAAATTAGAAACTTATCCAAAATTTCACCATATATTATTTCTCAGAGTTCATATTTGATACACATTAGTCCAGACATAATGGATGACTAATAAAAATTTACAAAAATAGAGTTAGATTCATTTATTTCAAAATATCATGTTTGAATTTTTTTCTCAGAAAGAAGCCTGAAAGAAATCTTACACAAGAGAGATTAATCCTAAAATCATGGGCTCTGGAGCCTGATGGCTTGGCATCAAATCCTGGCCTGCTGCTTACTAGCTCTATGAATTTGGGCAACGTTAGTTGGTTTTCCTAGACCTCAGTTTCTCCATTTGTAAAATAGGGTCAAGAACAGGATCTACCTCTTTTTAAGAGGATGAAATGAATTAATATACATGTGATGGCTTCAGAGCAGTGCTTACCATATATAAATGCCAAATATTACTATTATTGTTACCCCTTTATGATCAATAAAAAATACAGTTAAATATTAAGCAGTTTCATCTTTAGATAGTATCTTATTGACACCTAGCTATAAAGGGGATGAAGTCAGCTTATGCTTACCCCACCTCCCAGTTGTTATTGGTTGTAGTGTTAATTTTAAAAAGCCAACCTATGTATGTGCACTGACCCGGAACTGAACTCATAATCTTTTTGGTGTATGGGCAATTGCTCCACCCAACTGAACCACCCAGGCAGGTCTGGGCATTTAAAATTCTGATAGCTACTACTGTATTGTCTCCCAATGTACACTTCACCAACACTGTAGAGGAATCCATGTTTCCATATGCCCTTTGTAATACCAAGCACTATCCAATCTTTATTCTTTGCCAATCTGATAGGGGAAAAATGTGTTTTGTAGTAATTTTAATTTGCATTTCTCTACTATGATTAAAATTAAGCATATTTTCATATACTTAAGAGCCATTTTTTTCTTTTTGGGAACTCTCTGTTCATTTCCTTTGCCGAATTTTCCATTGGGTTATTGGTATTTTTCTTACTGATTTATAAAAGTTCTTCATTTTTAAAAATATATGTATGTTTTAGTTATAGTGATAGGTGCAAATAATATAAAAGGTCAAACTGTACTATAAGAGTTATGACAAGAAACAGTAGTTCCTGACCCACCCTGGCCTCCCAAGAATCCAGAGGTGGCCATTTCTCAATTCTTGTGGTAGGGCTGGTCTACAGAACAGTTTCTGGGCAGAGAGGGACGATCAGGCAGTGGACACATCCCAGATACCTGGGGTTACTCTGGGGTGTCGACACTCACACAAGAAACATTAACTTTCCCCAAACATTCTGATCGATTGCTCCGGGGAAGAGCACTTACCTTTATGTCTTCAGATAAAAGCCAGCTGCCATGTCTTTTGCGTGGGGTCGGGTGGGACAGCTGTCCGATGCACATGGAATCCTTCTATTTTCAACACTCTGCTCACACTTGTTGCCTCTGCGCCAGGCTACTGGGCGGAATGACTGCCACGTAGTTGCAGCCTCACTGGAGAATTTTCCAGGCTGCAGGTTTTTGTGGCTTTTTGTCAACCCACTCCATTGTCATTCTAGCATCTAGAATTTGCTTAAATCTCTCAGTATTTGGTTATACCATCCTCTTCCCCCTTTATTTTATTGCTCTGGGCTTCTTTCATTTTGAACATTTCTACTTTTATCTTATTAAGATTTCAGGAGGGACAGGAGTGTGTCTCATCTACACAGAATGAGAACGCTGCTCCTGTCTGAATTTTCCTTTTCTCATCCGCTTGTTTTCCTGGGCTCTGTGAGTTCACTCTTCATCTCTCTGAACACTTGTATCTCATCCTTGAGCTCTTTTTAAAGACTGGTCATGCCATCTGTAATTTCTTTGAGGCTGTAGAGAACTACATGTTATACTTTTGGTCTTCTTCCTTGCCTAGGTCTCCTTGTGGTAGATTTTCATCTGCCTCTTGCTTATGATCATCTTCTCCTTTTATTTCTCTGTTCAAGGATCTTAGCTGTTTTTCCCCCAGCTCATGCTTGAATGAGATTCACTAAAGAATTGGTGGGGAGCGGCAGGGAAGGGCAGCAGTGCAGTTTACAGCCACAAGTCAGGTACCATCTGCAACACCCTCTGACTAAGCGGCTCTGTTCCCTACTCCCCCAACCACCCATCCCCCTCTGTGCAGCTCATAGCAAATTTCAAGTCTCCCTGTCGGGAGATCTTGCGATTATTGCCTGCCCCGCCTTCCTCCTTTACATCACTTCTCCTTCAGCTGATGGTGTGGGTCTGGTTTCTCTTCGGTCCTTTCCGACAGCTCTGCTGTTGCGCTTGCCCCCTGGCCCAGCCATTCCCACCGGTGTCCCCGTGCCCAGCAAAGGATCACAGGGATGATCTTACAGGGATGTGGAGAGAACACTGCATCCCGCCCCAGACTGGCGGCCTGGTGAGCTCAAGCCTCCTGCCTTAGCCGGGCTCTGTCTTCTCGGCATCTGGAGGTAGGCTGGTTGATTTAAAGACTGGGCTTTGGCTATTTCCTGGTTTCCTTGAGCATGGCGTTTTGGTCAGATTTGAGGGAGGGGAATTGAAAGATCTTTACTATCCTTAGTGTGAAGTCACTGTTTTCTAAAGATTAGCTTCATTACAATGGAAGGGTCATCATAATGAGCCAGAAGTTCTTACACCATTAATAATAGATGTTCTACTGATAGACAGTGGAATTTATTTAGGGCTCATTTAAGATTCTCTGTATTATTTCCTCACTATTTTCTGGATTCTTTATATTTTTCTGGACTGAAATTAGTTAGTGTACTGCTGTCATTGTCTTCCTTTCTCACACACACGTGCCCCTCCCCCAGCCCCTCCAAGGAGCTTGGTAGGACCATCCTCCCTCAGTTACCTCTGGATTTAGGGGCAACGGAGATTTCTCCGTGTCACAGATGAAGAAGGGTCTGTTTGTTGAGAGCAACACGTTCACGGGCAGCGTGGAAATGTTCTTCATGACCAAGGGCTGGTACTCAGGTTGCAAGACAGTCTGTGGTTTCTGCAAAAACAAGGAAAAAGAGGCAGCAAACTAAGTTATGACAAACAGTAAGGCTAGAGCAGCAAAAGTCTCATATATATCTGAGCATACACAGACACAAACACATGCGCATACGCTTTTATTCTCTTGGAGAGACTGAGCTAAATCATTTGGGATGTATGGTGGACTACTGAGAAGTGAGACTATATAAGTCAGAAACCAGATTAGATTTCTTACTCTCCTGTTGCCTGGTTAAAAAAACATGCCGGCATAAGCCATGCTTCTGGATGGAACTATTACTATAGAAGTTTCCACAATGTCATAAAGCAAGCTAAGAAATTAGTGATATATTGTATAAGAACCCATGTTTCACTATAATGGATAAAACTTTTATTCCCTTTACAATATTTTTTCCCATGCTCAAAACACTCAATTGTGAATATACTTACCTTATTAAATTGACAAATGCTGTAACACTTTTCTCTAATTCTTTTTCTTGCTAACGCTGATTTAGAAGCATCTTTTTACTCTGTTGAACATCCAATTTAATTTTTCAATTACAGAAAATACTAGAAATGGGTCCTGAGCTTCATGTTGCTGTTCAGGCTGAATTTTTCTCATTCTGATGTTGGGGTCACATTATTTCTTGCATGCTCTGGAAAGAGGGTCCTTTGATACCAGCAGAAGGTAACCTGAAGTCTCAATCCATGGCCTCCAAACAGAACTTCCTTCTAATCATTCCCTGGCTCTTCTAACAACTCTAGCCTGTTTTTCTCAGTTCTTTTTATTTGTTTTTAATTTATTGTTGACAGTATTACAGATGCCCCTCATTTCCTCCTTCCCTTTTGCCCTCTCCATCCAGCCCCCACTACCTTCATACCCACCTTCCGCCTTCATTCCACTACTGTCTGTGTCCATGGTCTATGCATATATGCATATCTATTCTTTGGTTGATTTGCTTTTTCTCCTTGTTCTGATTTCAGTTAAATCTTCCTGATTCCACATTTTCAACTGACCTTGTGTCTCTGATCAGCATAGTCTTCCTTCCACTGTGGTTCTTGGATCCCCTGGCTCTGGGCGAGCTCTTGAGATCAGCATCCATTGTGCCTTAGATCAGGTGCTATACCAAATATAGATGGGGTGGCTTAAACAGCAGACATTTATGTCTCACAGTCTGGAGACTGGGAAGTCCAAAATCAAGGTGCCAGCAGATCTGGTGTCTGGGGAGAGCTTGCTTCCTGGCTTGTAGATGGCTGTCTTCTCACTGTGTCCTTACATGCCTGACAGAGAGATTATCTCTCGTGTCTCTTCTTATAAGGGCGCTAATTCCATTCATTAAGGCCCCATCCATCTTCATGACCTAATCACCTCCCAAAGGCTCCACCTCCAACACCATCATATTGTGGATTAGGGCTTCAGTATATAAATTTGGGGAGACACAGCCATTCAGTCCAGACGATTGGCTCAAGTCTCCTACCTCAGTTGTGATCCACTAGTCTCTGTGCAGGGGTTTGGTCTGGCACTTACCATGAGATGCCAAACATGGTTTCCCTCCCTCTAACATGCTAATACAGGTGCTGGACTCACCCTGCATTTGCAGATCGCATTCTCCAGTTTGGGGGAGGGACAAACCAGCACTTTAGGGTCATCAACGGCCACGTGGGGAACTGTCTACCCAGTGACCTTCCCCCAGGCTGCTGTGTCACTGCAGGGAGCTTTGAAGCGAAGAAGCCACACTTGTTTGGTTTCGGCAAGAGGCCATTTAGAGGTTAGTGATGAGAAGGAGGCGATGCACAGAGAACCTGTTCTATTTTAAAATGACCCCTTTCTCTCTGGGTTGTCTGTCTCCCCAGACAGCAGGAGACGGGATTTGCTGCTGGACTTCATGAAGCAAACTGGCTGATGGTTTCGATTGACCTTTTCAATTCCACAAAGATGTGGTTTCATCTCTGCGGCTTATGAATGGTACAATAGTTAGAAAGTAGATCATATCTGAGGAAACGGTCCTAGAAAAATGCTTCCCATAGGCAGTGTGGGTGTCATTATAGTCTAATGTACTAAGTCAGATACGCTGCCTTGACCTGAAAATAGGAGCCAGACTAGATAATTGGGTGTTATATAAGTACATCTGAATACTGAGCCCTAACAGGTCTCTTGCACACGCTGGGTAATGAAGTTGAAATTCTTCATTGTCCCTGGTGTGGATTAAATGTGAGCAGGAAATGAACAATGAAGAATAACAGTAGTTGGACAGATTTTAAACTTGTAATATTTGGGTGGAAGGAGAGAAGGGTAAAATCAAACAGGGAGCTGTGACTCAATTCCTTTTTGTAATTCAATAAGTCACTGCCATATTTAAAGTATTTGCTATTTTATTTGAGTGACAAAGTCCAACAATAGACACTTAAACAAGAATATGCTTTTTAAAAAACACACCAAGGCTTAAGGATATAAAGAGAAGAAAAGGAACATGATCCACACATTTTTATGAGTGTTTATGGGCTTAGAAAAAATCTAATAAGAAACAAAGTTGCATGTCTAACATATACTACAATGTCTTTGCAGAATAGCTATTCAATAAATATTCACTGAATTTTCACTCAGTAGCTACATTCAGAGAAAATATGATGACACCAAATTTGGTACAGATGCCACCAACAAATACCTTTCCTGATCACTTATAAAAGGAAGAATTTAAAACAGAGCAATGAAAGCTTAATAACTATAGCAGAGACTCTTGTAGTATTTTCTTTTTATATGTCTCATGGAGCTCATCACAGTTAGCTTAGCATCCTGTAACTGAAGCCCTTATTCTACTTCCTCAGTGTCTACTTTCCCCAGTAGTTGGTTAAGCCTTGGATTTTGCGGTGTCTTTGCTGCCTCATACACTGTAAATGCCCCAAAATTATTTGTTTATTTGAACTTGTACATCTCTACTCCCTTCCTCAATTATACGCCCCTTATTCATCTCCAGCAGAGTGCCATGCCCTTGGTGGGTGCTCAATAGATATTTATTTAATACAAACAAAATATGATGGAACCCACTCCCAGAATAAATGGTCTTGCCCTTTCTCCTGCTAGCCTCCAGGTAATGAAAGGAACCCTGGTTGATGCCCTCCCTGACCGATTAGGCATTGCCACACCCAAACCTTTCATATGACAGCAGAGGTCACACTGTGGGACAATGTACTTAATCCTTGGTCTTCCCAGCTGGCTGTGTAGTTCATCAGGGAGGGACTAGCCTCTGTTGTACCCCTAGCAACCGACTCAGTGCTTGGCACATAGTAGGATTTAATAAATATTCCACTCAGCAGCCAGCGTGACTGTTTCAATGAATAAATCTGACCATGTCACCCCCCTCCCTGAAGCCCGCCAATGCCTCCCAGTCATGCCACACTCATGGGCCCTTGCCCACTTTTCTTGATGGACCTCATGTCCCTCTTGGCATATTCTCTAAGGCAGCCTTTCAGTTCTTCATACTCACCAAACTCTTTCCTGACTCGGGCCCTTCCTATGTGCTGTTCCTTCTGCCTAATTCTCTCCCCGTCTCTTGTCACCAGACTAACTTCAAATTTCCTTCAAGTCTCAACCCGAGGCACTTGCTCAAGGAAGCCAGCTGTCACCACAGGTACAAATAGAGCCACTCTCCTGATAGGTGCTCTCATAGCAACTTACACCTCTTCTTCACAGCACTGCTTAGAATTGTAATTTAAATGACTAAATGGTAATAATTGCTTTACGGTTGTAACCTCAACCAGTCTCATAGCTTTGACTGTGTCTCCCTGGTTCACCAGGTCATCAGCACTAACTCACTCTCTGGCATAGACCTGCTCTGAATGTTAAAAAATCCTACGATGGAAGTCTGCTGAAGAGGAGGTCAAGTTCTACTGTGATGCCTCCCTCACCTCCTCACTGTCCTGCCCCCTGCCCTGAGCAGCAGTCATCCCCCACACTCCCCTGCTTCCCTACTCCCCCGCTTTATTGCTCGCCCTTGATGGCCATATAAAGTCGTGGGCATTTAGAGCCATATACTTAAACATGTGAGTCATAGTTTAAGTGGGTTATTGTCAGTGCTGGGTGATCTGTATAACTTGTATCTCGGTCTCCTCATGTGTGTGACGGGAATGATAACAGAACCCACAGCACAGACTGTTGTGAGGGACAACTGGGCAAATGTATGTAATGAATATAGCTCAGTGCCCAGCACAAACCAATCAACAAGGTGTAGCTATTCTTTCTGATGATTATGATTATCAATAATTCCAGTCCAATCCTTTCTATACTGTGATGTTTACTTTTTCTAATTAGAGTAAAATGATCGACCACAGTGCACTGGAATAAATACCCCTTCACTTTGGCCTTGTACATCAGGAATGATGGAAGCAGAATTTCTGTCGCAATTTACATTTCAGAGGAATGTAGGTTGAGATTCAGACTTTTTAGAGGAAGGTGTTTGGGCCTCTGAAGCTTAGGAAACATGGGTGGGGGTGGGTACACCAGGCTTCCTTAACCTAGCTTCTCCAATGAACATGTGATCTCACTGACCCCGGTTGGAGCGCCCAACCCTCCCCAGCACTGCCCACTGACCTTCTCCAGTCGGTACACGAGCTTCTTGGTGGAGAGCTGGATGAGCGGCGCTATGAACTCACAGATGACATCCACAGTCATCACCAGGCTCCGCTCCCGCTGGGCCCCGATGATGGCGTGGCACACCAGCTTTTCCTTGACCATCTGCAGGTGAGAACCGCCAGCACTGTGAGAACATCCGTAGCTCAGAAAACTTAGTTCCACACAATCAGCAAACTGACGCTCAACTACCTGCCTGCGGACACCAGGGAAGAACACGGGTCTCCGAACAGTGCATTTCAGGTGCCGCTCTCTGTCTCACACTTAAATGTCTGATTGGTTAACTATGTCCTGGATGGATCCTGCATCCATTTCTGACTGCTCTTGAGGACACAAATCAATTTGTACTCAGTTCAACGAATGTCTGTATGGAAGATGTATTATACATGGACTGTCGGGGATTGGACATACCAACCAGTGAGGGGCAGGGCAGATAAAATCCTATGGGCTTAGAGTTCAATCGTAGTTCTATTTCTTATCAAGCTAGTCAGAAACTGCGGCTGAAAAATGTTGCCTTTCCTACTTGAATATTTAAAGATCGTGCTATAGAAACTAGTATTTCTTGGCTCCCCGACCCCCCGAGGTCCAGATTTGTATAAAGTAGAAAGAACCCAAAGTGAATTTATATCATGAATAGCTTGCATTGAAGTGTGCTCAGGTTTCAGATATGAATGAACTCAAGTCTCTTTTAGCAAAGCTTACACTGGATTTAGAACCCTAGCAGCTCAGGCTGAATGCCTTTGAAAATATGGTCAGCTGCCAGTCGTGACACGGTGAATGTGCTCCTGTCGGGGTCTGGAAAGGAGGGCTGTGTTCTAGTCACCTTTGCATCCTTGGTGCCTAGCGCAGTTTACCACATGGTGCACACTCAGGAGAAGTTGGCTGAACCCCTGAAGAGCAGAGACAAAGACCACCTTATATACTCACTCCATAGCGAAGCAATGGACAAGCTTTGCTATCCTGTCTGCTGGAAGGCGAATTTCTTATTGTTTCCCATTTCCTGAGGAGAAAGCTCAGCATCACCTCCTAATTTGGTGACACCAGGCGGAGCTCAAGCAAGCATCAGTCCTCATTCACAAAGTCTGCGTTTGTGAGGTAGGAGAGGCTCATGAGCAATTACAAAGGGTTGTTTTTTTGTGTGTGTTTTTTAGGTTTCTGGTGGTTTCCACTCTCCATGAGGGAGTAGGAACAAACAGAGACATGGTTTGGATCTGCATAAACGTTTAAGCAGAATGGCGATGATGTAAATAAGAGCAGAACATCAGAGCTGCTGAAGATACATGCAGCTCTTTCATTGACCCATAAGAAGATGATGATTATAAATGTGATGCTGTTATGTCAGACTGAGGGGAGAGGAGCCTGGGATGTCCCAATACCCCGATGGGAACGGCAGCCCAGAGTGTCTACAAACACACCCTTTGGAATACATATGAATACGGCTAAGTGCTCCTGGGAGGCTTGGCTTGGGCTGAAGGCTGGCTCTCCCTCTCCCAGAGACTTGCTGGCTGGTCACTGCTGACCCTGGGGATGAGAAGCTGCTTTAATTAGTATTTTAAGGATGGGTTCATGGCAGCTGTAGAAGCAAACATAAAACAGCAGCGCTGAACCGTCACAGCAATGGGTGCTGCCATGGTAACTCGGGGCCGTGTGCAATCCTTAAGAAACCACATCCTTTCTTCAGATAAATGTCAAGGAACTTGCCTAAGAAATAGAGCAAAGATTTATTTAGGAGAAAGACAGGTTCTAAACATGCTGTCCCCGTACCCTGGGAGTAGCAGAATAGCCATCAAGTGTCACATCGATCGTCTGGTCTGGATACAACTCCATCCTGACGGGTTGAAGCTGAAACACGGGGCTCTGGGAATGCTTGGCTGCCTGGGAGCCGGGGCGCTTAGCAAGTCTCCTCTTAGCCACACCCTTATTGCTCGGCTTGTTCTGGGGGTGGAATTTTTCATTCATCCAGAACAACTGGTGGACCCGACGTCCCTTGTTGGTCAACTTGAAGTGGTAGTAACAGGTGTCCAGGCTGGAAAAGAGGCAGGTATTGAGAGGACTCAACTTTGGGATGCTCTGTTCAGCTCTACAATTTGGGATTGACTCCTCTGGAAGTATTTGAAAAGTGAGCAATAAAGAGACAATTTTTTTAAATGTAGGAAGGCTGCATCATGGTACTGCTAGGAGCTACCACGGCAATAGGGCAAAGTAGCAGCTACTCATGGCCCCCATAAACTCAAGTCAGGGACCTGGGTGCGGCCCCTGAGTTGTCATCCCCAGGGAAGGGGCCGGGGGAAAGTGGTCCCACCCATCCTCGGCCTTTCCCAGCAGGTCAAGCGTGCCGCAGAATACACGGACGCAGTTCATGTGAAAACCACTCTAATTTATGACAAATGGCTGTGAAGAGGATTTTAGGAAAGGAAAAGCAAAATGCCTATTGGAGGAGAAGTGCATTTCAAATTGTGTGGAGTGAATTCCTATGGACTGAGGGAACTGTCTTGTGATGGGCTCAGTTTGAAGGGTACTTTAGAGAGAAACGACCAACTTATTCACAGTGCATCTTTCAATCATTACAGTAACCCAGATATACTAAGTGTATTTGCTCATTTTCTAAGTGAAGAAATGGAAGCTCTGAAAATGTAAGGAAGTTGCCCCAAAACATGCAATCAAAAGAGATGGCATATGGGTTTTGTTTTTTTGTTTTGTTTTTTTAGATCTATATGTCCCAAAATTGGCAGACTTTTCTGTTAAGGGCTGAATAATAAGTATTTTGGATTTGGGGGGCCACATGGTCACTGTTACAGCTACTCAACTGTCCACTGCAGTGTGAAAGCAGACATAGAAAATATGTGTACACAAATAGGCATGGCGGCTGTATGCCAATAAAACTTTATTTACAGCCTGGCCGGTGTGGCTAAGTAGTTGAGTGTCAACCTAAGAACCAGGAGGTCACGTTTTGATTCCCGGTCAGGGCATAAACCTGAGTTGTGGGCTTGATCCACAGTGTGGGGCATGCAGGAAGCAGCCAATCAATGATTTTCTCTCATCATTGATGTTTCTATCTCTCTCTCTCTCTCTCTCTCTCTCTCTCCCTCTTCCTTTCTTTCTGAAATCAATTAAAATATATATTTAAAAAAACCTTTATTTACAGAAACAGCCCACCTCTTCTTTTTTTCCCCTTTTAAAAAAAATGTAATCTAATTTTTTCATCACCTTTTATCCCCTCTATGCCATCTACCACCCTCTATGTCCCCTGCTTTTCACAATTCTTTTGGAGATTGCTGGCATCATGATTTTATGTCAAAAAGAATGGTAGGGTTTAGGCAGAAGGGAAATTGACAGCTAAAAAGCCACAATTTGCTTCTGTATTCATAGAAAACTATAGGCTAAGCCTCCCAATTCCAGGCAAGTGACAGAATATCCTTTGGGGCTATTTGGCCCTGTTTGTAGATTACAGAGAACATCATGTAATCAAGTTTGGTTCGCAGCATACTGTTTCTATAATTATGTCTGGGTATACTTAGAGAAACGTGGAAATAGAAGCATGCTCTAGCGTATGGTCAACAGACAGGCAGAGAGGAGCATTTCTGTATCTACTTAACACAAAACTGTGATGGATGCTTCTCGGAAGGCTTAATTCCCAGTGGCTCATGCTATTTTCAATCAAGTCATGGTTTGTAGATGGAACAGAGGAAAAGAGGGTGTGAATGGGTTTGTGGGGAGGGCTCCTAACTGATTTTTTTTCAGGCTCATCTTCTCTAGGCACATGTGTCCATCTTGGTTGCGGGGCCTGTTAGACCAGAGGTCTGTTCACAGTATCACGACGGACAGGCACACATTCCTCTGGCCCCGCAGCTGGGAGCCCTGAATGAATCCCCACACATATCCCCCCATTGCATTCAGACTGCATACATTTTTAGAGCCACATTTAGATCATTCTGCTCAGAGGTGTCTATAGTCTACCACCTTTTATTTAAATATTGAGATGTTCTAGTTTTTTGTTGTTGTTTTTCCCCCCAAAATGATCAGGTAGAGCCAATTGCAGCCCTCCTGATTGTTGGTGCTATAGTGGGGAGGCAAGCAGAAGACAAAATACCAAAGAAGTTACTGCTTTGCAATTCCTGATAAGAAACATTTACAGTAGATGTTTACCTTCCTAGTTATACTCTACTTAGGTTACCACTAAGATGCGACTGTATTTTGGACCTACACGGAGAGGGATTAAGAGCGTATTGGCATAAAAGAGGAGAAATCATGGTTGAGATTCTAAACTAGTCACCGAGAAGGCACTGCAAGTGTGAGAGAAGAATGCACTGCCTATGAGCCATCTCTTCTCTAGCGTGGACGGACTCAGCTTGAGAAAGCAACCACGCTGTGACTAGGGGGTGTCTTCTGATGGTGCCACACCCATCTGGAGGGGGACAGTGAAGGTAGGAAAGCGGAAGGACTGAGTTTAGTACAACTTACTTAAAAGCAATTTTCTAAAATAGAAGTGAATGCTCAGCTTATGCAACATAGGTGACATCTATGAAAATTCATCCAGGAGGTTTCCCTACCTAAAATGTGCTCCCAAGTTGAGTTCTGGAGCAAAGGGCTTATCCGAAACAATGGTGGAACCAATTCCTAAAGCCTGGACATGAATCCGATAGGTGTTGCTGTTTTTAATTTCCAAAATGACCGTGTCTTTGAACATCAGTATGTCATTCAGGTTGGCCGTCAGTGTCAGTTGAATGTCATCTTCCGGGGGAATGGTGCCTTCGCTGGGTTCCACTGTCCAAAGGGACTTTTTGTGTGCCTGCAACACAAGATACACGGTAACGTGAGGCTATTCCTGGCTTTCCCTTCGGCATGTGTCAAAGCTGTCTGCACTTCAAATGGCCGGCACTGTGCAACTCAACATCAAACATTATTATTATTTTTTTTTCAAATCAAAGCAGCTGGGTGTTTGTTGGCTTCTCTTTTTGCAAAAAGCAATCTGGTTCTGAAGAGCAAACCTACAATTCCGCTCCTGAGCGCTCGGTGAGGATCCTTTACATCTCTTTCGCTAGATGACAGCCCAGCTCTCTAACAAGCTGATACTAATTATCTGTTTTAATCACCAAATTCTGAGATACTCGCCGGAGGTACAACATCCTTCCTGGAACACGGAATTTTCCAGAGACAAGTTTTTCAAATGCAAGGTTTTGATGATGTGATTAGTGAGCAGGAACAGCTTTTGTTAATCAACACAGTATAGGAAGTCGTCTCGATTTCCATTATTCCATAATAATAAATAGAATTTCATTTGCTAAAATTCCAAACTTATTTTGAAATATATAATAGGAGGTGGAAATTAGAGAGGGGAAGCTGACTCTCACTAACCTGTTCCCTTTAACTAATTAGATCCTCATAGCTCACTCCCTTTCCTCCTGAGGGTTTTGGCTAAACACTACCTCTGAATGAAGCCTGCTCTGACCGTCACCTTTTAAATGGAAAACCTTCCCTCTGTACTCCTGCTCCCTTTACCCAGTTCTACTCCCCCACCCCTCAGTACTTATCATCTTCTAACATATGTAGACTTGACTTATCTATCATGCTTGTCTGGTTTGAAAGTCTATATGGACACTAATAAATAGATTGTATTTAAGAATTTAAATAAGTTAAATGAAACAAAGGAGAACAGTTCTCAAGATGATACATTGTTTATAATGATGATGTAGATGAAATTTTTCTTTAATTTTGGTATTAATGGAAATGATAGATTTAATTTTATGTCAAGAGTCCTATCATTACTCCTGATCTTTTAATATGGGACATCTCTGGAAACATAGATATAAGAGAAAACAGCATTAAATACTACACTAGATAAACTAGGGCTGAGATGGGATATTTGTATGATAATTAGATCTATTCTGAAAATATTTGTGGAAAAAAAATGTTGATTTTTGTACCACTCAATGTTTTTCTAAAATTTTCTAACTTTCTACTCATAGTAAGTTAGCCCTTATTAAGTACTAAAATAAGAAAACAGAAAGCAAAATCTGTCTTTCCAGAACATTATGCTGCATGAGTTTATAATTTTATCTTAAAATATTAGTAACAAGCCCTGCCCAGTGTGCTCAATGGTTAGAATGTCAGCCTACGTACTGAAGGGTCATGGGTTCGATTTCTCATCAAAGTCACGTATCTGGGTTCCACCCCCAGCCCTGGTTGGGGTTAGAGTGTGGGAGGCAACCAATTGATGTGCCTCTCTCATATCAATGTTTCTCTCTCTTTCCTCCTCCCCTCCCTTCTACTCTCTCTCTAAAAAAATCAATGGAGCCCTGACCGGTTTTGGCTCAGTAGATAGAGCGTTGGCCTACAGACTGAAGGGTCCCAGGTTCGATTCCGGTCAAGGGCATGTGCCTTTGTTTCGGGCACATCCCCAGTGGGGGGTGTGCGGGAGGCAGCTGATCCATGTTTCTCTCGCATCCTCATTGATGTTTCTAACTCTCTATCCCTCTTCCCTTCCTCTCTGTAAAAAAAAATCAATAAAATATATTTAATAAATAAATAAATAAAAAAATCAATGGAAAAAATATCCTCAGGTGAGGATTAACAATAATGAAACATTAGTACAAAAAGATAATAATCCTCATACGTTTAATTTTCAGGATTATAAATTGATTATTATTGGCAAGAGAAACTATAAGGATTGAATGTCACTATATTCTCCTTATATTTAGATTCAAAGAAATAATTTCTATTGCATATTCTTAATTTATCCTCCTCCCCAATTTTTTTTAACAGTCTATCTTAGTCCATTCACAGCAATGTGGGCTTTTTCTATCATGCACTTAAAAACTCTTACAGCTGCCCCGGACAGTGGCTCAGCTGGTTGGAGCATTATTCCATACACCAAAAAGGTCGTGGCTTCAATTCCTGGTCAGGGCACATACCTAGGTTGTGGGGTGCATATGGGAGGCAACCGATCAATGTTTCTCTCTCTCTCTCTCTCTCTCTCTCTCTCTCTCTCTCTCTCTCTCTCTCTCTCACACACACACACACACACACACACAACATATCCTTAGGTGAGGATAAGAAAACAAAAAACTCTTACAGCTACTACCCATTACCTAGTTCAAAGCCACTTCACATTTTTAGGTATTTGTTACACCAGCACCCCACTCTCAGTACCAATTTCTCTATTAGTCTGGGCTGCTATAACAAAGTGCCATAGACTGGGCGGCTTATAAACGATAGAAATTCATTTCCTGTTCCCGAGGCTGGCAGTGTGAGACCAGGGAGTCAGCATCGTCCAGTTCCAGTGCAATCCTCTCCTGGGTTGAGGACAGCCAATCCGTCGTTGTGTCCCTGCATGGAGAAGAGCTGAGCAGAGGAAGCAAGCTCCCTTATAAAGACTCTTAGAATCCCCTATCTAATCCTAATTTCCTCCTAAAGGCCTTAACCCCTAATACCATGGAGGGGTTTGGGTTCAACATATGAATTTGGGGGGAATACAACCATTCCATCCATAACATTCACCTTCAGTCCCTCCAAATTCATGTTTTTCTCATATGGAAAATACAATCTTCTATTGGGACGAGGAATCTAACCAGAATTCAACTATGCTGGGACCCTGATCGCAAACTTCCAGCCTCAGAAACTGTGAGAAAGAAATTTCTCCCGTTTGTAAGCCACCCAATCTATGGCACTTTGTTACAGCAGCCTGAACTAAGACACATCTCAAAGTGAAAACCTTAAAATCCTCTTGCATATTAATCATAGAAAATGACACAAAATGAGTTCTAAAACAGCCATAAATGCAAATTATTTTTTCTGCCAATATTTTAAAATATATATTTTAAAAAAATTTCCCATCAACATTTATCCTCCCTCCTCCCTCCTCCACCTCCACCCACACTGTCCTCCTCCTCCCACCCCCGGCAATCACCACCCAGTTGTCCGTGTCCATGAGTTCTTTCTCTTTTTTCCCCTCAGTCCTCCATCCCAGCCCCTTGCGCCCCCCTGCGCCCCCTCCCCCCGCAACCCCCCGCTCCAGAGCTGTCAGCCTGCTCTCTACCTATGAGTCTGTCTCTATTTTCTGCAGATTTTTTTTTAATGGATCAATGTAGCTTCATTTCATCAGCATTTTTATCAGAGTAGATAGGGACTTTTTGACTTACACCATTTACATGACTTAAAGCAACATGGAAATAGCTTTCTCATGCTTGAGGAACCAGCCTTTCTCCTTGCTTAGAACTATTTGCCTTTCTTACTTTCAGCTTTTAGATTCTAGGCTACTATTTTAGATAAAGTTATCCTACCTGCTGTAACAACAACAAAAAACCTGATGCTCATCGGCTTAATACAACAAAAACTTACTTCTGGATCACAGGAATTCCAAATGGTTACAGGCATGAGAATGGGCTCTGGCTCCATTCAGTCATTCAAGGACCCCAGCTAAACAGATTCTGACATGTGTAATGTGTGGCTTCTAAGCCACCCTGGACATTGCCATTCAGTTGGCCAACAAGAGAAGGAAGAGAATGGGGGGAGTCACATGCTAAGATTTTATGCACCAAGCCTGGAAGTGGTACGCAACACTTCTTCCCACTTCCACTGTCCAGAACCCAGTCATGCACACACACCTGACTGCAAAGGAATCTGGGAAATGTCTTGCTCTGGGTCCAAGAGTAAAGGGAGGTGGGCATAGTGAACTGCTAACTTCTCTCTGCCAAAGCTACCTTGTTGGTTCGGTGCCCTGCCGTATCCTTAGGCCTTCCCCTAACTCCTCCGGATCTCAGATTTCGAAAAGTGAAGAGTTCACTCCAATCAGAAAATTGGAGTGGGAGCGTAACTTGGTATTCCCACTCCGATGGGAACTTCAGGGCTGGAGCTCAGATCCATCTGCTGCTAGGACAACTAGAGGGGCAGCTGCAGGAGAAAATAAGAATGTTCTAGGCAACACAGTCTCACACTGTTGGCCTTTCTTCCCAAATGTGTGGCCTTAGAGCACTCTATGTAGTTTTGCTCCTTTATGGGACTCAGCTTACAATTAAAACATAAATCAATGCCATGTTTGTCCTTTTATCAAAAAGCAGATGCCTTTCCGAAGAGGGTGCTGTCAATGTCACCTTTCCCATTCTAACTATTTATTTTCCTCCTCGCGACAGTGGCACAGGTTGAGTCCTTGGTTACAATGAGGAGAGGGTGTCACCTGCATAAGTGCTATTTCCAGCCAGGGGACATGAGTTTTCGGCAGATGCACAGCATTTCCAGTCTGACTCCTGCAGACACAGATTGGCTGCTCTGGGAAGAAGACCTGAAGTTGCTCTCCAGGGCCGAATTGGTGAGTCTTCTTTTTGATGAAGTGTATTAATCAATGTCTGGCATAAAACAAGGCAGCAAAGTATATCATAGAATCCAAGAACAAGGCACATTAAAATGCCAGCTGTCACACGCTGGATTATCCTTAACAAGAGTCAGGCTCCAAATCATCCTAACACCCTGTGTCTCTCTGGTATTTGACATTTTTTTTTTTTTTTTAGGGAGGATTTGGTCTATGTAAAATTTTCTGTTATTAGATGGCAAATTTGACTAAAGAAGGTATGGGTGAATGATAATCAGCATAGCTATGGAGGATATTCAATAGCCTTTTCAAAACCACAATAGAACAAGACAACAAGTGACAGAAACAGGTTAGGAAGGAGGGCTCCAAAGGAAAAGAAATGGGGGTTTGAGTCCCAGATCTGCCACTTGCCAGTTGTCCAACGTGGGCCACGTCACTTAGCCATGCCCAGGCTCAGTTTCCTCATCTGTAGCCCATGATCCTGATTGCACCTTTTGCACAGAGTTGTGGTGATGGTTAAATGAGGTGATGCATGTGAAACTCAGAATGATGTCTGGCATACAGTTAAGTCCTCATAAAAATGACAGCTATTATCATCATCTTACCAAAAGCTGTCATCACCCCATGTGACACATAATTATGGACTCAGCAGTATTTGCTAAAAAGAAAAAAAAAGATTAAAAAACTGAGAAAACAAAGACAGATGCCAGGAAAGCATGTAACATACAATACCCTTGCCAGAAAGAGAAGCATCGCATTGGGTTTATGGTGGGCAGAATTCTGAGATGGCCCACAAGATCCCCATCTCCTGGTGCACAGTTACCTTCTCCCAGTTATTTAATCAAAGGCTAATCTAGGTGCTACTGTGAAGGGATTTTTTTTTTTGGGGGGGGGTGGTGGTTAGACATTTATGTAATTTACAGATTAACCTCCTTGATAAGTCTAGTAACCACCTGACACCATACATAATTATTACAATATTATTGACTATATTTTCTATGCTGTTCTTTACATCCCTGTGACTATTTTATAATTACCAATTTGTATTAATCCTTTCTCATCTAACCTCCTAACTCCCCTCCCAGCTGGCAACCACCAGTCTGTTCTTCTGTGAAGGGATTTTGCAGATGTAGTAAGGTCCTAAAAGAGTTGACTTGAAGGTGAGGAGATTATCCTCAGTGGGCCTCCCTCAATCAGGAGAGCCCGTCAAAGGGCTTGGCTTCCTCGTGAGAGGGCTTATGGAAGAGGCCGCACGGTGGGGAACTGTGGGTGGTTCTATAGCAACGGGGGCAGGCCTTGGCTGACAGCTAGCAGGAAAATGGGGCCTCAGTCATTCGATTGCCAACAACCTGAGTGGGCCTGGAAGTGGATCTTTCCCTAGTTAAGCCTCCTCAAAGGAATGCCGCTGGGCAAACACCTTGAGTTCAGCCTTCTGAGATCCTTTTGGCTGGAGAGGAGCCAGCCAAGTCATGCCTGGACTTCTGACCCAGGGAAACATACATTCATGTTATTTCAAGCCACTAGGTTTGCAGTAATTTGTTAGACAGCAATAGAAAACTAATACAGGGTGAAAAAGGTGAAGGGACTGAGAAGTACAGATTGGTAGTTACAAAATAGTTATATAGGAAATATAATCCTATATAATAAAAAGATAATATGCTAATTAGACCGGACAGCGGAACAACCTTCCGAAACAACCTTCCAGACGAGGTTCCGGAACGACCAGTGGGCGGGGCTGGGAATTTCGTGCATTGGCCTCTAGTCAATAATATCATGCATGGTGCCAGGTGGATACTTGAAATATCGGGGGGATCACTTTGTAAAGTATATGACTGTCTAACGACTATGCTGTACACCTGAAACTAATCCTATATAATAATAGACAAATATGCAAATTGACCATACCTCCGACACACCCACAAGCCACGCCCACCATCCAATCAGAGCGAGCATGCAAATTAACCCAAACCAAGATGGCTACAGCCACAGAGAGCAAGGTTTCCTAGGTAACAGAGGAAGCCAAGCTTTCTGCCAGCCGTTGTAGGCCTAAGCCTCCACTCAAGCTACAAAGTTTCAATTATAGAAGGTAAACAAATTCAAACAAATGGCGGGCAGAATGGAGCTTGAGAGAGCAGGCCAGGGTTGCCTGCCGGCAACAGGGGAAGCAAAGCTTTCTACACACCCTGGCCAGGCCCACCCGCTTAAGGCAACAAAGTTTCAATTATAACCCCAACACAAATGGCTTCGGGCCTCGGAGGGAGCCCCAGGCTTGGCTCTGCTCCAGGCTACAAAGTTTCAATTGTAGAAGGAAAATAAATTCCAGATACTAGGGCCTCTGCTTGCGTTGCCAGGGGGCGTGGCCGGCCTGCAAACCACCACAGGCCCCTCGCTCAGGCCGCCCCACGCCCCAAGGGTACCCCACCCTGATCAGGGACACCCTTCAGGGCAAACCAGCTGGCCCCCACCCCTGTACCAGGCCTCTATCCTATCTAATAAAAGAGTACTATGCAGATTGATCATCACTGCAACACACAATATAGCTGCCCCCATGTGGTCAAAGATCCTGCCCCCATGTGGACACAGGATCGCCACCACAAGATGGCCAGCAGGAGAGGGCAGTTGGGAGGCACCTGGCCTGCAAGGGAGGGCAGTTGAGTGGGACCAAGCCTGCAAGGGAGGGCAGTTGGAGGTGATCAACCCTGCAGGAGAGGGCAGTTAGGGGTGACCAGGCCGGCAGAGGAGGGAAGTTGGGGGCAAACAGGCTGGCAGCGGAGTGGTTAGGGGGTGATCAGGCTGGCAGGCAGAAGTGGTTAGGGGCAATCAGGAAGGCAGGCAGGCAAGCAGTTGGGAGCCAGCAGTCCTGGATTGTGAGAGGCAGGCAGAAGCGGTTAGGGGCGATCAGGAAGCCAGGCAGGCAAGCAGTTGGGAGCCAGCAGTCCTGGATTGTGAGAGGGATGTCCGACTGCCCGTTTAGGCCCGATCAGGCCTAAATGGGCAGTCGGACATCCCTTGAGGGGTCCCAGATTGGAGAAGGTACAGGCTGGGCTGAGGGACAACCCCCCTCCGTGCACGAATTTTGTGCACCGGGCCTCTAGTACAAAATAATATGAAATGTAAACTGTAATTGAAAAAGAATTTAAAAAGAAAACAAATACAGAGTTTCATATATTTGTCCAAAAGATAAGTTGAGTTTTCCTAAGTCTTCCACCAAAACTTCAGCAACAGCTGCCTGTGTGTGTGTGTGTGTGTGTGTGTGTGCACGCGTGCGTGCGCGTAAACAGGGGCTAGAAAGCCAGAGTCACTAGAGCAGCCCATGAACAACATGTAGAGAAGGTTTGTAGGTGCTTGTGCATATATGACTGTGTGGAAGATGGGAAATTTGTGATTTTTGCAATGCAGAATCCCATACCACTGGTCATCTGTGCTAAGTCCTCTCCCCTACCTTTCACATATCTAGAGATAACATTTGCTTTTTATCTGACAACTAGAGGCCTGGTGCACGAATTCGTGCACGGGTTGAGTCCCTCTGCCTGGCCGGCGATCGGGGTCGATCAGGGCCAGCTGGCCTGGGGGAGGGACTGTGGGAGGTTGGCTGGCCTCGGGAGGTTGGCTGTGGGAGCGCACTGACCACCAGGGGGCAGCTCCTGAGCATATGCTCCCCCTGGTGGTCAGTGTGTGTCATAGTGACCGGTCGTTCGGTTGCATAGGCTTTTATATATATATAGATAGGGCATCAGTGCATTGCTTAAACAGCGCTCAGCTCCCGAGGTGAAATCAAGCTTTTATAGGCTTCCTTAGTCGTATTTAATATTTGCTATGAAAGACAGAAGTGAAGGCGACTGTTTGCACGTGCCATTTCAGCAGTAAAGGAGAGTGAGTATACGCAGCAGACCTCCTAACTCTGTAGCGCTGATGACTGTGAAGCTTGAAAAAAGAGCTCTATACACTTTTCTTCAAAACAACTCCTTTCCCCGTTGAAAGCGGCAAGAATTTCATTCCAGGGAACAAGAGGACACAAATAACAACAGGAACCACTGTGCAGAGTGAGGCATTTCTTTGGATTTATACTATTATCTCAGCAGATAATCAATTCTTTGTGGAACAAGAACAATGAACAGTCACTGAAGCCTTTCTCCTTTTCGTCTTCTAACTGGTATCTCTCGTTGTGCGGTTCCCTGCCCTGAAGTGAGTCACTTTGCTGCTTAAAATAATTAACTGGAAATTAGGAGCTGGAGTGCAACAGACGTGGTGCTGGAGCTTTACCAGCGACGCAGAGAAGGTCATGACGAAACGAGTGGGCCTGAGCGTCACATGCCCCGTGGTCAGCTGTGGCCACTGCCGTCTGTAGCCAGGCGACCTTGGACACATTTTAAAATTTAGATTTCCGTTTCCTCATCTGCCAAAGGTGCTACTTGAAGATGAAATTAACTGGGTGCCAGGCCATCTAGCTCTTTGTCTCCCACAGAGTAAGTGCTCAGTGAGTGGTGTTATTATTAATATTATCTTTCAAATCTTCACATCCAGTTCTCCTTCCTGCCTGCACCCTCCCCGGCTACCCTGCCGGCAGGATTCTCTGTCAGGAACCTGACGCTGGTCCTCTCCTGCTGAGGGTCCTGGGTGGCTCTCCCTGCCTGAACCAGGTGCTGAGCCTTTTCTCCTCTGAGAAAGTGATGGAACCAGTTCATAGCAAATGGGCATATACATACCCCCTAACAACACCCCCAAACATTACACCCAATTCCCAGGGTTCGTGGGCCCCAAATGTGGTGGATATTTGTCTGTTGGAAACATGGCAGCCTGCAGCCGAGACTATTACACCAGACACGATCCTCTGGTCTGGAGGATCTATTCCAAATCCTTCCTAGTGGGCCCAGTGCCTTCCCAAGCTTACTTCTCAGGCATGTCCATTTCCAACACAGACCTTTCCCTTCCTGAGTGTGCTGCACATCATCCCTGCCTTTAACTCCACTGTTCTCTGGAAATGCACACCCATTTCTCTGTCCTCTTACTCTTTATCCCTCAAGTCCCCACTCAAAGATTCCTACCTATGAACACTTTAAATTTTATAGAAGAATTAAACACTTCCTCCTCTGTGCTTACATATGACACAGCACACAATGATACTGTATTGTTTGTGTATTCGTTCATTTTTTTGAGATTGTAACTCTTTGGAAAAAAGAGATCATCCAATTTACTTTCATGTTTCTCATTCTAGTTAGTAAGTATAGTTAGCACTGTTAGTAGCAGGCATGGGAAAGATGCTCAAAAATATTTGTTTTTGGTCAATAAATCTATGAAAAATATTCAGCATCACCAGCAAGCCAACAATACACAAACTTAACCAACAAGACGATGTTTTTTTCACCTGCCAGATTTGGCAAGAACAAAATGTTGGAAGGGTCAGGGAGAAGGTGACATTCTTCAACACTGTTTACATTTTCTGGGCCATAATTTCCTAAGACGTATTAAGAATTTTAGTTATGTTCTTTTGATGCTGTGACTGCATTTCTAAAAATACAGTCAAAGGAGACGGGTGTGAGCAGCGCTTTGGACAGGAGCACTGTTTACAGTAGTGAAAGGCTGGACACACTCGCTGAGGAGGAAATTTGTTAACTCAGCTGCAGTGGAGCCAAATGATGCAATAAAGTCAGTCACTGAAAATGATCTGTACAGGAATATTCCTCAATCATTCATATCAAAGTGACCACACTATACTGTTAAGTAAAAATAGCTGGTCATGGAACAGTATTATCGCACAGTCAAGTTTTGAAAGGTAGGCACCAAACATGTAATAGTGTTATCTGCAGGGTGGCACTAGGAGTAATTTTTCCCCGTAACCTTCTTTTGTTTTATAAAGACTAGAGGCCCGGTGCAAGAAATTTGTGCACGGGCGGTCCCCTGAGGCCAGCCTGCACCCTCTCCAATCTGGGACTCCTCAGGGGATATCCGACTGCTGGTTTAGGCCCGATCCTGGGGATCTGGCCTAAACCGGCAGTCGGGCATCCCTCTCACAATCCAGGACTGCTGGCTCCTAACTGTTCACCTGCCTGCCTGCCTGATCACTCCTAACTGCCCCCCTGACAGCCTGATCACCCCTAACTGCACCCCCACCGGCATGGTTGCCCCTTACTGCCCCCCTCTGTTGACCTGGTTGCCCCCAACTGCCACCCTCATTGGCCTGGTCACCCCCAACTGCCCCCCTGCCAGCCTGTTCATCCCCAACTGCCTCCCCAACTGCCTGGTTGCCCCACACAGCCTACTGTTCAGTTGTTTGGTCGTCCCTCACTACCACCCCTGCTGGCCTGGTCACCCCACACAGCCTGCTGTTCAGTTGTCCTTCTGGTTGTTTCGGTCGTGACAGCCCCTGGCTTTTTATATATTAGGACAGTGATGGCGAACCTATGACACACGTGTCAGCACTGACACACGTAGCCATTTTTGATGACACGTGGCCGCTGAGGCGGCCGCATGCCGAAGATGAAACATTTGCTGCTCCTGAGGATGAAACATTTGCGAAATAATGTTTTTTCCTCAAAGTGACACACTACCCGAGTTATGCTCAGTTTTTTGGCGAAGTTTGACACACCAAGCTCAAAAGGTTGCCCATCACTGTATTAGGATAATGTGATTTGTGTAACAAGAAGACACACACTGTATTTACTGAATAAATAACACATTCTAAAAGGATATGATCACTCTTTCTCTCTAGAGCCCATTTAATTTTAATTCTATTTGCTCTCTTGCTTCAGCATCATTCCGTTTGTTTCTTGGAAGCTTTTTCTTTAAAAATAAATAATACATGCAACACAGTGTAAAACTCAAATGGGTTTAAGGGAAGAATCTCTCTCTCTCTCTCATGTTGCCCAAAGCCCCTAGTTACCATCCCCAGAGGCAGCCTCTGTTAGCAGTTTTCTGCATATCTTTCCAGAGATACTTTATGACTAAAAACAAAGCATATTTGATGTACACTTTTTCCTGCATAAATGGCAGCATATTTATACATACTTTCCTGAAGCATCACTTAAAATTTTTTTTTAAAGCTGAGGTGACTTATTTTTTTTAAATTTTGTTATAGTTTTTTAAAAAAATGTTTTTATTGATTTTTAGAGAGATAGGAAGGGAGAAGGATAAAGATTTAGAAACATTGATGAGAGAGAAACATCAATTGGCTGCCTCCTGCATGCCCCTACTGGGGATTGAGCCCGCAATCACAGCATGTGCCCCAATCAGGAATCAAACCAGTGACCTCTTGGTTCATGGGTCGATGCTCAACCACTGAGCAACACCGGCCAGGCTTGATTTAAATTTTAAAATTTTATTTTTATGAAAGGTACACAATCTCCAGAGTCAAATGGTTCTAGAAAAGGCATACTGTGAAAACCTCTCCTGCCCTTCCTCATTCCTCCTACCTTTGTCTATTAATGGAGGCAACCACTGTCAATTCTTTTAGTGTTTTTCTTTGGTGTTCACCTCCATATTTCCAGTTATCTACTACTACTTCTTAAGTTTTCAGTTTGAGTTTTATCCATTTGCTTCTGTGGAAGACAATGATAGCTTTTTTTCTCTCCCTCTTTCCATGTCTCTTTCTCTTTCTTCTCTCCATCCTCCCAATGGAGTTAAAAATCTACTTTCTGATGAGATAAACATTAGCACTGACATCATTATAAGAATGCAAATACTATTCCCAGCTGAGCTCTACATTTCCTTTCTTGTACAACTCTCATTTTTCCAAGAATTATTATGGGTTTTTGTTTGTTTTATTGTGCGTTGTTTTTAATGTATCTATCACGGGTTCAATCCCAAATCCTCAAAGAAGTAAACCTCCCAATACTTTCCACATTATGAGGTTTTCTATCAGTTGCAACTTCTTGAACCTAGTCTCTCCTGGAGCCACCTTTTCTGAAACCCTGTCTGGACTGGCCGCTCTCTGGGCCTGCGATTCAGCCAGTGTCCTGGGAGTGCAGCTCTGTGCTGTGTATTCCTTGAGCTTAACTTCCCTGTGTCTGAGCCAGTTTCCTGAACCTTGTTTTGGTGGAGCACATTCTTCAGCACCTTCCTGAGAAAGGATTCCTGGAGTGTAAGTTGTTGGAGATCCTGCATGTCTAAAATGTATTTATTCTACCCCCACTCTTGATTAGTCTTTTAGCTGGATGATGAAGTCAAGATTTGGATTTATTTTCCTTTACAAATCCCTCCCCACCCCCAGCCTTGCTGTCAAGAAGTTTGATTACACTCTGGTTTCTAATTTTTCTTGTTTGTTTTATTATTATTATTATTATTATTATTATTATTATTATTATTTTGGTATGTGGAAATTCCTACAGTCTTCTCTTTGTGTCCAGTGCTCTGGAACTTAATTTCTCAACATGAGCCTATTTTCATCCATTACACAGCATTTTTTGACAAGTCTTTTTCATAAATTCCTCTCTGTTAGTTCTGGATACATCACTTTAACTTATTTCTTGCATAATTTCCTCATCCCCATTTAAAAAAAATTTTTTTTTTCTGAAACTTACTTGGATCTTAGAACTCCTAAACAAATCGTTTAATTTTCTAATCTTTCTCACCTAATTTTTAGTTATTTTTCTTGATGTTCTATTTCCTGATAGCTTCTCAAATTTATTTTCCAATTCTTCTGGCAAGATTTTAATTTCTGTGATTATATTCTTAACGTCTTAAGCACATTTTGTTCTTCATTTATAAATATCACCCTGTTCTTGTTCATAGATGCAAAGTCATCTTTTATTTTCCTGAGATTATTAATGGTCATTTTGTTTTATTTTAAGCTCTCTTCTCATTGTATTGTTTCCTCTAAGTTATCATTTTTGTGCTTTTTGAATTCCTAATTCTGCACTACCGGCTTTCATGGCGGGGCTTGGTTAAGTACTTATATTAAGAGTGAAGCACTACAACTGCTGTGTGCGTGGACAGCAGCCAGCCAAGGGCCACCAGATATTTTAGATTCCCAGCTACATGTTTATTTCTGCCTTTCCTTGAGAATGCTGACATTGCCCAGAGAAAAACCTTCTTCCCATGTCCTGGAAATTGAGGGAGAAGGGGGCTAGCGTTCTACCTTTCGGTATGGAGACTTTCTTGAAGTTCTCTTATTTTCATAATTGGTATCCTGTCCTTGGCAATGCCTGAGAAGTCAGCAGTTTAATATTATTCTTTTTAAAGTAAACTGTCTTTTCTCTGTGTATGCTTTTCATATCTATTCTTTGGTTTGTAGCAGTTGTACTCTAAAGCAATTACATGTGGTTTTCTTTATATTTATCTTACTTTCTGTTTACAATGTATTTTTTTTTTTTAAATCTGTGGCTTGACGTCTCAGGCATTGTTTCTTCTGCTTCATTCTTTTCTCTTCTTTGGATACTCCAATAAAATACCCCTTGTGTTTGTTTTAGCAACTCTTCTCTATTTCCATTTCGGGTGATTTCTTCTAATCAATCATCCACTTCCACAATTCTCTCTTCATCTGTATCTAATATGCAGTTCAACCCATCTGTATGTCCCTAATTTCAATTGTTGTACTTTTTAGGTCTGCAATTCCCATTTGTCCTCTTTTATACTTTCTAGACTTCTACCCAAATTTTAAATCTTGCCTTTTATTTCCTTGAGCATATTAAGCATATTATAGTTTTGTATTAAGTTGTCTTGACTCCTTTTATGCCTGGTTATATTAAAATTAACTGTTAGACACTGTATATAAAAACTGTAGAGATACATTGAGACCTAAACTAATGTTTTCTTACTATTTTTGCTTCTTGAAACTAGAAATCTTGGATCTATCTTTATCCAGGCAGAGATTTAAATGATTTAAAATGAGTATCTGTACTAGTTTGCCGTTGTTTCCAGGTACTGCTTTTCAGAGTCCTAACCAAAAGTCTGGGAGTTTTAACAAGTCCATCCATTTCCAAGTTTTGTATCTCTAGCCCATCCTGATCCCAATTTTTGTTTCCTTAGACCAGTGAGTTTCCTGAAGGCTCCTTTGAGGTTTTCATTCTTTTCTAGAACGGTATAGGAAAAGTAGTCACAAATGTCGTGCATATATTTCTTGGTTTCTTCTTTTTGGTTGTCACTGGTCTTTTGTTGTCCCATCAGTCCCTCAAACTCATAATTCTTAATATTTTGCCCAGTTTTTTTTCCTTGTTCTTAGAGGGAAGCTGTTTGGAATGATAGATGGAATTGAATGGTAGAAAGGGCTTGGTCACTGATATGCTGAGAGTTCCCGTTGGTCAAGCAATTGTCCTATCTCTTGATGTCCCCATTTGTGGGGAAAAAAATGTTTATAAGAATCTTAAGGCAAGTTGAGTTTGATTGTATGAGGGAGGCAGGTATATGTAATTTACATTGCTCTTAAGTAACATGTACCAACAATCTTTTCAGGCTACTAGGATAAATCTTGGAATAAGGACCACAGTGTTCTTTCTGAAAGTCATTGCCTTCTCAAGACTCAGTGAAAGGTGTCAGGTCAAACAAAAGGCATGGAGATAATTAAGTAAAAGAAAACGGGATAGTTTCTGAGCATATATATATATGATTTACACAGTGTCAGGAAGCATCTGTACAAATAAACGAACCTAAAATTTCTAAAGAGTAACTTATTTGCTAATAAACCCCCTTTAGTTGATGTGGAAGAACACATGCATTCATCAATACAAATATTTCATGTTTTACAAGATGGCTTTATTACCAAAATTTTAGAGAAACCGTAAAGAGTGAGGAAAAGGGCCACATTAGAGCTCCCATTTCACAGAGCTCTGACTACATGGATCAGTTAGTTTGAAACCTTATGGCCCCCCTGAGTATGACTTATTTCTTTTTCTTTCTTATGTAAGAAAGAAATAGAAAAGAGCTTAAGATATATAGTGTCATAAAAAGTCTTTCCACAAGCCATTTCACCTAGATATTTCTCTCTGTCAACAATAATAATCAAAGCTACCATTAATTGCTCTGGCCGTGTGCATAGTGGTTAGAGAGTTGGCCCATGCATCGAAGGGTCTCAGGTTCGATTCTCAGTCAAGGGCAAGTACCTGGGTTGCAGGTTTAATCCCCAGCCCTGGTTGGGGCCCATGTAGGAACGGATTGGTGTGTTTCTCTCACATCGATGTTTCTCTCTCTCTCTCTCCCTTCCTGCCTGCCTCCCTCCCTTCCACTCTCTAAAAATCAATGGAAAAATATGCGCGGGTGAGAATTAACAACAACAACAACAAAAGCTACCATTTATTGAGTGCTGAAAACTTATCTTTCACCAGGCACTTTCCACATATACTATCATGTTTAGTCTTCTATGTGCCACTACTAGTTCTATTTAATAAGAAGGAACTGAAGGCTCAGAAAGGGTAAATAACTTTCTCAGAGTTAGGACTTTATTCCAGATTTGTCTGACAATAACACCCTTAATCTCCATAGCACAGAACACTACTTCAACACTCATATACTCAACAACTCTTTGTTGAGTGACTACCATCTGAGAAGACAACTGTGCATGACACATCACCATGCTTGCTTGCCCTCAGATAATGTGGTCCTTCCCTCCAAGATGCATTCCAATTTAATGTCCCAACCTCCCAGAGGGGAATTTTTCTTTCAAAATATTAAATGTTGCATACAACAACTGTATTGCAACTGACATTAAAAAAAGACATACCTCAAATGCCATTCTACAAAGTGCTCTACCATGTTGTATACGCTTAATTTTCTAGTATCTGTCCTTTTGCTTGTGACAGAGAAAAGGAAATGGGACTGAGGAAGAGTATTATTTGCTCTCTGATACACATCATATAATTTTGATGTATATCTATTGGAAATTTCATAACATTAATAAGCCTTTACACCATGCTACTTAACACATCTCTTCTTGTCCTTGTTCATTATATAAAAGTGTTATATCTCACCTTGTACTAACTTATTAATGAACATGACTGTCTACTGTCAGTGCACAAACAGGAAGAATAGATTCTTTAGTTGATAATGACAATGATAGCCATTCCTTAAAAGTGACATGAGTTGGTATCTTAGTCAGTTTGGGCTGCTATCACAAAATACCATAGACTGGGGGGCTTTATAAAGAACAGAAATTTATTTCTCACAGTTCTGGAGGGTGAAAACCTGAGATCAGAATGTCAGGATGGCCAGGTGGCAGACAGTCATTTTTTCTCATTGTATCCTCAGATGATGGAGAGGGCAAGAGAGCTCTCCGGTGTGTGTGTGTGTGTGTGTGTGTGTGTGTGTGTGTGTGTGTCTTTTATGAGGGCACTAATCCCATTCATGAAGACTCTACTCTTATAACCGAATTATCTCCCAATTCCTTATACTCTCACATTGAGGATTAGGATTTCATTATTTGAATTTGACGGGGGCACAGGTATTTAATCCATAACCGTTGGGTTGATGATGATGCTGGTAATGGGGAAGAAGTTATAAATTTTTATGGAGGAGGCAAGGTGGAATTCAAAAAAAAGAAAAGTTTTACCTTAATCTCCCTCTGTGGTGACAAGTATTAACTGTATGCCTGAATAATAATTAATTAGAAAAAAACAATTTGCTAAAGCTAATTAAAAGCTGGAACAGGCAGAATGAAGATGAAAAGGCTTGCAAAGCATGCAGAAAGCCAATATATTTTTCTTTTATTTTCTGGATAGCTCATTCGTGACAAGGGAACCAAATCTCCACCTTTCATTCTGGCTTTAACTTATACTCAAACTAATCATATTCAATCACTAGAGCTCTCATTCTAAATTCAGAAAAGGTGCTGACCAATCACATTATCTAACACTCAATCAATTGCTTTCCTTCTCTCGGTGTAGTTTATAATCAACACGACCTGCTGAAATCTGTCGTCAGGGTTTCACATTTGGCTTTGCCAAATAAAAGAGGTCGTGAGTGAGGGTGGAGGTGAAAGGCTCACAATGTGTTCTCAGGCACTAACTTTCCTTCTGGAAGTTTCTTGATATTCTTGCCACTGGTATCCTCTTGTCACTGAATGAGTCACTTGGTATAAGTCAGGAGCAACACAATCCATTTCAGAATGGCTATGACTTTATGTGGTAAAAGAAAAGATGCCCACCATGATAGACTAGAATGTTATTCTCACCTCCTTATTCCTGTGAGCTTATATTACAGATTTTATAATTAAGGCAAAGACATAAGAACTCTGCTCTTATGCCGACTGAAGACACATTTGGGCATCTTTTTGTAAGTGCTCACTGATAATTTATAGGGTTGGACAAAAGTAGGTTTACAGTTGTTCATACGGAAAATAATACAATAATTAATAAATAATAATGCAAGAATAAACTGTTTCACATACTCACAACTATAAACCTACATTTGCCCCACCCTGTATAAAGTACTATAAAAAGTAGTTAAGAGGACTGAACTATAAACCAATGAGTTTAAGCTTTAAAGCATGCTTTTCACTCTAATACATAGAAAAAAAGAGATAAATTTTTGACAAAAATGAAGAACCAGGCATAGTTACTAAAAGTCAAGTTAAGCATTGTATGGCCCAGAAGTGGAACAGAGACAAAAAGGGGAGCCACAGACTTCCTGGGCTCTAGGTCCTGAAACCTGTACAGGAAGCTCAGGGAGAAAAATGGAAACCAAAAATATCCTGTGGGAAATAATGGGTAAGGACCAAGGTTCCCAGCCAAGAGCGCTTCCCTGCATTTAGAAGAAGGCTGTACTCTACACACAGACTTGTGCCAGTGGTGGTGTGCATGATGGTGGTGAAGCAGAGTCTGTCGTATAAACTAGGCCAAGTCACTGTGCAATGCAATGTCTGAATTTGTGAGTTCTCCAATATCCCCACGGGAAAAAGGCTCAGCACTTGATTCTGGACTCGTGATATTTGTCCACGGTGAAGGCAAATGTAAAAAAAAATGCTAAACAGGGAGAACAATGCTGAAGGTGAGAGAAAAACTTATCCCACACCAGACTAATCTATCATTTAAAATTCCAAATGCTAATAAGGACAGCTGCAAACAACAGCGAATGAATTCATTCTTGACCAATCAATAGAACTAACTAAAATTGATTTAAAAATTTGCCTGCAATCCTCAGAGAGATGCAGGTTAGGATAATGTATATAAAACAAGGACCATGAGACAAAAACATGGAGATATAAGTCAAGAATTGTGGTTATGACTAACTAATCATAAATCTTGAAATTGAAAAAAAAAATAGCCACTGAAATTAAAAAGTATAGATATGTGTAGGTACTAGACTTATCAAGGGGATCACTCCATAAATTATATAAATGTCTAACCACTATGCTATATACCTGAAGCTAATATAAAATAATATTAAATAGAATTATAATTGAAAAATAAAATAAAAAAGTAAATAGATGAGATAAACTTTAGACTTGCCAAAATCAAAGATAGAATTTGTAAATTAGAGCATGTCACTGAGGAGGCAGCACAGAGAGATGAAGAAATGAAAGATATAAATGAGAAATAAAATGGCCAAGATTTGGAAGTAGCTCAAGTGCTCATCAGTAGATGAGTGGATAAAAAAGCTGTGGTACATTTACACAATGGAATACCACTCACCTGTGAAAAAGAAGGAACTCTTATCTTTTGCAACAGCCTGGATGGACCTGGAGAGTATTATGCTAAGTGAAATAAGCTGGTCAGAGAAAGACAAATACCATATGATTTTACTTATATGTGGAATCTAATGAACAAAACAAACAAAATAGAAACATACCCATAGATACAGAAAACAGACTGACAGCTGTCAGAGGGGAGATGTTTGGGGGCCTGGGTGAAAAAGGTGAAGGGATTAAGGAAAAAAACAACAACCACACCTCAGACACAGACAACAGAATGGTGATTACCAGAGGGAAAGGGGGTTGGGGAGGGAGAAGATGGTAAAGGGGGTTAAGTGATGATGGAAGACTTGACTTTGGATGCTAAACACACAATACAATGTACAGATGATATATTATAGGATTGTATACTTGAAACCTATATAATTTTATTAAGCAATGTCACCCAATAAATTCAATAAAAATTTAAAAAATGAGAAATAAAAGTAGGCATGTAGAGTTGCAAAGGAACATATATGAATATGTATGTATACACACATACACATATGCAGACATACGTATATGGATGTGTTTTTCTCAAAGTAGGAAATAGAAGTAATGACAGAATAAAACATTTGAAGAGATATTTCCAAAACATTTCTAGTGTTTTAGGGTCAAATCATCTGATATATTAAAGAGAAATTTAAGAAAGTCAAAAATAAAAAAAACATACTCTTAATAGAAACTAGTGAGAAAGTCAAATTACCTATAAAGGAATAATAATCAGTGGAATTTTATCAGCAACGACTGATTCCAGAGATCAATTTTCAATGAAAAACAAAACTGTCAAATAGAATGTTATACTTAGCTAAACTATTATGTAAGAGTGAAGGTAAAATCAAAATATAGTCAAACATAAACTATTAGACCTCTACACTAGAACTTAGGATATAATTCAGCAAGAAGAAATATAAATTAAGAAGGAAGCAGAGAGATATGCAAAATAAGAAAAAGATGAAGAAAAATCAGTATTTTGGTAACTAGTGAGTAGTTAATTTTTGACTGACAAAAATCAACAACTTTATGATAAAGAAGACACAAAATTCTATACAATAATAAAAAAATTATGGGAGTGAGAAAAGTAGAGAGATAAAAACTGTCTGATAGGGTACTAGTCTTATTCTTGAGGAGAACCAAGTGCTCAATTCTTTCACATTTTTGTAAAAAAAAGAGATATGACTTATTTGTTAAAAATATAAGTAGAGCTACTTAAAGAAATAAAATAAATAAAATATATAGCTCCCAAACAAGCACAGGAAAAATGTACGTGGTTGGATGAGGGCTCAGAGAAAGCTTGTCAGTCCAATAAAAAGCAGAAAGATAGAAAAATAAAGAAGGAAGAAAACAGCATAGTATATAGAAAATGACATACTAAAGAAGTGAGTCCATATATATCAATAATCACAATAAACTTTGAAGCGCTAGTCTTGGTATGATAGGTTGAATTATGGCCTTACAAAGATGTCCATGTTCTAATCCCTAATATCCGTGAATATGTTGCCTTACTTGTCAAATGTGATTAAAGATCTTGAAATGAAGAGTTTATCCTGGATTACTGGTGTGGGCCATTGTAATCCAAAGGTCCTCATAATAATGCGGCAAGAGGGTCAGAGTCAGAGAAGACGTAAGGGTTAAAGCAGAGGTCAGAGAGCAGAGAAGATGCTCCACTCCTGGCCTTGGAGATGGAAGCAGCCACGAGCCCAGGAATACAGGTGGCCTCCAGAAGCTGGAAAAGGCAAGGAAGTAGATTCCCCTCCAGAGTCTCAAAAAGGTACACAGTTTAGACTACTGACCTTCAGAACTAAAGATAAGGTAATAAATTTGTTACAGCAGCAATAGAAAACTGATACATTTGTCGATTAAAAGATAGAGTGAATCATTAGGTTTTTAAAATCCAGTCATTCGTTATTTAAAAGAGAAAGTTGGTATAGTAATATTACAATCAGGCAACATATATCATGCCAAAAGGAATAATATACCAAGGAGAAATAAAATCATGAAACACATGACATAATTACAAGGAGAAATGGAAAAGTAAGTTTTTGATAAAATTCTATCAGAATCATATACAAATAACTAGTAAGGCTATAAAAGACTTGGACAATCAAATCAATAAGCTTGATCTAATACAGACATATAATCAGACAGATAGATGGTTACTCTATTAAACTCAATAACAGAGAATCTATCTACATATTTTAAGGTCATATACAATATTTATAAAGACCAACCATAGCTATGTCCCCCAAAACACAAATTCGAAAACTAAGGGTCATATAAACTATGTGTTCCAACTTCATTATAGTTAAATTTAAAGTTATCTATATATGTACTACTATATGTAATACTTTAAACAATAAAAATTAAAAAAAGTTATCTATTAAAATTCTATAAAAATGTTAAGAATTAAAAATATATTCCCATATATAACTCTCATATTAAAGAGAAAATCACAGTCAGTATTATAAAATATTTGTAGCAATACAAAGTATTACAAATAAAAATGTGTGTTACATAAAGGGAATATTTATATACTTTAAATATACTATTAAACTAACATTTAAAATATAAAAGTTAAACATTCAAATTAAGGTGATTGAAAGAAAACAAAATAATTGTAAAGCAAGTCAACAGAAAAAAATGGTAAAACTAAGAGCAGAAATTAATGTGCAAACGTTTTTAAATCATAAGAAAATATTTGGAATAATTTTATGCCAATACATTTGAAAACTTAGATAAAATGAAAAAATTTTTGGAAAAGTTTAAGTCTGAGTAATCATTATAGAAAAAAAAATCATTAGATAAAATTTCCTTACCATTTCCTATACACCTCACACCCTCAATAAACACACCAAGATCCTGTGACTAAATGGCTTTATCATCAAGGAATGGATCCTACCTTATGTAGATGATATAAAGATCTTTTCAAATATTGGGAAAGAGGTAAAGCTAACTCATATTATAAGAATATAATATTCTTGCTATCCAAACCAGAAAAGTGCAATGAAAAAAATTGTAAACAAACAGACACAAAATCTAAAATAATATGACAGAAATGATATCAACAATGTATTCAAATAATAATGTAACTGTTTGGATTCACCTCAATAACGTAAAGATGACTCACAACCAGAAAAATCTAATAATTTAATTCACTGTATTAACAGATTAAAGCAAAAAATCATATCATCTGACTAGGTATGAAGAATGCATTAAGTTTAAGCATATGTTCATGATAACAATGTAGGGATGAATGAGAATTTCTTAATGTGAAACAGGTATTTACCAAAAAATCTGCAGGAGGTATTCTGCTTAAAGTGATAAACATCTGAAGCTTATTCATTAAGGTCAGGAGTAAGACTGAGATGCCCATTCTAACCTACTCTACTCTTCAATATTACATTGATGATCCTATCCAACATGATGAGACAAGAGTAAAGACTGGGAAGGAAGCCTGCGGATGAGAGTTTACCAACAATTAGAATAAATTAAGAGATGTGCGACAAAATGGATTATACAAATTCAATAGTGTTCCTGTATACGATTAATTATACAAAATTATATAGATCAATAGATTATATAAAATTCAATAGTATTCTGTATATGATTAATATAAAATCAGAAAATGCAATGAAAACAAGCTACCATTTATGAGAAGAAACTTTGAAGAGATGACAAAGGATGTATAAGACTTTATTAAAGGGCATAAAAGAAATCCTAGCAGGATTAAAGCAGAAAAATTATATCATCTGAGTAGGTATGGAAGATGCATTGAGGTTCAGCACATGTTCATGATAACAAAGTAGCATTCAGCTCTACTGTTCATTTTCTAGTTGTGTAAATTTGGACTACTTTTTCATCACTCCTGTGCATCATTTTCCTCATAAGTAAAATAGAGATAATAATAAAATTCACCTAGTCAAGTTGTTGTGGGTTCCATAAAATAATACACACAAAAGACTAAGAATAAAGACTGGTATATACTAGGTGTTTAGCTACTATTGCTATCATAAAACTGTACCATTTAAGATAATGAGGGTATTAACACTAGGGTAGATAAATGGAATACAACAAAAAGCTTAGAAACATACCCAGGCACAAATTAGCTCTGAAGTATAACAGAAAAGTATTACCAATCAGTGGAAAATGAAAGAACTTTTAAGTAACTGGTGATAGGACAACTGGCTTTCTTTATGAAAAAAAAATAGACTTCACTCACATTATATATAAAAATATACTTAGCTGGACTACAGACCTGGAAAATAAGAGTCTAAAATGATCTAAATAGAAGAGCAGAGATACACTTCTTAAACCACAAATAAAAAACAGACACAAGAAACCTAGTAAAAGATTCATAAAGTTGACATCAAAATTAAAAATATATTTAAAATTCCATTATAAACAAAGGGTTAGTATCCACAATGTATAAAAACATCTACAAATAGATCACTGACAATAAATAATTGGCAGAAGAGGATACGCAGATAAAAAAATGTTTCAACCTCAGTAGTAACAAGGGAAATACAAATTAAATTGTATTTCATTTTCAGAGTAGTGAGAACTAAGTCTGACCATACTAAGTTTTAGCCTACTACAGAAATGGGCACAATGTGGAGTAATTAGACAATATCAAATGAAGTTGGAAATCCACCTGTCTTAAGACCCAACAATTCCACTGATATATATATATATATATCAAAAGTACATATAGCTTAATATGTACACAAGGAGACATATTTTGTTTACTACAGCATTGTTATAATAACCCAACTGACAACTAGGCAAAGAAACAAACACACTACTGGTGAATGGAATGCACAGAGCACCTAAAATGAATTAAACAGTTTATCTGTATTAACATAGATATTAGAAACATAATCTTGAGTCTAAAAACCAAGTTGCAAGCTGTTATGTGCAGTAATACAACTTATCTACATTCAAAGCAACAAAATACCACTATCTAGTATTTATGAATACACATATACTTAAAATAAGATATTAAAAAAAACATGGCTTAGACAAACATCAAATTTATGCTAAGGTGGCCTCTGGGGAAAGAAGGAAATGGGACTGGCAAAAAAAATATATATATATGAAACTCCAACTTCAATATTTGATTTTTTTCAAAATAAAAGACCTGAGGTTAGAGTAGGAAAGGTTAGCATGCATTAGATCTGAGAGCCAGGTGTAGCTCTTGAATTTTTCTGTATTAAAAGTAAAAAGTGTTAAATGTACACTGACTTCTAGAATCAAGTATTTCCACAGTGAAACAGAAAAGGACTGATTACAGTACAGACTCTGCGTTACAACAGAGGCGCTGCCGTTCTGGATGTGTGACCTGGGCGGCCCCTCAGCCAGGAGAACCTCAGAGTGGACACTGCAAACCTAAAGGGCGTAGGGTGTGTTGAGGACACAGAAAGTACCATGGCATGAGTCACATTCAACAGAAGAGCTTAACTATGAGCTAAAGACCAAAGATTATGACAGAGTATGTTTTAGGAAACAAAGCTACTATTTTGCAAAACCCTCAGAAACAACTAAACAACTGCATTTGGTCTCTGATTCATGCCCATTTCTTTTCCTTTTCCTTATATCTTTTTTTCCCTTACCTGTTTCCTTCCATCAAAGTAATGGTTATTCTGAGGGCAGAGCTAATCGGCCCTCTGAAGGCTGAGAAACAGCACATTCTACCTTCGCTTCCCACACATTATGGGGTGCAATATCTTAATAGCAGCATCTATCAAAAAGCCTTGGAGAATTATTGCTTGTCCATTAGAAATCTCGCTAGCACTAATACGCCAGGAGTGAAGGGAGAACTAAGTTCTAGATCTACAGGAGCTTCGGGTACGTAGGGATAGCGTAGTGTGGCCAGTAATCTCAGCAAACCAGCTGCTACAAGCTGAAAAACGAGCTCTCCAGAATGCCTACAATTTCACTATCTCCTATCGTGGACGGATGCAAAATGCCTGCCAATCTCCTTCTGTGTTTGTCTGTTTATTTTGATAAAATGGGTCATAACTTGCCCCGCTGGTGTGGCCTAGTGGTTGAGTGTCAACTTATAAACCAGGAGGTCATGCATGGTTCGATTCCCAGTCAGGGCACATGACCAGAGTTTCAGCCTTGATCCCCAGTAGGGGGCGTGCAGGAGGCAGCTGGTTAATGATTCTTTCATCATTGATGTTTCTCTCTCTCTCCCTCTCCCTTCCTCTCTGAAATCAATAAAATTATATTTTTAAACAATAAAATAAAATAAATGGGTCATAACTTTGTATTTAAATCTCTTTTAAGGGCTATAGTAGTGAAAAATTTTATACACACATATGTGAACTGACTGTTTTGTCATACTATATTACAAAGGATCAAAAAAAGTGGGAAGGAGATTGTGCCATTATTTCAGATACATAATTGAAAGAATTACGGTTGGTTGAAAAATGACATTCTGGAGATTATTTGCATATATACATTTCAACATATTTTCTGAATAAAATGAAGAATATCTGGTCCTTTTGTCTATTTCAGAAATGCGCCTTAATTTCTTCTCTTGCTCTTTTAGCAAAACCTGCTCTTCTAGGTGTCTATCTTTTAAAAATATATATTTTTTATTGATTTCTGAAAGAGGAAGGGAGAGGGAGAGATAGAAACATCAATGATGAGAGAGGCTCATTGGTCAGCTGCTTCCTGAACAACCCCCACTGGGGATCTGACCGGGAACTGAACCGTGACCTCCTGGTTCATAGGTGGATGCTCAACACGCTGGCCGGGCTAGGTGTCTATCTTTAAGGGTCTTTTATGAACCCCAAACCAAAATCCTTTCACCATTTCTAAGTCCATTTTTATTAGTATAACCACTGATTAGGCAAAGTTAGGCAGCACAGCAGCTCCAGGGAAGAGAGCACGGGTCTGGAATCAGACCGCCAGGGGTCAGAACCAGGCTCTGCCACTTCGGGTTACAGCAATTTACTTAACCTGTCTGCACCTCTGTTCCTACCTGGTTAAAATGGGCGTTATAGTAGTATTTCTCTGAGAGTCATAGTAAATGAAATGCAGCGTCTAAAGTTGCAAACAGAACTACATAAACATTAGTCACAATTAATGTCATTGTATTGTCATCTTCATAACTGCCGATCCTGCTGCTAGGTGTAGGGAACTCAAAGCATAGGCCCTTGTCATCTGAAGGAGACAGGCAGATAAATAAGTAAATATAGAAAGGGGGTCCCCATGTAAACGAAGAAATGACCAGGTGGCTTAGGGTGTGAAGGAGATGAAAAGGCCCAATGATTTCCTTGATGCCAGGCCACTGTGTGGCTCTGGCAAGTGACCAAGAATACAGATGCCTAAAAAGAACCACACTTGAATGAGGCACCAGAATTCCTGTCTCCTGGGTCCTGAAACCTCCAATCTAACTGCCATGGCCTCTCCCGCAGACCACAGAGGCAGAGGGTCGCTGTGGAGATGTTTCAGTGCCAGCTGGTTCCCAAGGTGTCGCTGACATCTGCACACAAGTTCTCAAGTTGAGGGCACCTGAGGCTGCATTGGAGCCAAGAGGAAGAGGGAAAGGATTCCAGATGCTTTCAACCAGGTGCTGAGCAATGAATGCGCTTGCTCTGCCTGGCAAGGGGCACCCATGCAAACAAGGCATCTGTTTCCAGCCCAGTGCTGAGGGCCAGGCCCTAGGGAGCCACCATCTTCTCGCCCTCATTTCTGGTGTCACGCGGAGAAAGGACATCCATCTTCCCGAAGGAGCACCTTGTATACAAGCAGAGCCCACGAATTCTTGCCAAGAGGGCCTTTGTGCTCTGCTCTCCCAGTTTTGGCATTTTTTTACCCTCCAAACCAAGGTGACTCACTCTATTGTTCTAAGTCTGCACTGGGAAGCCTTCAGGGAGGCTGGTATTTCGGGCATTCCAACGCAAAATAGAAATTACTGCTCCCGGCCACAACACACTCTTCTTTTACTAATCAATTTTTTTTTTTTTTTAACTCTCAGGATAAGTTAAGCTTTAATGGAACAGAAAAAAAAAAAAAAAAGGTGATCTTCACACATATTATACCAAGGAATTCAGTGTTTTAAAAAAATCAATTTTTTTTTGGAGAGCATTTATTTCTGAGAAACTCAAAATCGCTTAGTGTCATTTATCTTCCCAACATCACAGGGAAGGTGGGCTTCCAGCTTCCCATCTCCAGGCCCCTCCAACTGATAACAAACAGATGTTTCTTGCTGAGGGAGAATCTAATCACGGTGTCTGTCCTGATGTGCAAGGCTGAGCAGGACAGATGGCTGACAGTGGGGCCCGAAGCTGGGGAGGGAGGGCTGACTTTCACTGGCAGCCGAAAGAGGAGAGAGGATGACCCCTCCCGTCAGGGCAGCCACAGGAAAAGAAAAGAACTTCTAGACCTGAATTCATAGAAATAAGAGAAGTGAACAGTGTGTCCTTGACCCTAGTTATTTCTCACAGAGCTAGAAATTAAGTGCAAGAAGTATTTGACCACAATTTACCTGGGTTCTGGGCTGTAGGCTTAGCTAGGGAAAAAACAACTATTAATGAAAGCTATTTCTTGCTCTGGCTGGTTTGGTTCAGTGGTTAGAACGTTGGCCCGTGGACTGAAGGGTTCCGGGTTCGATTCAGTCAAGGGCACATACTTCGATTGCAAGCTTGGTCCTCGGCCGCAACTGATGTGTCTCTCTAACATCAATGTTTTTCTCTCACTGTCTTTCCCCCCCACTTCCACTCTCTCTAAAAATCAATGGGAAAAAATATCCTTGGGTGAAGATTGAAAAAACAAAACAAAAACTATTTCCTAATGCTTAGTAATTTCTGTAAGAATGAATCAGCAGTTTTAGTATTGTATATTAAGGTGAAATTTAATAAAAGGTATTTCTATTTCTTCCCACTATAGTTAATTTCTAAGTTAGTGTAATTTGATTTCTATAGCATTAACACATATAGTATTTACTAGGAAATCCAGCAAAAATCCCAGTTGAAATATGAAGAGTTTCATTTTCACCTATGAGACTCACAGTTGAAATAACTTTGATGCTAAGCTTTCTGAGACAGGACTGAGGGGAGAACACGTTCTACAGCAGGTCACTTAGAGCAGCGGTCGCCAACCGGTGGGCCGCGGACCACTGGTGGGCCGTGAGGTCCGAAAGGGTGGCGACTGCTCACTTAGAGCACACATCTGGCTCCTCAGAACCGGAACTTGCTGACTTAAGACGATGTGAAAGAATCAAAAGATGGCATCATTCTGAAACCTTTGTGGAAAGGAAAAGTCCCATTTTAACACCTAGTTGGGTCATTCAATAGATTAGCAAAAACAATAACAATAGATCCTTGATGTGCTTTCTGTTCTTGAAATGTACCAAAAATTGCCATAAAAAGTGAAATCCAGAGATATCTGAGAATGAAAGGGGAGGTGGTGAGAAAGGGGATCGCTGCTATATCTGTACGTAAGTTCTCCTCCGGCCCCTGCCCACCTCCTTCCTCTGTAATCCAGTAGGGCCCTCCAGTGCCCACCTCTCATTGTCCTGGCCTGGTCAGCTGACTCTTTTGCTCCACCGCTGTGAACGCTACACATACAACTGGACTCACCTCACACCTGCCGGAATGGCTGCCATCAATAAATCAACAAACAACAAGTGCTGGCGAGGATGTGGGAAGAGGGAATGCTAATGCGCTGCAGGTGGGAACGCAGATTGGTGCAGCCACTATGGTAAACAGTATGGAATTTACTAAAAAAATTTAAAATGGAACTACCATTTGACCCAGCAATCCCACTTTTAGGAATATATACTAAGAAGCCTGGAACACCAATCAGAAAGAATATATGCACCCCTATGTTCATAGCAGTGCTATTAACAATTCCTAAGATCTGGAAACAGCCCAAGTGCCCATCAGTAAATGAATGGATAAAACGGCTGTGGTATGTTTACACAATGGAATACGTAAAAAAAGGCTCTCTTACCCTTTGTGACAGAATGGTTGGACCTGGAGAATTTTATGCTAAGTGAAATAAGCCAGTCAGAGAAAGACTAATATCACATGGTCTCACTTACATGTGGAATCTAATAAACAAAATAGATCCAGAGGCACGGATGCATGGAACAGACTGAAGAAGCTCAGAGGGGAGGGATGAGGAGATGGGAAGAGATTAACCAAAGAACTTATATACATATATGCATAGCCCATGGACACAGACAATAGTCTGGGATGGTCTGGGATGGGGCAGGGACTGGGTGGAGAGGGGCAAAGTGGGGGAAATTGAGGGATATATGTCAGCAATATCTGTAATACTGTCAACAACAAAAAAGTATTGTTTTAAGAAACTGAATTGGAAGCAACGCTTCCTAAGCAATTTACCAAACCCATCAACTCCCATGCTTTTCACCAAACACATCAATTAATTGGATAAAGACTAGAAAAGGCATCTTTTCTGTAGGAATTTTCTTTAATTTCTTTACACAAGGTCCACAAGGCACTGGAACGAGAGTGGGGTTGTGTCAGAGCCTCATGTTAAAAAGAGCAGTGACTGTGTGGTAAATGACTGTCTCTATAAGGAGCAATGACAAAAGGTGGTAAAATTGAACAATGATCATGGTGAATGGCTGCTAATTGGGACCAGTGACTCCGAGGAGCTGTCATGAGTCAGCAGAAAACTACGATCCTATTCATTCTGACAGGGACTTTTATAAAATTAAAAATATTTGACAAATACTGAAATCAAATGTTAGCATTCATTCAAATGTCAATAATTTATGGATAGGAGAAGGACTGTTCTATTTTAAATGCTATACTTAAATTTAGAAAATGTTTTCCAAAACCAAGAAAACTTCAATTACTGGATTAGAAATTTCTAAATTTTGCAAAAAGAATATATTATCCCTGTTCAAAAATTAGTTTATAGAAGACAAACAAATCCAACTGGCACTACAAAATACACAGAAATAAGACAGACTTATTTTATATTTATCTTTGCCTCACTCTTTAATTTCTACTTTTGCAAATACTATCTTATTGTATTTCCTACAACCTTATACACTATCCTATCTAATAAAATAGTAATATGCAAATTGACTGTCACACCAACACACAAGATGGCTGCCCCCATGTGGCCAAAGATGGCTGTCCCCATGTGGACACAAGATGGCCGCCACATGATGGCCAGCAGGGGAGGGCAGTTGTGGGCAGTTGGGGGTGACCAGGCTGGCAGAGGAGGGCAGTTGGGGGGGACCAGGCCTTCAGGGGAGAGCAGTTGTGGGGGGACCAGGCCTGCAGGGGAGGGCAGTTTGGGGGAAGGACCAGGTCTGCAGTGGAGGACAGTTGGGCAGGGGGGAACCCAGGCCTGCAGGGGAGGGCAGTTGGGGGGACCAGGCCTGTAGGGGAGGGCAGTTGTGGGGACCAGGCCTGCAGGGGAGGACAGTTGAGGGGGACTAGGCCTGCAGGGAGGGCATTTAGGGGTGACCGGGGCAGCAGAAGAGGGCAGTTGGGGGGACCAGGCCTGCAGGGGAGGGCAGTTGAGGATGACCAGGCCTGGAGGGGAGGGCAGTTGGGGGAGACCAGGCCAGCAGGGGAGGGCAGGCCTGCAGGGGAGGGCAGTTGGGGGGGACCAGGACTGCAGGGGAGGGCAGTTGGGGGGCCAGGCCTGTAGAGGAGGGCAGTTAGGGGTGACCAGGCCAGCAGGGGAAGGCAGTTAGGGGCAATCAGGCCAGTAGGGGAGCAGTTAGGCGTCGATCAGGCTGGCAGGGGAGTGGTTAGGGAGTGATCAGGTTGGCAGGCAGAAGCGGTTAGGGGCAATCAGGCAGAGGCAGGCGAGCGGTTGGGAGCCAGCAGTCCTGGATTGTGAGAGGGATGTCCGACCTCCCGTTTAGGCCCGATCCCAGTAGGATCAGGCCTAAACGGGAGGTCGGACATCCCTCAAGGGGTCCCAGTAGGATCGGGCCGAAACGGGAGGTCGGACATCCCTCAAGGGGTCCCAGATTGGAGAGGGTGCAGGCTGGGCTGAGGGACACTCCCCGCCCCCCCCCCCCCCCCAGGCACGAATTTCTTGCACCAGGCCTCTAGTGTTAAAATATTGCTAGAAGGAAGAGAGAATAAAAATAAGCATACCAACAAATTTGTAGCCAAAAGTGTTCAAATTACAAATAAGGAAGCATTTTCAGTGGCAGAGTCATGTAAAAGGTGTTTTCTTGAGATGTGGGGCTAGGGTTAGGTGCAGCTCAGTAAGGAGATCTCTGGGGCAGTAAGTATATTTGCTTGTTTACCAAACCACATGCATATTGTTTTTCTTAGTCAACAGAATGACTACCATGAAAAGGAGTTGAGGATGAGAATGACATAGCTGAATGCAGTTGAACCAGGTAACTATCTGCTTCTGGTGGTCATTTCCAAAGGCTTGTTGCAAAGGCAAAGCTGTATTTTAATCCCACGAGAGTCCCACAGTATACTACTCACCATGTGTGCCTGAAATAATCCAGGGATGAGAGACTGGTTAGAGAGGTTGATGATCCTGGAGGACTCCTTTAGGACATAGATCTTGCCAAAATCCACCTGGTCGGGATAGACGTAGATAACCGGGCCTTCTCCGATGCTCCTTAACTGACACGTCTGCGTTCCCAGAGAGAGAAGGAACACAGGAACAGCTGAAAACGGCTGGCCTTAAAATTCGATTGAAACAGAAGTTTCTAGCCACCTCTTCTGTAAAAAGCAGGGGCACAAAAGGGTGCTCAGGAGAACCGACCTCCCTTCCCCCTGGTACTCTTGGTCAGAGGGACACAGGGATGGCCATGCCGGTCAGACCTTTGAATTCAGTCTGAAATCCCTCCAGGATGGTCTGCTTTGCTGGGTCAGCCTGGAGCTGTGCACTGAGGGGAAACCAGATAACGGTCCTCTATATGCCACCCAGTACTCCAGCTTCAAGAACACTCAGCATGGGGCTGAGGACTGGCACTTAAGAATAGGAAGTGGCCTGGCTGGCGTGGCTCAGTGGTTGAGCATTGACCTATGAATCAGGAGGTCACGGTTCGATTCCGGATCAGGGCACAAGTCTGGGTTGAGGGCTTGAGTCCCAGTGTGGGGCATGCAGGAGGCAGCCGATCAATGATTCTCTCTCATCATTGGTGTTTCTATCTCTCTCTCCTTTTCCCTTCCTCTCTGAAATTTATAAAAATATATTATTAAAAAAAAAAGAATCGGAAGTGGCTGAGATCCACTTTGCTCCACGCCCTTCGCCCTGTGTCCTCAGCCAGAAAAGGGGCCTTTTTCTTTCATAAAGTGCTGGCTGCTCAGCAAGTGGCCCTCACACGAGCTGCATTTTCAATAAAAAATAGTTTTTAAAAAAAAGAGAATCACTCATTTTAAATATATATACTCTCACACACACACACATACACACATACACAGGTGTACTCTCCTGGCAGAGATCCTGACTTGATAGGTCTGGAGAGGGTCAGGCATGTCTATGAAAAACTCCTTAAAAGAGTTTAAGAACAAGTGCTACAAACACCACTACTTTTGGAATTATCCACAAATAGATTCCCGAAGTACCGTATTGCTAGTTTTTTTTTTTTACCATGGAGTGAAAATGTAGAATTCCAGAACGACAAACAACGGGAGGATATGCAAATATGGCATGTGCCTTAAAAGCGGAGGCTTGGAGGTTTGGTAAGAAGTACAGCAATTGTAACTGCAATCTGAAAACTGTCTCTCACCACAGGGTGGTCCTGGCTCCCGAAGACCGAGATGTAAACCGTGGACCTGTGTTCCCCAGTGACCTGGGTCTCCAAGATCAGGGGTATGTGGACGGTGCTTTGGGGAGGGATGATTCCATAGGGGCTGGGACTAGAGAGCAACACAGCGGGTGAGTCCTCGTCTACCTGGTGGGAGAGACAAGCCAGAGAGATAACAAGCCCCCGGCAGGATAGAAAATCAGTAGCATATTAGATTATTTTGAAACAAGTGTTGTTCTGTGTCCATGGAGGTTCTTTAGAAATGTCTCATTGTTCAAGCAAGTATGTAGGGATGAGCACCCCAATTTTGCCCAAAGGGAGTTTGGTTGAGTGTGCATAAGGCCCTAAATTCAAAGTGCACAACCCGGCAGATGTAGAGATTATCCACAACATGAATCAGTTCAGGACAGCAGCTGCCCACGGCCACCTTCCCCACCTGGCCCTTTGCGCCCCCATGTCTCACTCCCTCCACCTTGTCCCTTTGTGTTCCACCAAGAGAGGCCACTAGTACTTCCCGAACACATGGCGCTGCCCCTACCTCCAGTTCTTTGCACGTGTTTCCTCTTTTTGGAATGCCCGCTCCCTTCGACCTGCCTGCACCCTCACCCTGAATCCCCCAGGGATCCCCAGTGCCCTGGGGTCGGAGCACCCTGCAGTCCTTTTCCACAGCCCACACTATCGATGTGTCCATCGTCGCCATGGGCTGGACACTTCTTAGGGCACAACCTGAGCCTCTTCTCAATGCCCACTTTCTGGCCCAAAACATATGCTCAGTACATGTTTTTTAAATGGGGAAATAGGTGGGCAAATGAATGAATGTTGTCCAGCGTCTACCAATGAACGCTGCCCAGCCTATCACTAGCTCTTGTACAATGACAACAACCACTAACAAAACCTTAAAAATCCCATGGCCAAATAAGTTTAGGTAATTCTGGGAAGCACTCCGAAGCTCAGCTCCCGGAGAGGACGACAGAGCATGCGGTTTTACCTGTCCGGAGCACCCCGCGGGCTTTCCCTGCCTGGACTGGTGTAACGTGGCCTAATCTAACTGCTCATCCCTCTGCAGCTGCGTGCTGTCCGGCCTCGTTGGAGCTTGAGGCCACAGGAAAACCAGTAATACTGATTCCGTCTTTATATAAACTTTTTATATTTTGTTCATCGTGGACTTTTCATTAATATTGATTTCATAAAATGTGGCATGAAAATGTTAATCTTGATTGTTTTGAACTTTTCGGCTCCACCTTAAATATTGTGCTTGAGGCAAGCGCCTCACCCTTTCCCCGGCCCAGTTGTGCAGAAATACCTTCCCCGTCACCCCAGATGCAGGCTCTGCTCAGAGCTCTTGAGGTGACCTGCACTGCGTAGGGCGGGCCTGCTGTGCTGTTAAGCATCTGAAAGTTGGAGAAGTTGTCTCCTGTGGCCCCCCCACCCTTGCCTTCTGGTTTTGTCTCAGGGAAGTCCGCAGAATAACTGCAATCCCCTCTTTTACATACCAGCCCTTCGACTAATGAAGGGTAGCTATTTTGGCAGGGTTAAGTCTTGTCTGTTCCAGATTAAATACTACGTATCCTCCTCATATGACTTGGATTTTCAGATCACATAGATTGCCACTCTGGTTACCTGGAACATGATTCAATTTTTCCCCAGGTTTCTATTACAAAAATACAATGTCAAGATCTGAAGACAAATTTCTGCGTTGATGGTGGCCACCTCCTTTCTCTGGCTGAACACGTTTCTCTGATGGGCCTAAACCTGCCTTCGTTCTGTGGTCCCCACATTGGTCTTTTAACTCATTTTGAACTTATAGCCAGATAAAACTCCCATTTGATTTTGTTTGCATGAATTTTTATCAGAGAACTGTCCTTACAGAACTGAGTTTAAACCCAAATGCACTCTGGGTAAACTGCATCTCATTAGGAACCTTCCATTCCTCTGGGTTGCACAGATCTTTTAAAATCTTTAGTCCATACGCATTTGACTGCATGGTTAATTCCCAGGCAATTATCTGCAGGTGCAACTTCTGCGTGTTGGCTTAATTGACGCTTTCTTTATCAAAGGCAATTTTCCTGGGAAATTAGCAACTGCTTACAGTCTCCCACCTGGCCAGGTGTAGTGGCATGTGGACAATCTATTTCATAAAATATTAAGAGGCACTTTCTCCTTTCTCACTCCTGTGTATCTCTAGCCTTCTAGTCCAGCATATCAATATTGCATTACCTTGTCTTAGTGAAGCGGTTCACGTCACAGCCATGAACATAAACGAAAACCCCCAGCTCTGCCCCGTTCCCCGTGCATGGTTAATTCCCAGGCAATTACCTGCAGGTGCAACTTCTGCGTGTTGGCTTAATTGACGCTTTCTTTATCAAAGGCAATTTTCCTGGGAAATTAGCAACTGCTTACACCTGCAGCTGCTTATGCACGCAGGTGGCAATCCAGCTGTGGCTTTATAACCCCATCCCCAGATTATCCCAGGGTTAAAAGTCAGAATTACACAAGGTCGTGTGTTTAGGAATATGGCTCCTAAGAAGGATATCTCTTTCTTACTGAGGGAATCCAACTGCAGAAACATCAACACTGAGAAAGGATCAAGTAACTCACCTGGGGCAGGACCTCGTAGCATCCTGGGAGGTCATCCGGGTTGACAAGCTGGATGGTTTTCTCGTACGGGTACTTCAGGAAGCAGCGCCCGAAGTCCACCTCTGCATTAGCCATGCGGAGGGCGGGTACAATACACCTGCTCAAAGGAAGGAGCCCATTAAAGAATTGAAAAGGATAGAAAGCTTGTTTACATATGGAGAACGAAGAGTCCCAAGTTAAAACACATTTGTTACTGTCACATCGTATTTTTCTCTAATAACTACATTAATCACTTTCAAATCTTCTCTCCTTGCCTTCCCTCTCCCCCTTAGCCCCCAGTCATCATTTTTTAATCAAAAAAAGGGCTGGAAGCAAGACTCCTTAAACAGCTGTGGGTAAGGACTAGCATTCCCATTGTTTTTCATACTTAGCCTTCCTTTGGCAAGGGACCCCCATAGGACAGGTTCCTTAGGGTAGTGAACCTGTTTCCCTGACAAACAGGGGCAAAGCCACCAGCATGGGGTCCTAACTAGCTGTGACACTTTGGACCAGCCCGAGTCCCCCGAGGGCTGGTAACAGCTCACACCAGCTAAATAATGGTAATAATTCTAATTCCTATGCAGAACAGCTGTCTTGGATCAGCAGGCTCAGGCAGCTGCTCGACCCAGCGCTGGCGCCGTGACAACAGGGGATGAGGTGGAGGAGAGGGAGGGAGGGGTGTGTGCTGGAGAGGGAGGAATTGAAGCCCTGTGTGTGCAGCTGGTCTATCATTAGGTGACTTGGGTTTTATTTGTGTCTGTGAATCTCAGCGTCTGCCCTGCCCGGCTGCCCTGTCACAACATAGTGCAATGGTGAGGAGCGCTGGCATTGAAGTCGGACAGAGCCAGGTTCAAGCACAACCTTGAGCAAGTTGTTTTCCCCCCTAGAGCCCCATGTTGCTTATAAATAAAATGCAGGTAATTCTAGGGGTTGACAGTAGCATCATTAACTCTTCTTAGGGAACTGTGGGAAATACAGGAGCTAATGTGAATGGAGGGCATAGCACAGTGCCATGGAAGGGCTCAGTAAGAGGCGATTGATGTGTGGGCGGGGGCACGGCAAGCCATCACTGCTGGCTCTCTGGGAAAATCACTTTAGAGAGCAAGTTCGAAAAGCAATTCTCTGTTGAGGGTCTTTGAGCAGTTTCTACAGATTACAGGAAAGTACTGTAATGACAGGAAAGAGAGCCCTGTTAACCCCAAAGCTTGAGATTTCACATGGGATGAGTGTTCGTTTTTAGCTAAAATGGAAGTTGTCAGCTGACCCAATGACTTTCAAAAGCTAATCCTTTACTACCTGAAATGCTGTGGCTGAGAGGGTTCAAAGTTAGTACTTAACGTGGGTCACAGAGTATACATGGTAGAAACTCATAGCCTCTTAGGACCTTTTTTAAAAAAAAAAAAATATATATATATATATATATATATATATATATACATACATATATTATTGCTTTCAGAGAGGAAGGGAGAGGAGGAGAGAGAGAGGAACATCAGTGATGAGGGAGGATCATTGATCGGCTGCCTCCCACTGGGGATTGAGCCCGCAACCTGGGCATGTGCCCTGACTGGAATCAAAGCACGACCTCATGGTTTATAGGTCCACACTTAACCACTGCCACACCGGCCAGGCAGGCCTTCTTAAAAAAAAAAAAAATTGGTATTTCCTATTGATAGCTGTAGGGAAAAGAGGCTGGAAAGTATCAGAATAAATCCACATACAAAAATGCAAGACTAGACAAAAAGGCCAACTTGGGTATAGACAGGACCAGATGAAAGACTCCGCATGTTTTTTAAACAAACAGATAAATTACGTAGGTGTTGGGAAGGAATACTGAGTAAATAGATCACGACAAGACCTTGACCTTCAAGTTCCTTTAGGGCTGCTCTTTGACTTCATCCAAGCCCAAGGCCCCTGCGAAGGTGCCCCTTATGATGCCTCCACCAACCAGTAGGTCTGCACCTTCTTTAAGGTGCATTTTCTTAAGATTCATGACAGACCTAAATTCTAGGAACTGATGTATTGCCAGCAATTTTCTCTATTTCCTTTAGATGGCATTTTCCAATGTACACTCCAAAGTCCCAGGTCTGGACCCTCGTTTGCTTTGGCAACAGTGTGGCTGATTATTGTATTCAGGGTCACTGTCACCATCAGTGGAAAGACAGTAACTTGGTCAAGTAGACACAGTCACCAAAGCAAGCCAGGATCTTAACCTGACTCCAGAGCCCATTGCTGTCTCGGTTAAAAAAGAGAGAAGCTGCCCAACTGGTGTGGTTCAGTGGTTGAGTGTTGACCTATGAACCAGGAAGTCATGGTTTGACCCCTCATCAGGGCACATACCCGGGTTGAGGGCTCCATCCCCAGGAGGAGGTGTGCAGGAGGCAGTCAATCAATAATTCTAATCATTGATGTTTCTCTCTCTCTCTCCCTCTCTGAAAGCAATAAAAAAAATGTGTGTTTTTTTAAATAGAGAAGTTGGTGATGGTTCTGAGGAGTTTACAGTTAGAGAGGGCCTTGTTTGGGCGCCCGCTTCAGCCCGGAGCAGGACTGTCTTGCTAAACGGATCGACCACTGCAGAATTGTGGACACCGCTCTTTCTGCTGCAGACCTCCGGGGTACTGTATTTAATGATAAACATAAAAAACAGCAACTGTTCACATCTTTCTGCTAAAATCCTTTTAGTTATATACCTGGAAAGTCAGAAAGTTAAAAACAGAGAGCACCAGTATTCTTCAAACAACACACACACACACACACACACACACACACACACACGCACGCACGCGCACACACACACACACACACCCTTCTCTTATTTCCACAGAAGGTGAAGGTGCGTTGGCAGTTTGAAAGCTCTGCCATTTGAATCACACTCAGCCTCCCTTCAGGGAAAGCAGAAAAATGCAGTGTGGGCCGTTTACAGGCCTGCTGCCTTCTGGTGAGGCAGCCCTTCCTGGGGCCCAGGGAGCCTGGGAGAGGGGGGCAGGTGAGTGATACCTCGCTGTAATGAGGAGCGCCAGCACTTCTTCCCCGATGCCCTCCACGTCCACCACCAGGGCCAGCTCGTATTTCTGCACCGTGTTGGAGCATAAGGTCACCTGGAAAGCAAAAGGTGAAAAGCTGCTCTTCTAAAAGCCCAGCTCTCCCCCTGCAGCGGGGAGCGGGGAGCCCCGGGACACTGCGGAGTGCGGCTTCTGAGTACTTGATTGTGGGATGCATGGCATTTTACACTTTTAGTTGAACCAGCTGCATGTCGGGGTCCGGGCATGCTGAGTTTTTTCAAAGGCCAGGTTAGAAGTGCAGTGGCTTTTAGTACAATAGGCTGGCTCATTTCTGAGGAGACTGTTATCAAAGAAGCCGTGTACCTACATAAGGGGGGAAGTGACCATGAAGGATGAGCAACATCAAACTAACGTGAATTATTGCAATTTAAGTTGTTCCCCATACCTCTGGGCTATATTAATGATGAAAATTTAGTACACCAATAAAACACTCCAGCTGAATGTCTCTTATAGCAAAATACATGACATAACCATGTCAGTAGCAGAGAATGGCATGAAACATCAGCTAGTTTTGTGCTCTGTGTGTGGTTTTTTCCTTTTTACCAAAATCTTGTCCCCCGCCCCCATAGTCATTATTAAAGCAGAAAATAGAGGTGCCAAAGAAAGGTCTGCCTAAGGACAATATCTGGCAAGCAGTATGTCTCACCCCGTGTTTTATTTACTGTTGTGAAACGTTACATTTAGGCTTTTGAAGCCTTGTTACGATTTTAATTGCTTTACAATGATTTGTACTGGAAGGGATGCATGCAAGTCTAGAAAAGAGCTTCTGGCACAGGTTATGGCTTTTCTAGCTATACATTATGTATCAGGTACTAATTAAAATTATTTTTTAGTTGCAGAGGGAATTACTGGATGCAAATTTGAGTCCACAGAGACATGGTTGGAGTACAGATCATGAGGGAAAATTGAAGCTTCGAGAAAGCTTTTCCAAATAGAAAGGAAAAATAAAGTGAAGATGGGGTCATTGATTTGGAAAGACGATGTGTCAGATTTGGAGAGAGGCAGCTGCCCCTGTGTGCAGAGATTCCTGGAGTGATCTGCCCTTGTTTATGTCTCTGAGCTGTGATTAGGAGGCAGAAAAACACGTGGTTCTGGCAGAAGGCTACTAGATAGATCTACATCTTGTCAAATCTTCCTGTACTATGTGAGAGAGGAAAAAAAAAAAAAAAAAGGAGGGGGAAAAGGTAGCTAACAGGTAGGCTGAGCATTAAGAAATAAAAAATTAAATAAATTCATTGCAACAGCACTTCTCTCTGGGAAATTCACAGTTAGCAACTATGATTTGTGAATGGTTGTGTCCTCCCCAAACTCCTATGTTGAAATCCTAGCCCCTAATGTGATAGTATTAGGAGGTGGGGCCATGGGAGGTGATTAAGTCATGAGGGTGGGGCCTTCATGAACAGGATTAGTGCCCTTATAAAAGAGGGCCATCCACCATGTGAGGATGGAAGGAGAAGTCAGCAGCCTGCAAGCTGGAAGAATGCCTTCACCAGAACCCAAGCATGCTGGCTCCCTGATCTCAACATCCTACCTCCAGACTTATGAGAAATAAATCTGTTTTTTTATAAGCAACCTGGTCTCTGGTATTTTATAAGAGCAGCCCAAATAGACTGAGATAGTAATCCTGAGAGGTTATAATGATATATGAAATCAAATCCCATTGGACCAGTGGAGAAGCCCTTGAAAGAACTAAAAAAACAAAAAACAAAACTCCTAGAAAAGAGTTAGGATGAGTGGATTCATGGTGAGATATTATGAAGCATTTAAAACAATTTTGAGGGGATAAAACCATAGCTGAATTAAATATTCACAGACAGTGACTAAAGAGGAAATTATTAACCTTAGCTATAAAGTCTTATCTTTTTTTCTTTTCCAGAAAAGATAAAATCATTCCAATTTTGCAGCATTCAATATTGCTAGACCTGACTGTTTGAAGAAGAAAAAGTCAGTGAGAGAAGACAGGAAAACTTCCTCAGTCAGCCATGAAATAATTCTGCTGGTGGCACTGACAGCCAAACATTAAGCCCTGTTAGAAACATGGCATCCACATTCACTATGAAGCCCGGGTTCAGACTAAAAATCTGAATCAACGGATGCCATAAATGTGGACATTTATTGGTATAAACGATTTGAGTCTTAAGGAAAGGAGGACCTAATTATCACTGAGTCCTTAAATCTTTTTATATCTGTGCTGATGGGTGCACTATCTGTGTAGAACTGTGGTTTCACTAAAAATCCCTACAACCCACTGATCTAGTGGAGGCAACACATCGAGGTGGATGGAAATCCACGGGAGTGGTGTCAGTTCTTTTGCCCACTGTATTTGCAAAATACAGTGTCTTTCCCCACAGCGGTTTGTTTCCTGATAGGCCCACGTTTCCATGTGAACTAGAGGCACTCCTTCCCACTGACTCTGGGCACGTAGAGCAAACCCTGGGTGTGGTCCCAGTGGCCACCTGAGAGTTCAGCGGCCTCGGGTGTGCGCACTTTACCCTGATAGCAGCGAATCCTTGGGAGCGAATGGTGCCACAGTTAGGGTTGATGGTAAATTCTTTTGGTTTCGTTATGGGTATTTCCTCCTTGTTCCAAGAAGGTCCTTTGGTGTCTGAATACTGCTCACAGCTTGAAATGCTTTCATGGCCATCCCCAGGGATACGCAGTTTGAAGGTCATGGGGACCAAGGAGGTATTATTGAGGGAACATATCAAGGTATGAGGAAACCCTGGAAAACAAAATATGAGGTGAGAAAAGCCCCACAATAGCCTCCCTTTAACTCCAACCTCCTCAGCTGCCAAACCTCTCAAATAAATGGTCTACGCAATTCAGCACTACTTGCTTAATTCTAACTCTCCCCCATATTGTTTTCAATTGTAAATCAATACATACATTTCATTCATTTACTCAGGGTCACTGTCACCATCAGTGGAAAGACAGTAACTTGGTCAAGTAGACACAGTCACCAAAGCAAGCCAGGATCTTAACCTGATTCCAGAGCACATTGCTGTCTCGGTTAAAAAAGAGAGAAGCTGCCCAACTGGTGTGGTTCAGTGGTTGAGTGTTGACCTATGAACCAGGAAGTCATGGTTTGACCCCTCATCAGGCACATCCCGGGTTGCGGACTCCATCCCCAGGAGGAGGTGTGCATTGAATCATTCGCTCAATCATTCAATGGATACTTATTCATTTACTATGCACCGACAATAGACATAAAATCACCATCCCTCCCGAGAGCTGGCCTCTGTTATCAGTTTGCTGAGTAGTCTTCTAGAAGGATATTTTGCATTTAACTTTTGCATAGAAATACAGATTCCCTCCCAAACAGAATAATGTTTGCTCTTTTTATTTGTCTGTGTGTGAAAGGAGCAGCCTGTGCGGTTTTGTCCGCATGCGATCCCGAGCCTGCCAAGACCTTATATAACTTACCCTGGACCTGTCTGAGGCTCATACCCTCAGGGTCGATGACACAAAACGGAATAACAGCCTCTACCAAGAGGGACTTTGTGATCTGCTTCTGAGCCAGACAGAGACCAACACATTGGCTTTTACCTCCCTGAGGCAAAGCTGCTTTCTCATGCTATAGCTAGCCCCCCTACATCCGGTTCAGTGAGATTCACGTTCCCTTCCAAAGAGATGGGGGTCCTCCTTGCCTGGTAAGCAACAAACTGAGCTCTGATTTTGGATCCCCTAGGTGCCCATTGTATCTGCCACCCCTTTCAGAACAAGAATTATCTGTAACCACAGGAGAACAAATATGCATGTAAACACTACTCTTTCTACTTTGAACCCTACGGCAGTATTCTACAACTGGCCTGGGAGTCACCGCTGCAGTACTGCAGAGGGCACTTTGAACTGATCCACTTCTCTCCCCATGTCTGAGCCCTGTCTACGCAATAGGGCTGTAGAGGCAACATGTTCATGTCTCCCCTGTGATACCACCCCTGCCAATCAACTTGGAAGAAACCTTTAATGAAAAAAATAATTGTCTGATAAAGTGCACCTGAAGGATTATTCTTGAAAATTCCAGAGGAACTGCTAGAAAGTCAGTTTCACAATCATGCAATTGCTACATTGGACGTACACTCTGATTTGACCCGACCATTTGTGGGATAAACACTCGTCTATTGTAGGGTGTGCATATTATGGAAATGGATCCTATAAAGACTCAGGTGGGTTCTTCCAAACCATTGCTCAGACTACTTCCTGAAGCTATTCGTTTTTCTCAGAATAAAGGCAATTATAACCTCATCCCTAGAGCAATTCCTTGTACCATTACCTGTAATATTGCTTGTCAAAAAGCCTAAAGGGAAGGGATATTGTTGAAGACTAGGATTCTGGTAGCACTAAATCCTAACACTGTCCTATCTACAGTCTCAAGGGAATGCCGGTACTTTACAGTGCAGACCTCTATTCTCCCTTCCTTGGCATCTATGAGCTGAGATATCAAAATATATAAAAACTCAACATTTCTTGGACTAATTAACAACATGCTCGGTCAGAACGCCTTAAAGATTCACAGCAGCACCTTCATTCCTCTCCTAGTACTTAAATTTGATTTAAAAGACAATATTCTCAGGAGACTTGATTTTCATTTAACATGCATATTGTCACCTGACCTAGGAAGCCTCTAAGAAGACTTACATAAACTAGGAGCAAAAGAGTATAAGGCAGCAAAGGAAAAGTTTCCATTCTGACAAAAGATGCTACATTAACTAGAACATGATTGTTCTACTAAAGAATGGACCTAAGTAAGGAGAGTGTGAAATTGTTCAGCAATACCCAGGACCAAAAATTCAATTACAATTCATGGACTTTGGGGGACACATGGGATCTTTTAGACAACAGATTCCTAATTTTTCTAGTAAAATAAAAATCTCCACCAAGTGAAGGGAAATGTGTTGGCAGATCATTCTGCAAAACAGGTGGTACTTTTGTAGTTGTCTGTAGAAATAAAGCAGAAAACGGGAGATCAATAAACATCTGCACAACCCATTTTGGACATAAAAAAAAAAAATGAGCCTCGGACTTAGAAACACCACCATTTCCTAAAACCAGCATCCTCTGTCCACTTCAGTGTCTTCGGCACACCGACTGTGATGTGCCCCAAAGCCCGAGCTGGTCCTTGACAGAAACCACAGATCCCGTCACAGAGGAGATAAGGTCACCTCCGAACAAGAACTGATGGTAAAAGTTTTCCTCGGTAGCTGGATATCACATTCCAGAAAAACTGTGCAGTGAGACATGGGTTTACATCACACTCCAGTAAACCTTTCAAATAAAAGATGATATATTTAAGAATGTGTTCCTATAATTGTCTGTACATTCTTTAGATGGATTTGAGCCTCCCTATATAGAAAGGCTGCTGCCATAAATGTGACTAAGAAATTATACACTTTAACTTTCCTCCCTGAGGAAGAGCAACCTCACACAGAAGATATGAAGAATCTTACAGTGCACTAACCATTTGATGTAAAATTTCATGATCCACAATTCTTGGGAAATGTACAGCATAAAAACAGTATTACGTCTCTTGAATTGGCCAACCTCTCTGAGGCTCTTGGAATTCTTTGGGGGGAGAGTTTTACCTTTAATTCTAATGTCCATCAGATCAGGTTAATTTCCTCTGGAACTCATAGACTATTAAACTAGAAAATCCAGGAAATTACAAGTCTTTTATCAGTCTGAGTCAAGCTTGCTTCATGCAGACATAACTAAATATTGTCAAGAACCAACTCATCTATAAGGTCTAGAAGCCGTCCCTAAAAATTCACCTTCAGGACTTCTCTCTTCTTTCAATGAGTACTCTGAAAACATATACCAACAGTCTTCTTTAGGGGCTTCGCTGACCCTGGGGTTGCCTATAAGGTAGACCTTTGGGTAAAAAGATGCCCAAAGGTTGCCGAAACCGGTTTGGCTCAGTGGATAGAGCGTCGGCCTGCGGACTGAAAGGTCCCAGGTTCGATTCCGGTCAAGGGCATGTACCTTGGTTGCGGGCACATCCCCAGTAGGGGGTGTGCAAGAGGCAGCTGATTGATGTTTCTCTCTCATCGATGTTTCTAACTCTCTATCCCTCTCTCTTCCTCTCTGTAAAGAATCAATAAAATATATTTTAAAAAAAAGATGCCCAAAGGAACTGAATTATTGGCGGAAGCCATGCAGAAAACACTTTTACTGGAGATTTTAAATGGTAGTTTGCTAATAAAACTTCCAGAAATGGTTGACCTACAGAAATAGATTGCCATTCCAAGCTCCTCAAAACAAGCAGTGCTTACATGACATAGAAAGATTCTGCCCAAGACTTAGTGGAACAAGATTTTGCTAGATGCTTTCCTTTGCCTACTTTGTTCTTTACCATCTGGCCATATTATTCTCTATTTACTATCTTAAAGTTATGTAATTCTGATATCCCTTGGTATGTCTCTCTTACTGTTAATGGTAACTTGCTTGGGTGTGGGCTTTGCTTGTGCTGATTATGACCTCTTCTGCCAACCTTTCTAAGATCTTTTTATGATCATTATAAGTAAGTACTGCCCTTGACTCCCTACTCTACACCTTCAGAAAGTCAATTTATAACTGAGTAAAATACTGACAGTTCATACCTGGGTCATGGAAGAGACAACTACCAAGCATTTTTAAAATGCTTATATTTATTCCAAAAACTCTGCCCTCAAACCCTAACTTCTCAGTCCAAATTATCCAATTGTCAAGTATACTGAGTGCCTGGAGCATTCCATACTCCTTATTCTCAGTCCAACACATTCTTGTGCCTCCTGAAAAATAGTGGCTTAACAGATACCCACCCTGCCCCTTTTGGTAGATCACCTGGCATATCAGTGGTTACTTGGTCCGTTTTATTCTCTGACTATTCTGAGGATTTATTGAAGCCTCAATGTTCCTTCAGGGACAATTGCCACCCAATTCTATCATCTGACACTCTCATGCTGTTGTAGCTTCAGTCAGCCTAGTTAATTATTAGATATGTCATCCAACATCTAATCCTATCATTAAAATATTTATAGCCATTTTCAAACATTTTAGATACTAACCTATTTTAGATTATCTAAACTGTAACATATGGTAGCTCCTAACATCATCAATCCCAGTAGACCCTGATGTCAAATCAACATTTTCATCTCTCACAATAACCTACAACAGACACCTCTTCAGGAATGGAATGGGCCTTAGTGCCGATAAGGGGACAATGTAACCAACTTTCACTAGCTTCATGCACTCCCAAGCCCTACAAAAGTCTCTGCAAACCTTGCTTAACTCCACATGATAAGTCTGTCACCCTGAAATAACTAAAAAAATTCCTCCAATTCCTGGCTTGCTCCTGTAACAGTTAATTTCGCTTTTGCATCTGGAACTATATGTATCCTTATTGGTCTTTTATTCTCAAGCCCATGACACGCTCACTTTTATCTGCCTCATCAAAGCCCTACTTGCACATGCAGAATAATAATGAGAAGCTTCCAGTAAATAACTGCCAATGGACCGTGTTTCGTTGTGACGGGAGGTCCCACTACCTGGAAAAAATAATAAGACTTTGTGTTGAAGTCATGAGGACTCTAGTTCCAACTTTGAGATTTGAAAATGTCATAAAATAATTTTGAAAGGGTATCATAAAATTTTCTCTAATTTTGGCTGTTACAGTGCAAAATCTAGAAGCACAGAAAAGTAGCTTGAATTAACTGACCCAAGTGGTTTCGAAAACCACATAGCCCTAGATCTCCTGTTGGCAAGCAAAAATGATATGTTTTTGTTAACATTCCCTGCCACACTAGAGAAGACTAAGGAACCCATATCCAAACTAAAAGAAAAGGCAACTTGGGTTTTGAAGGGAGACTCAGGAGTGATAAGTTTTCAAATCTCAGACTCGGGAATCTTGGGTTATGGCTCTGTAGAATGTTCTAGCATCTTATCTAGCAGCTGTCTCATCAACTGGTTCAATAAGATATTATACAAGGAAAGAAAAATAAGCTGCTTCTAATTTTCACCTAAGCTAGTTATCAAAACTTCTAGCTAGACCAAGTCTGAGAAACAGTGGTTGGCCTATCATTAGGATAGCATTTACATCAACACTGCAGAGGTGAGCAATAGAGCAGAGTCTGGACAATGAATTGGTGTGAAATTTCCTGAACTAACTGATTGGAGGTGCTTGTTTGTACTCTGTGTTCTCCCTCCAGGGCAATCTGATATCGGGCACATCTCCCAAATGTCCTTGGGCTGGACTCTGTCTTGAAATGCCTGTGGAAGGATATGCTGCCGTCATGCATCAGTTGCCTAGACCTCCCCGTGGACTTCGTTTGAGCTGTTTAGAGGATGACTGCGTAGGTCTTGGGACACTAATTCACTCCTTATTGTGCAGCTGTCACAGTCACCCTTGAGAGAGGATGCCTTTCTTAGTTGGCCACCAGATGATTTTCAAGTTGTAGTCATTTTTATTTCCTTCAAAAGAGTCTATCACTCAAACATGCCCTAAATTTTGTAAGAATCTCTCCAGCCATTTTCATATTCTACAGTAACAGATATTCAACTTTATGTGTATAGATTTACCTATAGTATGTATCTTACCCAATATAATGCAGATGGGGGGGCACTGTATAAATAAATACGTCCTGTATAAATAAAACCTTCATACTCCCAAATGTTAAAGCAATTGATAAAGGCATCTAATCAGCTTTTTCTACAGAACTGTTTTCCCCCAAGTAGACGTGAAAGAACTGAAAGTCAAAGTGGGAGACGATAGAACAAAATAGAAAAGTCTGTGGAGCTTTAGACCAGGGGTTTACAACCCTTTTAAAAATTATCATCTCCTAAAAAGAACCAATGTGATAAATTAATTTTAAATCAAATAAATTATATTTAATTAATGTGATTTAAATTCTATTTAATTTCTCCCTCATGAAAAAAGTTAAATAGAATTTAAATCATATTACATTCTTCCTAATGAAGAAATTAAAAACCAAGGGACAAGATTCTGTTGGGGAGGGTTGAACTCTTGAGGACCACAAACCATTGTTATATCTAAGTTTTGTTTCAACCTCCAAGAACCCATTTCTGCCTCTTTGGGTGCAATATCACTTGTGCTGACATACATGATTTAAATACACCTCAACTGAAATGCTAATTTCTGCTGTGTGACTTTAGGAAGTTATTTAACCATTCAATGCTCAGTTCTTCCATCTCTAAAATGGGGATCTTAGATAATACTTCCCCATAGGGTTGCTAAGAGGTTTAAATGTAGTCCTGCATGTAATGCACTTAGCAGTGATTGGAATGTATACAAAGAACCAATAAGTAGGAATTTTTGCTGTTATCGTTGTTCTCATTTTTATTATTGGGGAACTTAGATGGGAGAAAATGACTTAGAGAAGTAAATGGATGAGAAGACAACACAAAAATATAGAAGAGTCTTCAATTTACAGTGGTAAGATACCTGAATCGACCCACCACTGAGTTCACTTTGAACTTGAGAACATCTCTGGGAAAAGGTAGTTGTATGGCCAGACTGGCAGATCAAGTTCTGCACATAAACAGAATGTTCGTAATGTTCAGATGGTGGAGTGAAGCATAAGGCCTTCCACTGTTCCCTGCTGGAAGAGGGGGAATGGCCGTGGCCTGACAACTGTTAGTGCCTTGGACACAGTTCCAACTTTCACATGGAAACAGGGAAATGGCACTGAAATGCCACTTCTGCAGAAGAACAATTCTAGATCCTCTCAGTTTCTACCCATAAAAAAAAAAAAAATGGAAAGACTTTGCAAACATTTGTCCTCCCCTGTAGAGAAAAGTAATTTTTCTCTGTTTCTAATTTAAAATGAAAAATACTCACCAAAGGAAACATCCCCAAAGTGCAGAGCAGGAACATTAAAGTGGAAGGTGGGTCCGATGACACAGCCTCTGGAAGCAGGAGCACAAGGAGGGGAGTGGGAGAGAACCCAGTGAACGCAGGGTAACATCAGCAACTTCGAGAGGGTCAACTGAAAACCCCCACTGGGCATTACATCAGTGTTCGAATCCAGGGTTTAAGAAAACTAAGAGATGATGGTCTATCACAGTGGCTAACTCAGGCAAGAAAGGAAAAGTATAGGTTTAACCACATGAGGAATTTCAAAGACTATCAATGATACCAGTAGTCCTTGTGCCACACTTTTATAAAACTGTTTGAGGCCATTCCCTCCCACTAACTGGCTGTGAGCATGGCCAGTCACTGCCTCTACAGGCTTTAGTTTCTTTTCCTCAGGCATAAAGGGGAGGACTGGATTGGTGACTTTTAAAGGACTCTTTATCCTAAATGTTCGTCTATTTCTCTCTCAGTGCAAAGCCTCATGACCAGCATTGCTCAGTGGTTGAGCGTCGACCTATGAACCAGGCGGCCACAGTTCAATCCTGGTCAGGTCACATGCCCACGTTGTGTGCTCAATCCCCAGTAGGGGGCTTGCAGAAGGCAGCTGATCCATGATTCTCTTTCATCATTGATATTTCTATCTCTCTCTTCCTCTCCCTTCCTCTCTGGAATCAATAAAAAAAATATATTTTAAAAATACTATGCCGGGGGTCTTGTCCAGCATCTAAAAGGGTTCAGGAATCTGGAGAATGGCTGCTGTAAATTATTGAAGAGTCTAGAAATGAAATATAATTTGGAAGGCATTTGGGGGAGCCAGAGGAGACTTAGCTAAAGAAACCAAGTCCTCCTGAATCTCCAGACCCCTTGCTCTTTATTAACACAATTTGTCCTAAGGCAAAGTAGATATACACACCAAAGGTAAGTTTGGTATACAGTAGGCATTGTTAGATTGGGGGAACTGCTGGCTGTTCAGGTGTTTGGCCAGCAGGAGGCAATCGCATGTAGATTGAAATGCCCTCAGCTGTCTGGCAGCAAGCAGTCATCTATGCAAATCTTTAGGTGTGGGGAAATGCCCTTAGCCATTTCCAACAGGCAATAACATGTGATTCAGCCCTGCTGAATACCCAAGTTCCATCAACCTTTTGATGAAACTTCTTGCATTTATGACATGCTGGAATTAGTTTCCGGCAATAATAAAATGAAATAAATACAGGCATACCTCAGAGATATTGTGGGTTTGGTTCCAGACCACCATAATAAAGCAGGTATCACAACAAAGTGAGATGCAATCGTTTTGCTGGTGGGGGGTATTGCTTTCGATTTGTAAACAAACAAACAAACAAACAACCCACAACATCTATGAAGTGCAATAAAGCAAAGTGCAATAAAATGAGACATGTCTGTAATAGATTCTACAGCCTCTAGTGTGCCAGGCGTTTAATGTTATAGACACGCAGATACCAGCCAACACCTAAGCATAAATCTCCTTATTCACCCAGCTCCAGATACTGGGGATGCAGGTGTGTCTCACCATGCTGAGTGCAGTGGTGCCCTGGCAATACTGGCTGCTACAGAGCTGACCATAATGTGGTGAGAGGCTCCAAGTGTGGGAGGAGCCATGACAGCAAAGACTCAATGCTGGTTTCAAAAGGGATGGCTGGTACTCAGCAAGGAATTAGGATCTAGCTGAGAAGAAAGTCAAACCAGCCTACAGATTAAATTCTTGACTTGTAAAAGAATTTTTTTTGCGGAGGAGGGGGGTAGCGGTGGAGAGGGGAAAAAATAATAGATCAAAAGTGTCTGAAAGGCACAAAAGGCTAAAGAAAGGAAGAAAGAAGCTTACAAATTTGCACAAAGCAGTCATATAATCAGTGAAGTAGAAAGAACCAGAGTTAAATCACATCTGTTCGAAGGCACACACAACTAGGGAATTGTGGCTGAATACCATCTGGACTTAGATATGGTCACATTCATTCTAACAGGGATTCTGAATATTAGGACAGTCTCTGCCAAGATTGTGCCCTCCATCACTGCAGTGGTCTGGTAAAATTATAAAGACTACGAGTTAGAATGATGGAATTACTATGACATGTTAAGTGAAATATTTTGAAGACAAAATATATCTGTGCTGTGGTTAAAACTTTATAAAATTACATATGTAAATATTCGAAGGAAGAAAACTGTGCATGATTAATTTTTTTAAATCACATTGATTTTACAGTGTTGTTTATCCAACTACTTAAAAAACTGTATTATGTAGTTGAAGAGTAAATAGAATAGCAAAAGCCTTCAACTTTGTTCTTATTTTTTCAAAATTGTTTTTAGCTATTCTGGGTCTCTTGTATTTCCATATGAATTTTAGGATCAGCTTGCCAATTATTGCAAAAAAGGCAGCTGGGATATTGGTAGGGATCATCTTGAATCTATGTATCATTTGGGGAGGTACTGCCATATTAAGTCTTCCAACCCATGAACATAGATGTCTTTTCATTTATTTAGGTCTTGTTTTGTAGTTTTCAATGTACAAATCTTGCACTTTTTTGGTTAAATGTATTTCCAAATATATTATTGTTTTTGAACCTATTGTAAATGGAATTTTCTTAACTTAATTTCTGAATTTTCATTATTATTGCCTAGAAATACAATTAATTTTTTAAAAATATATTTCTATTGATTTCAGAGAGGAAGGGAGAGGGAGAGAGAGATAGAAATGTCAATGATGAGAATCACTGATTGGCCGCCTCCTGCACACCGCACGCTGGGGATTGAGCCCGCAACCCAGGCACGTGCCCCCGACCAGAATCGAACCGGGGACCCTTCAGTCTTCAGGCCGATGCTCTATCCACTGAGCCAAACCAGGTAGGGCACAACTGATTTTTGTATGTTGACCCTATATCTTGCAATTTTTCTGAACTCACTTATTAGTTCTTTATGAGTGTGTGTGTGTGTGTGTGTGTGTGTGTGTGTGTGTGTGTATTCCTTAAGATTCTTTATATACAACATCACATCATCTGCAAACAGAGATAGTTTTACTTTTCCTTTCCAGTCTGGATGCTTCTTATTTCTTTTTCTCAACTACTTGCCTTGGATAGAATCTTGGACAGAACCTCCGGTACAACGTCGAACAGCAGTGGCAATGCCGACTTCCTTGTCTTGTTCCTGACCTTCGTGAGAAAGCATCTGTCTTTCACCATTAGGCGTAGAGTTAAATGTGAGCTTTTCATAGGTATTCTTTATCATGCTGAGGGAGTTCCTTGCTATCCCTAGTTTGTTGAGGTTCCTTGTTTTTGTTTATCCTTTTAAATCATGAAAGGGGGCTTAGTTTTGGTGAGTGTCTTTTCTATGTTTATTGAGATGATCATATGGTTTTGGTCCTTTAGTCTACTAATATGTTGTGTAACAATAATTTCCCTATGTTGAGCCAAACTTGCATTCCTGGGATAAATTCTACTTGGTCATTGTGTATAATCCTTTCTATATGTTGCTGCTTTGATTTGGTTTGCTAGTGTTTTGTCAATAATTTTTGTGTCTATATTTGTAAAAGTCTTCCGTTTCTTTTCTTGTGATGCTTTTCTCTGATTTGGGTATAGGGTAACACTGGCCTCAGAAAACGAGGTGGAATGTGTTTCCAGCACACACACACACACACACACACACACACACACACACACACACACACATCTCTTCTATTTTGGCGGGGAGCAATATTTTGTGGAGAATTGATGTTAATTCTTCATTAAACACTCAGTAGAATTTTCCTGTGAAGCCATCTGTTCCTGGGTTGTGTGTGTGTGTGTGTGTGTGTGTGTGTGTGTGCGCGCGCGCGTGTGTGTGTGTGTGTGTGTCAGGGTGAGGTGGGGGTGGTAGTGGTTCTATTTCAATCTCCCTAAACTATTATGGGTTTATTTATATTTTCTATTTATTTTGAGTTAGTTTTGATAGTTTGTGTCCTTCTAGGAACATGCCAATTTCATCCAGATTCTCTAATATGTTGGCATACAGCTGTTCATAAAATTCCCTAATAATTCTTTTCATTTCTGTAACGTTGGTAATAATGCCCCTTCTTTAATTTCTGATTTTAGTACTTTGAGGCTTTTCTTCAGTTTTTCTTGGTCAGTTTCATTAAAGTTTGTCAATTTGTTGATCTTTTCAAAGAACCAACTTTCACTTTCATTAATTTTCTCTATTGTTTTGCTCATCAATTTTCATTCTAATCTTTTTTTTTAAAATATATTTTATTGATTTTTTACAGAGAGAAAGGGAGAGGGATAGAGAGCTAGAAACATCGATGAGAGAGAAACATCAACCAGCTGCCTCCTGCACACCCCCTACTGGAGATGTGCCCGCAACCAAGGTAACATGTCCTTGACCGGAATCGAACCTGGGACCCTTCAGTCCGCAGGCCGATGCTCTAGCCATTGAGCCAAACCGGTTTCAGCTAGAATATTTTAATTTATAAAATTTAGGCTCTTGGCTGGTCAGAGGGAGTCCATCTCAGCAGATAAATTCATTCTCCGGGTTCATATTAAAGGAATCTTCTCAGGGTCCGCAGAGTCCCAGGGAAAAGCTAAGGGCGAGCCTAGCAGACCCTTTCCAAAATGTCAGTCTTTTTTATTTTTTTTATTTTTTAATTTCTTTATTGATTAAGGTGTCACATATTTGTCCTCATCCCCCCATTCCCATCCCACCCCTCTCCCCACGCATGCCCCAATCCCCTGTTGAACTTAACCGTTGGATAGGCTTATATGCATGCATACAGGTCCTTTGGTTGAACTCTCCCCCTCCCCCCACCCTCCCCCTACCCTCCCCTATCCTCCCTCTGAGGCCCGATAGTCCGATCGATGCCTCCTTGCTTCTGGTTCTGTTCTTGTTCCTCAGTCTATGTTGTTCATCATTTCCCCTAGATGAGCGAGATCATATGTCACTAGATATATACTAATAAGAACTGAATGTGAGACGAGCAATAATAGTTATGCTGACAGGCAAATGAATCAATCTGTAGCGAGCTTCCCCCTGGACCAACAGTTCTTTTGAGACCCAATTTCAATGTCCAGTAGTTCCTTATGTGTACATGTCAGCACTGACCCCTCAGCTCTGGATGGTGGACAAATGGTGGTAATGGAGGTCCGACTCCCTCTGGTTTGGTCTCGGCCGAACCCAGGGGCACGGCGTCACCCGGACTAAGGGGCATGTGGCCTCACCCATACCCAAGGGGCGCGTGGTCTCACCCGGGCCTGGGACCCAGCCTCACCCGGATGGATCCAGGGGCGCACGGCCTCACCCGGACCCAGGATCTGGCTTCACCCGTACCCAGGGACGCTTGGCCTCTCCCAGACCCAGGGGCACGTGGCCTCACCCGGGCCTAGGTGCACGAGGCCTCATCCGGATTCAGGGACACATGGTCGCACCCGGACCCAGAGACGCTTGGCCCCTCCCAGACCCAGGGCCACTTGGGCTCACCCGGGCCTAGGTGTACGATGCCTCACCCGGATCCAGGGACACATGGTCTCACCCGGACCCAGGGAAGCTTGGCCTCTCCCAGACCCAGGGCCACTTGGGCTCACCCGGGCCTAGGTGCACGAGGCCTCATCCGGATCCAGGGACACATGGTCGCACCCGGACCCAGGGACGCTTGGCCTCTCCCAGACCCAGGGCCACTTGGGCTCACCCAGGCCTAGGTGCACGCGGCCTCACCCGGATCCAGGGACACATGGTCTCACCCGGACCCAGGGACGTTTGGCCTCTCCCAGACCCAGGGCCACTTGGGCTCACCCGGGCCTAGGTGCACGAGGCCTCACCCGGGTCCAGGGACACATGGTCTCACCCGGACCCAGGGACGCTTGGCCTCTCCCAGACCCAGGGCCACTTGGGCTCACCCGGGCCTAGGTGCACGAGGCCTCATCCGGCTCCAGGGACACATGGTCGCACCCGGACCCAGGGACGCTTGGCCTCTCCCAGACCCAGGGCCACTTGGGCTCACCCGGGCCTAGGTGCACGCGGCCTCACCCGGATCCAGGGACACATGGTCTCACCCGGACCGAGGGACGCTTGGCCTCTCCCAGACCCAGGGCCACTTGGGCTCACCCGGGCCTAGGTGCACGAGGCCTCACCCGGATCCAGGGACACATGGTCTCACCCGGACCCAGGGACGCCTGGCCTCTCCCAGACCCAGGGCCACTTGGGCTCACCCGGGCCTAGGTGCACGAGGCCTCACCCGGATCCAGGGACACATGGTCTCACCTGGATCCAGGGACGCTTGGCCTCTCCCAGACCCAGGGCCACTTGGGCTCACCCGGGCCTAGGTGCGCGAGGCCTCATCCGGATCCAGGGACGCATGGTCTCACCCGGACCCAGGGACGCTTGGCCTCTCCCAGACCCAGGGCCACTTGGGCTCACCCGGGCCTAGGTGTACGAGGCCTCACCCGGATCCAGGGACACATGGTCTCACCCGGACCCAGGGATGCTTGGCCTCTCCCAGACGCAGGGCCACTTGGGCTCACCCGGGCCTAGGTGCACGAGGCCTCATCCGGATCCAGGGACACATGGTCGCACCCGGACCCAGGGACGCTTGGCCTCTCCCAGACCCAGGGCCACTTGGGCTCACCCAGGCCTAGGTGCACGCGGCCTCACCCGGATCCAGGGACACATGGTCTCACCCGGACCCAGGGACGTTTGGCCTCTCCCAGACCCAGGGCCACTTGGGCTCACCCGGGCCTAGGTGCACGAGGCCTCACCCGGGTCCAGGGACACATGGTCTCACCCGGACCCAGGGACGCTTGGCCTCTCCCAGACCCAGGGCCACTTGGGCTCACCCGGGCCTAGGTGCACGAGGCCTCATCTGGCTCCAGGGACACATGGTCGCACCCGGACCCAGGGACGCTTGGCCTCTCCCAGACCCAGGGCCACTTGGGCTCACCCGGGCCTAGGTGCACGCGGCCTCACCCGGATCCAGGGACACATGGTCTCACCCGGACCCAGGGACGCTTGGCCTCTCCCAGACCCAGGGCCACTTGGGCTCACCCGGGCCTAGGTGCACGAGGCCTCACCCGGATCCAGGGACACATGGTCTCACCCGGACCCAGGGACGCTTGGCCTCTCCCAGACCCAGGGCCACTTGGGCTCACCCGGGCCTAGGTGCACGAGGCCTCACCCGGATCCAGGGACACATGGTCTCACCTGGATCCAGGGACGCTTGGCCTCTCCCAGACCCAGGGCCACTTGGGCTCACCCGGGCCTAGGTGCACGAGGCCTCTTCCGGATCCTGGGACACATGGTCTCACCCGGACCCAGGGACGCTTGGCCTCTCCCAGACCCAGGGCCACTTGGGCTCACCCGGGCCTAGGTGCACGAGGCCTCATCCGGATCCAGGGACGCATGGTCTCACCCGGACCCAGGGACGCTTGGCCTCTCCCAGACCCAGGGGCACGTGGCCTCACCCGGGCCTAGGTGCACGAGGCCTCACCCGGATCCAGGGACACATGGTCTCACCCGGACCCAGGGACGCTTGGCCTCTCCCAGACCCAGGGCCACTTGGGCTCACCAGGGCCTAGGTGCACGAGGTCTCACCCGGATCCAGGGACACATGGTCTCACCCGGACCCAGGGACGCTTGGCCTCTCCCAGACCCAGGGGCACGTGGCCTCACCCGGGCCTAGGTGCACGAGGCCTCATCCGGCTCCAGGGACACATGGTCGCACCCGGACCCAGGGACGCTTGGCCTCTCCCAGACCCAGGGCCACTTGGGCTCACCCGGGTCTAGGTGCACGCGGCCTCACCCGGATCCAGGGACACATGGTCTCACCCGGACCCAGGGACGCTTGGCCTCTCAGACCCCGGGGCACGTGACCTCACCCATGCCTAGGTGCACGAGGTCTCACCCGGATCCAGGGACACACGGTCTCACCCAGACCCAGGGACGCCTGGCCTCCCCCAGACCCAGGGGCACGCGGCCCCACCCGGGCCTAGGTGCACGAGGCCCCACCCGGATCCAGGGACACATGGTCTCGCCCAGACCTAGGGGTGCGTGGCCTCTCTCAGACCCAGGGGCACGTGGCCTCACCTGGACCTAGGTGCACGAAGCCACCCGGACCCAGGGGCGCATTACCTCTCTCAGACCCCTGGTCGCGTGGTCTCACCCGGATCCAGGGGCTCACGGCCTCACCCGTACTCGGGACCCAGCCTTACCCGGATCCAGGGGCCCACGGCCTCACCCGGACCCAGGGTTCAGATTCGCCCGGACCCAGGGGCACATGGCCTCACCCGAATCCGGAATCCAGCTTCACCTGGACCCAGGGGCGCGTGGCCTCACCCAAACCCAGGGGCGTGAGGCCTCACCTAGACCCAGAGGCGTGTGACCACATCTGAGCCCAGAGGCTCGCAGGCTCGCCTGGACTCGGGTCTCAGCGGGGTTTCGTCTTCTTGATCCCAATTCCTGTTGGTCAATTCCCTCTCAGCAATTCCTTCGGTCATTTTCTCAGAGCTCCAGGGCGGCTGCCGCAGAACTCATTGGGCGGCGGGCTCGGCAAGGCTCCGGTGTGCCCGGTGCCCGGCGGTGGGCTGGTCTGGTGTCGCTGCGTCGGCCCTTGGGTCTGCAACGGTGGCCAGTCGCTGAGCGTGCGCACTTGGCCACTTCGGGGCATTGAGATTCTTGAAGGACTCGGAGGTCAGCAAGCACGGAGTCTCCCACCCCATGTCTCCCAGGGGCTCGTCTGTCCGTGCTCGGCAGCGAGTGGAGCCGTCCCCTCAGCCGGAGACCGCCGGGGGAACTGCGCCGAGCACGTTCCAGGCCACCATTGTGTCGCCTGAGCCATAGTTCTTAAAGTGTGGACTTTGGGTCACCGGCATCAGCATCATCCTGCGTACCCCTCTCTTTTATTCTAGTTGTAGAGCATCTGCTCAGCCAGCCCCCCGGTCTTTCTGGCTGGTGGCTGCTCTGCTCTCCCGTCGTAGTCTCAATATTGTTGTGGTAGGCAACGATCAGGCTGCCGCCCTATGTCTCCATCTTGGTCCTCCTTTGTACAGTTAAGTCTTGATTGTTGTTGGTGTCACTGGGAGGAATTGTCCTCCAGGCCAATTGGCCGTGAGGACCCTCTTTGTCCATATAGGAAGAGTTGCTGTGCAGGAGACATGTTTGTGGGCCGGGTCTTGATGCAGCAATGCCTTGGCGCTCACTGAGTCTGCCTCTAGAATGCCTCCCTTATGCAAGTGATTGAAATCTGGTGTCATCTCCCACCAACCACTAGATGCCCTCGTTTCTGGGTCTCCAATGCAGTGTGGGTCAGCCACTACCTGAGGCACTCAGCAGGAAAAAGCTTCTGCTCAGCTTGGCTGGGGCGGAGCTACAGGGTGGAGCCTACAACCTTGGCTTCCTGTCAGCCCCGCCCTATGAGGCTCCTGTGTCTGTGTCCCTCTGTACTCCTTGCAAACACCTCTGAGAGAAACGCGCCCTGGAATTTCGCCCACTGCCAAACAGTCCAGTCCCTCCCCTAATGAATCTGGACTCCCAGATTCTCGCCTGGAACTGGGTTTCAGTGCAGTTGGAACTGGGTCTCAGCGCAGTCTGGCGTCCCTGTCTCCTTCCCAGCAGGGCCACCCAGTGGCACAGGCAAAAGTCCGTCCTCTGCGCACCTTCCAGTGCGCGCGTCTGGAGCCGCCGCTTCTCTGTGCCTCCGCCACCACAGCCCAAATTCATTCCCCCAGCGTGCGCCTGGCTTCCCAGGGTTTCGCCCGGAACTGGGGTTCAGTGCAGTCGGAACTGGGGTTCAGCACGGTCCTGAGCTTATGTCTCCTTCCCGCTAGGGCAGTTCAGTGGTGCAGGCAACAGTCCGTCCTTTGCGCCCCTTTCCATGCGTGCCTCTGGAGCTCTGCCTTCCCCCGCTCCTCTGTGCCTGCGCCCCACAGCCCAGATTCATTCCCCCAGCCTGCGCCTGGCTTCCCAGGGTTTCGCCCGGAACTGGCTCAGTGCAGTCGGAGCCGGCGCTTAGCGCACTCCGGAGCCTTTATCTCCTTCCTGCCAGTGAACGCCGGCCAGGCCGTCAGCCGCCCCCTCCTCTCTGGCTCCATCCTCCACGCAGGCGCGCGTGCTGGTGTCTCCGCCAGGTTCTCCATACCTCAGGCTTTTACGGCTCCCCCGATTGTCCCCGTGGCCCTCTCCTTCCCCCCAGCTGTGGGCATTTCAGTCCGCCAGCTCTCCTGTGGTTCTGGACGATGTCCGTTCTGACCTCTAGTTGTGCCTTTGAAATTGTTGTGCCCGGCTGCAGGTTAGGTGTTTCACCTATGCCGCCATCTTGGTTTCTCCTTCATTCTAATCTTGATTATTTCCTTCCTTGTACTTGTTTTGAATTTATTTGCCTCTTCTTTTTCAAGTTTTTAAGGCAGATATTTGTATTATTGATTTGAAATATTTCTTCTTTTTAAATATAAGCATTTAACAGCTAACCATTTCTTATAAACACTACTTTCACTACATCTCAAGAGTCTTAACATCTGTTTTGTTTTCACTTATCTCAAAATATTTTATAATTTCTGTTGTGATTTCTTCTTTGACCCATTGGTGATGTTTCATTTTTCACATATTTGTGAATTCTCTAAATTTCCTTCGATTTTTATTTTTTAATTTCATTTCTTTGTGGTTGAAAACACATTTGTATGACTCAAACCGCTTAGAATGTATTGAGACTTGTTTGATGCCTTAACATATTGTCTCTCCTGGAAAATGTTCCAAGTGCACTTGCTGGGTGGAGTGTTCTGTACGTGTCTGTTAGCTCTAGTTGGTTTATGTATTGTTCAACTCTTATTTCCTTATGGTCCCCTGCCCAGTTGTTCTATCAATTATTGAAAGTGGGTACTGACATTTCCAACTATTATTGTTGAATTACCTATTTCTCCCTTTACATCTGTCAGCTTATGCTTCATGTATTCTGGGACTCTGCTGTAGGTGCACATATGTTAATAATTGTTATATCTTCTTGATGAATTGACTTTTATTATTGTAAAATGTCCTTTTTTGTCTCAAGTAACAATTTTTATTTTTAAGTCTATTTTGCCTGCTATTAGTATAGCAATTTCAGGTATGTTTATTTTTGTTTTGTTTTGTTTGTTACTGTTTGCATGGTCTATCTTTTTCCATCCTTGTAGTTTTAATCTATTCATACTTTCAGCTCTAAAATATGTATCTTGTAGACCGCATACAGTTGGGTCATGTTTTGTGGGTGTGTTTTTTTATGTTGGTAAAAGATCTCTTTATTGAAATGTGGTGATAGTAGATAGCAACTTTTCTTTTGTTTGTTTTTTTCTTTTTAATTTTGTTTTATTGTTTAAAGTATTACAAATAGTAGTACTAGTACATATGTCTCCTTTTTTTTCCCATTGACTTCCCCCAGCCTCCTCTACCCCCCGGCACATGCCCTCACCTCCCCCGCTCCAAGGGTCTTTCATTCGTTGGTTATGCTTATATGCATGCATACAAGTCCCTCGGTTGATCTCTTACCTGCCCCCCACAACCCTCCCCAGCCTTCCTGCTGTAGTTTGACAGTCTGTTCAATGCTTCTTTGCCTCTGTATCTATTTTTGTTCATCAGTTTATAATGTTCTTTATATTCCACAAATGAGTGAGATCATGTGGTATTTTTCTTTCACTGACTGGCTATTTTCACTTAGCATAATGCTCTCAGTTCCATCCATGCTGTTGCAAATGGTAAGAATTCCTTCATTTTTACAGCAGTGTAGTATTCCATTGTGTAGATGTACCACAGTTTTCTAATCCACTCATCTGCTGATGGGCACTTAGGCTGTTTCCAAATCTTAGCTATTGTAAATTGTGCTGCTATGAACATAGGGGTGCATACTAGTACTAGTATATCCTTTCTGACTGGTATTTCTGGTTTCTTGGGATATATTCCTAGAAGTGGTATTACTGGGTCAAATGGCAGTTCCATTTTTAATTTTTTGAGGAAACTCCATACTGTTTTCCACAGTGGCTGCATCAGTCTGCATTCCCACCAGCAGTGAAGGAGGGCTCCTTTTTCTCCGAATCCTCTCCAGCACTTGTCATTTGTTGATTTATTGATGATGGCCATTCTGACAGGTGTGAGATGGTACCTCATTGTTGTTTTGATTTGCATCTCTCGGATGATTTAGTGACTTTGAGCATGTTTTCATATGTTTCTTGGCTTTCTGGATGTCCTCTTTCGAAAAGTGTCTATTTAGGTCCTTTGCCCATTTTTTGATTGGATTATTTATCTTCCTTTTGTTAAGTTGTATGAGTTTCCTGTAAATGTTGGAGATTAGACCCTTACTGGAGATAACATTGGCAAATATGTTCTCCCATGCAGTGGGCTTTCTTGTTGTTTTGTTGATGGTTTCTTTTGCTGTGCAGAAGCTTTTTATTTTGATGTAGTCCCATTTGTTTATTTTCTCTTTAGTTTCCATTGCCCTAGGAACTGTATCGGTAAAGATATTGCTACGACCAGTGTCTGCTATTTTGGTGCCAAGGGCTTCTTCTAAGATTTTTATGGTTTCCTATCTTACATTTAAGTCCTTTATCCATTTTGAGTTTACTTTTGTGTATTGGTGTAAGTTGGTGGTCTAGTTTCATTTTTTTTGCAAGTATCTGTCCACTTTTCCCAACACCATTTATTGAAGAGACTGTCTTGACTCCATTGTATGCTCTTGCTTCCTTTGTCAAATATTAAGTGAGCATAATGGCTTGTGTTGATTTCTGGGTTCTCTGTTCTGTTCCACTGGTCTATATGTCTATTCTTGTGCCAGTACCAGGCAGTTTTGAGAACAGTGGCTTTGTAGTATAGCTTGATGTCTGGTATTGTGATCCCTCCAACATTGTTCTTCTTTCTCAAGATTGCTGCAGCTATTCGGGGTCTTTTTTTATTCCAGATGAAGTTTTGGAGAATTTGTTCTAGGTCTTTGAAGTATGCCATTGGTATTTTAATGGGGATTGCATTGAATTTATAGATTGCTTTGGGTAGTATGACATTTTAATGATGTTGATTCTACCAATCCATGAACATGGTATATTCTTCTATTTATTCATGTCTTCTTCTGTCTCGTTTTTTCAGTGTCCTGAAATTTTCTGAGTACAGGTCCTTTATCTCCTTGGTTAAATTTATTCCTACATATCTTAATTTTTTTTGTTGCAATGGTAAATGGAATTGCTTTTTTAAAATATTTTTTAAAATTGATTTCAGAGAGGAAGGAAGAGGGAGAGAGATATAGAAACATCAATGATGAGAGAGAATCATTGATTGGCTGCATCCTGCACGCCCCCCACTGGGGATAGAGCCTGCAACCCTGGGCATGTGCCCTTGACTGGAATCAAACCTGGGACCCTTCAGTCCAGAGGCTGATGCTCTATTCACCAAGCCAAACCGGCTAGGACTGGGATTGCTTTTTCATTTTCTCTTTCTGTGAGTTCATTATTTGTGTATAGAAATGCCATAGACTTCCGGGTGTTAATTTTGTATCCTGCTACATTGCTGAATTCATTTATTAAGTCTAGTACTTTTTTGATGGAGTCTTTTGGGTTTTCTATATACAACATCATGCCATCTGCGAATAAAGACAGTTTTACTTTTTCTTTTCCAATTTGGATGCCTTTTATTTCTTCTTCTTGTCTGATCACAATGGCTAGTACTTCCAGTACTATGTCGAACAGGGTGGTGAGAGTGGGCATCCTGTCTTGTTCCTGTTCTTAGGGGAAATGGTTTTAGTTTTTGCCCATTGAGTATGATGTTGGCTGTGGGTTTGTCACATATGGCTTTTATTATGTTGAGGTATGATTCTTCTATTCCCACCTTGCTGAGAGTTTTTATCAAGAAAGGGTGTTGGATTTTGTCAAATGCTTTTTCTGCATCAATGGATATGATTATATGGTTTTTATCTCTCCGTTTGTTTATGTGGTGTATCACGTTTATTGATTTGCTGATATTGTACCATCCTTGCATCCCCAGAATAAATCCCACTTGATCATGGTATATGATCTTTCTAATGTAATGCTGGATTCGATTTGCTAGAATTTTGTTGAGGATTTTGGCATCTATGTTCATGAGGGATATTGGCCTGTAATTCTCTTTCTTTGTATTGTCTTTAACTGGTTTTGGGATTAGGGTAATGCTGGCTTTGTAGAAAGAGCTTGGAAGTGTTCCTTCCTCTTGAACTTTTTGGAATAGTCTGAGGAAGATAGGTTTTATTTCTTCTTTGAATGTTTGATAAAACTCTGCTGTGAAGCTGTCTGGTCCAGGGCTTTTGTTTGTTGGAAGTTTTTTTATTACAGCTTCAATTTCCTCCACAAATATCGGCCTATTCAGATTTTTTTTATTCCTCCTGGTTGAGTTTTGGAAGGTTGCATTTTTCTAGGAATATGTCCATTTCTGCTAGGTTGACCAGTTTGTTGGAATAGAGTTGCTCATAGTATTTTTTTTTACAATTCTTCATATTTCTGTGGGGTCTGTTGTTATTTCGCCTTTTTCGTAACTGATTTTGTTTATTTGGGTCCTCTCTCTTTGCTTCTTGGTGAGCCTGGCTAGAGGTTCATCAAGCTTGTTTATCCTTTCAAAGAACCAGCTCTGGTTTCATTGATCTTTTGTACTGTTTTTTTATTTTTATTTTTTGATCTCTATGTCATTTATTTCCACTCCAATCTTTATTGTTTCCTTCCTTCTGACCACTCTTGGCTTTTCTTGTTGCTCTCTTTCTAATTCTTCAAGTTGCAGATTTAGATGGTTTATTACCAGTTTTTCTTGTTTTTTTGAGGTAGGTCTGTAATGCTATGAACTTCCCTCTCAGGACTGCTTTCACTGTGTCCCAAAGATTTTGGATTGTTGTGTTTTCATTGTTGTTTGTTTCCAGGATGTTTTTATTTCGTCTTTGATCTCTTTGGTAACCACTCATTGTTTAATATTGTGGTTTTTTTAATCCATTCTGCTAATCTCTACCTTTTAATTGAGGTGTTTAATATATTTGCATTTAATGTAATTACTGATAGGATTTGTGTCTTCCATTTTACTATTTGTCTTCTATATGTTTTAATGTCTTTTTTGTTCCTCTACTCCTCCATTATTGTTTTCCTTTGTATTAAATGAATATTATCTAGTGCAGTCACTGTGTAGGAGGACTTCAATATATGAATTTTGGGAAGATGCAATTCACCCTATAACAGGGATACCTAGGTGGAAAAGTGACGTAAGAAGTAATGGTAATGACTTTTGAGCTGATCTTGAGAGTCTATATTTCTAGTAGATATCCTACAATCAATAAGTTCCCCCTAGGATCCTTCAGGCCATATATGTCTGTCTCTTTTCTATGTTCTCTTCAGACCCTGAAGGAGACCTCAGCTGTAGATGGAGGGAGGTCCTCCTAGCAGTAACCATAATGAGAGAGATCGCCATGGTAATTAACAACCTGTTACACTGGGAATCCAAATGGAATCTGCAATGTGTTCTGAAACTAGTATCTTTCTAAGCACTGGAAACCAAAGTTATAGATCTTCCCAATGGGTTGGTCACAGAGAACTTCTTTTTGAAGCCCAAGGACAAACTCTGCTATTAATGACTTTCAATTATCACAAGCAGCTGGAGAAGCCATCAAAAGACTGCGAGCACAAAAGCTGCAAATGTCGAGCCTTGACTGACAGACACTATAAGTAGGCTCTTTTACTACCTGTAGGCATTATAGATAAGAGCATTTAAAGAATGTCCTTAAAATAAAAACAGAAGATGAAGACTCAGTGAAACTGTGATAATAAAGAGATGATTTTCCCTAAACAGCCTAAAACAGAGAGAGTAGCAAGAAACTATTTAATAATGGATTAAGTCCTTGTTTTATAAGGTTATAGCTTACAGAACAAACTAGCTGGATAACAAAGTAGCATCTGTATCCGTGTTGCAATACTAAGTTACACATGTTTAGTAGGGCAGCATGGGTGGAAATTTAACCTTTTGCACTCGGATGTCGAGTGTGACTCGACACGGTTAGCATCAGTAGCAGCTCTTTTTATACTCTTTGAATGTATCAATAATTTGAAATATAAAAAAATCCAAATAAATAAGTTTGTATGAAAAGAAACTCCAGTTTTTTATTCTACTGCCGTGCTTGGTAAAATCTGGGGTATTTAAAAAATTAAATCCCGAGTAGAATAAAGGAATCGAGAAAAAAGCAAGCGAGTGCAAAGGGTTAAAATACCCCATTCCGTTGATGTATTCCTATCAACAAAGACAGTTATTGATGTCTAAGATGATCTAATTATGAAGTTTAAGAAGGCAATAGGTAAAAACTTCAGCAGTTACCACATTAGTTACAGATAGGTCTTACCTAATAGTCAGCTTCACAGGCTCAGGTGACCCATTGACACTGACCAGGAACTTTTCTTCGAAGTGCCCCAGAATGGAAGAGCAGAAGGAAATCTGGATAGCCTGCACCCCGCTTGGCTTGATGATGCCTTCCTTGGGGCTGAAAACAAAGCAGGCCCCCAAAGCTGAAGTCGGGGGGATCACGTTGAAGAGGGCATCGATGCTGCCTTTGTTGGATAGTATTGCCTATACCAATAAAAAAGGCAAGAATGAAAAGGTAGACAACGGGCCTCATATATATTTTCATGTAAGCATATGGCTGTATTATTTAATAAAAATGCAGAGACAGTGGCAGGAATTAGAAGCAAAGGAAAACTCCAGGGGAGAAATGAACAGTCTTCTCTCTTGAATGTTTGAAGATAAGAGTCCCAAACCAGAAAGTAATTTTGTGTTTTCGTCTCATCTTTAAAAAAGAGTTAGTCATATGTATTATACTCATGCGATAAAGACTGATCACAATCACATCTACTTAAGAGCCTTAAAATACTATTTTTGGATACTCTCTATAAAGTAACCAAGGGAAGATAGGTTTTTCTCTCATATGAGCGAGGAGGCTGAGAGTAAGTGGCATACTGGAAAATAAAAAGCAAGTCAGAATAGAGGAGCAAGAACTACCTAAGCCTATGTTTATAATGTAGCTTGGTAAATATAAATATGACCTCATTGTGGATTCCAGATTGCAAGGATTCTCTTCCTTAGGATACTAGATTTCACCCTATTGGGATATTTTCATCTCAAACTCCATTGGATATGCCTATGCAAGCAATCGTTTTACTACAGGAACGTTTTCTATAGAGTAGTGTTCTGGAACCAGGTCATTACCCATATTTGAATGCACCCTAGGTATGTATCAAAATCTCAAGCTTGACAATCAGAGTCCTCCACAGCTGGCTCCGTCTACCACTCCTACTCCCTCCCACAATTCCTGTCCATGAACCTGTACTGCAGCCACACACTTCCAATCCTGAGCTTCCAAGATACAATCTCTTCCTTGCCAATGCTTACACCTGAACGCGTGAACAACACATGCTCTCTGTGTATGTAGGAACGGCCCTCAACCTACACTGAAGCCATTGGAGGGAAAAGAGCACAGAAGATCCTGAAGAACCATTCAGAAAGGTATGTGGGACATACATTCCATGCCAGGAACCTAGAAGCCAAGGGAGGAGAATTTCCAGAAAGGGTTGCTGCTGGACGTTAAGGAGAATAAGCTCTGAGGAAATGGTACAGATGGTGTATTTTTACTTAGAGGTCATCACTGCCCTCGAAGAAGAGAGGATGCCAGTGGAATATGATTGCAGAATCCAGAGTCCAAATGTTTGGGGGGTGAGTGGGTGCAGATGAAATAGTGGTTGACTATTCCAGATTCTGTTTAGAGAAGATTAGTGGTGAAAAGTGAGAATGGAGATGGCAAAGCTGTGAGAAGGTATGGTAGAGGAGATCTAGTATATTTATAATAAATGAGATAATACATACTCGGTGCCTGGCCTCCGTGTTTGTGGTTGTAATAGACGAAGAGGGCCAGTTAGCCAAGAGAACGGGGTCTGGTGGATATGGGGGTCCACCCGCTCAGTTTGCTTCAGGAGAAGCAGAGAAGAAGGAACCAAGAGCTAGGACAGAGCAAGGGGCTCTTGCAGAGGAAGACAGCCACTCTGCCAAGAGCAGACAGACAGTGTACCAAAACAGACACGCAACTAATTGCTACTTGATATTTTATTCATCTTTCTACATTTATGTCCCATCTCCCTCTCTCTGTTTTAAGTTCCCTGGTCATAGGAATCATGCTTCACCCTTCATTCCTTTGAAAGAGACCATGTAGAAAAGTGATTATGACCAGGGACTCAGAAGCCAAATCCCTGGGTTCAAATCTCAGCTCTGCCACTGACTTACTAGCTGTGTGATCTTGGGAAGCATGCTCTGCTTCTCTATGCCCCCGTTTCCCCATCTGTAAGATGTAAATACTACTAACTTCTCAGATTGCTGTGAAGATGAAGTTTATTAATTTATGTACCCTTTAGAACAGTGCCTGGCAAAGAACGCTTCAATGACAGTGACTCCTCTTCATAGCCCCTTGTTAACCGGAATGGGTTTGAAATGTACCTGTGCTGAAGGAAACTGTCACACCCTAGTGTAACTCAAAGGCAAGTCGAAGGTGTTAGTGGTAACTCGAAGGACCCTTGTTCTTCTCTCTGAGAAGAGGCACGGATTGTCTTTTTACTTTTTGGTTAACACCAATGTTTTATAAGGTGCCAGCTCCCCCGTTTTCAAGAATGTGCATGTCATTCTCTTCCCCTGACAAAGCAGCAACTTCTTACGTGAACAGAATCCACCAATCTGTTTGGGCCACCGTCCTGAGACCTTTTGATTACCGGTGATGCTCCCACCCATGCGGTCCAACTCCTCAGAGCACAGAAAATTTATAAGAGAACTTCCCCTTTCATTTGTTTTCCTTCTAATTACACTGGGAAGAGTGTGTACTCTTGGGGTTCTGGCTTATTCTTTATGGATCTGCTAAGCTCAGCAATGACTAAGGGCAACAGATATTCAAATTTGTCTCGAGGAAGTAACGTAATAAATTGAAAGAGAGATGCAATGAGGCATCAGCATTAAATATGCAGAGAGTGCAAAATATTCTCATGAGAAGCACCTTACCATGCCCTTCTCTGCCAGGGCACAGCTCTCAAAACTGCCCAATCGGATGCTGCACCTCATTTAACACTTATTTACCTGGCTTCGGTATACATTACTGTTCAAATCCGGGAGGGTGAGAAGTGGTGGCCTAAGGCACATTTGTGTTAAATCTGCAAGAAATTATCATTACCTTCAGGGAAACCCTATGCATTTTGCATCAGAACTAAAAGTCCTTTTCTGATGTGGCATCTGTAAGACACAGACTATAAGATGTAAGGGAAATTCACACTGGATAAATTACAAACAGAATATCGATTTAGTAAGAACTACTGCACATTTTAATTTTAATTTTCATTCCTAAGTGACCATTTTTTTTTTTCAAAATGCAATACAGGACAATGCAACGTAGTAGTTGTGCCACTTTTCATTTTATGACAGTCCTGTGACTGATTTCTTTATTTAAATTGGGCTCTTATGTGTACTCCATCTCATCATGACATTAACATCTCTGTTTACCTTGCACATCATCGCATTTAGGCCATAATTACTCAAGTGAATCATGAGGACGAATGACGCTGTAGAAAGCTCTCAACAGCAGCCAGGCATTTCCCTCCCATGCGAGGTTAGGCTGGGCTGAGAGCTAAGTAGGCTCTTGGCTGGATTTGCATCTGGTGAGAGGTGGAGGTAGAAAAGCCAGCAGGCCTTCTCTTCCCACAGGGTATAGGACCCTAAAACGCACTGATTACGAACGTTCACAAGCTATGTGACCTTGCCAATTATTTAACAAATGTGGCAGTCAGGTTTGCTGTTCATGGAACCCATATCCTCTTATTCTGGTGCTTACAGCCAAACTGCATTTCCCAGCCCCCCCTTGCAGTTATGGCCAGCCAACTGGACATGAACAAAAGTGATACGTGCCGTCTCCAGTGCTACCTCCAATAAAAATCCCTCATGTGAAAACCTACATATTCTTTCTCCTGCCAGTGTGATGCCTATGAGACGGCAGAGCCATGAGAGGGAAGGAGTCTGGGCTCCTCATTCTCTGCTGGAGGATAGTCACCTGCTGGTTAGCAACCTTTTGGGGACTTTATATAAGCAACAACATAGACTTTTATCTATTTTGAGAGAATATCTATTTTTATATTTGCTTGTTATAGTATCTAACATTAATTACCTTAACAAGTAAAACTCTGAGCCTCAGATTCCTCATCTATAAAATGGGTATAGTCATTGTAGCTACTCCATAGGGGGTTTGTGAGGACTAAATGAACTAAAGATGCATGTGTGTTCCACACGCAGGAAGAGTGATGTTGTAGACAGAATTCACCACCA